>NW_012236514.1:211868-630781 GCF_000787575.1 Acytostelium subglobosum LB1 | reverse complement strand
CTGCTATCCTTAGAGGCAGCAGTGCCTGATGGGTACGATCTGCTTACACGCATGTGCAAGCGCAGACCTTTCATGTAGTCCTCTGGCAGCAGCGCTGCGCCAGGGTAGAAGATTCGCACGTCGTATGATGACTGCGATGAGGGTGGCGCACGATCATTGATCGGGCCATACCTTGCGAAGAATGACTCCGCTCCCATTGTAATCTGTGACAGGGCACTCACCTGAGTACAGCTGTTGTTGATTGAGAGTTGATGTATTGACTTTGCTAGATTGAGTGATCGAGTAACAGATAGTAACTGTATTTTTTTTTTTTTTTTTTTTTTTTGACTAGAGTGGAAGTTTATTATTATTGCAAATAAATTGGCGTCATTGAAGAGGCGGGATAATAACTGTATCACTCGTTTCGGTTTGACACTTTGGAAAACGAATCATTCGACTCTGGAAGTTCCTCATGTTACATCAAAACGACCAAAAGTATTTGACCCCTAGGAGATTCGAACTCCTGACCTGAAGCTAACTTCTCTATTTTAGTTGGAGACTTATGCGCTACCACTGCGCCAAGGAGCCATTGGATTTGGAATAGACAATAATAATGCTTTTATCGGTGTTTTTTTTGGAAATTTTTACAAGAAGCGTTACGTTTCTTCTTGGATACTTAGCAATTTTGACTATGGGAATTATTATTAATATTTCCGACTTATCTTCGATAACTACAATCTTTACCTCTTTGATAATGTTTGAAGGGTTGAGTTTTGATTCTCTACGAGGTCTTCATGTCAAACATACACATATTTATGTGTACTTAGGTGATACATATGTCCACAGCAGCATCATCACCATCAACACCTACAAAGTCATCATCAAAGACTGCCACTACAACTCAAACATCATCCAATTACAAACATCAGATACAGGTACTATATAATGAGTTTCAAGATTGGTAAGCATCGGTTATTCTTACATTACCTGCTGCTCATTCACTCACTCATTGATATATAGCGTTAGCAAGTTGGATCACTACTATTCAGAATGTGAATCAGTGTTGAATAGATTGATGAACAGTGTCAACATGATGATTGGAGGTGGATCAGCGGATGATGATTCTGAATTAGATGTCAACAACAACACATCATCGTCTTCGTCTTCATCATCGTCTACTTCAACATTATTAGGTCGTCCTCAATCATTAGACAACAAAGACAATGTCGAATACATTCATTCACATGTAAATGAACAGATTCAACAATTGATCGACCAACTCAATGAACATGTTGTCAGAGCTAAACAGTTGATAAGGGACAATGCTTCATCAATCTCTGACCTAAATGTATGTCGAGTCGAATATCATCATCCTTCAGCTCTCTCCAGTCGACTAATCCATTCCTCAAGTCATTGGCATCAAGAGGCAAGACACAATGTGAAGTGTCCATTCTTGATCTAGTCGAGTTCATGGCCACAACATACTTTAGTTACGAACAAGATTTCCAAATGAAACAAGCACTCTCTGATGACCTATCCAACATCGACAATCAAACAATGGCGGTACTCTCCAACACTGTCCTCCTGTGGCAGCACTCTCCACTCATCAATAAGTCCAAACTTGCAGCAATAGTAGACAGACTTGAACTCTTTAACAGTCTGGAGTAGTTATCATATCAATACAATCTTTCTTTATTGTGTACAGAATGGACATGCCAACTCAGACTTCTTCTTGTCGTTGTCTACTTTGGAAGTGTTCTCAATTGGCTGATTAAGTTGATTGGCGATACTCTTGTACTTTAGCATCCTGGATGAATCCAATGAATTGCGAAGTCCAAGAGAGAATGAAGTGATGCCCTCGGCTATGCCAACTACAGGCGACAGTACCACGCCAGGCACACCCCACATGAGTGCAGTGAGGAAGCCTCTTGCTCCACGCTCTCTATACTTGCTGACTGGTCGGAACAGGATGCCCTTGGCCGCATTGTAAAAGCCACCAATCATGTATGACACAGCCATTGATGTACCATCCTTAAAGGTCTTTGGCTGGGTCGTCATTATGGATGAGTTTGTTCTGTCTGTAGTATTGTTGGTGAAGTTCTTGGCAAACGATGCCAAGCCTTGTGCCAGGGTGGTCGAGACAGAGAGCAGCTCAACAAAGAGTGTCTGTATGCCTGTGCCCAAGCCCTTTCCAACGCCCATCATCACGCCATCGGGGCCAGATGCCTGGTGTATTGGTTCTCTGATCAGGGCAAACATTCCATTGCCCACCTTGAAGAAGATCTTGACGGGAGTGACACCAGTGAGGTATTGGAAGACGTTGGTCGAGAGGTTTGGTTGGTAGACATTCATGATGCTCTCTGGTAGCTTGGACAGAGGTATCTCGTGCAAGTAAACCTCTGGCAATGTGAAGTTGGCGTCCGTTAGTGGGATCATACTGAACATCCAAACATATCCACCTCTTGTCTTGATCGATGAGAACTCTTGTGGTTGTGGTTGTGGTTGATCATTGTTGTTGTTGTTGTTGTTATCTTCGTTGTTGTTGTTGGTAGCGTTGGTGGTGGTAGCGTTGGTGTTTGTGTCGCTCTTTGTACTTGATGGTCTGTAGTCAATCTTGACACCAAGTGGAAGTATGAGTATCTCATCAAAGATTATGGTATCCTCTTCTGTTGGTACTTGATCATTGCCTGGCGCTGCTGGTGGTACATTGGCAAGCTTGTTCGTGGTACCATCAGTGAGTTTGTAGTTGATGAAGAAGTCCAACAGGAAGTCAATGGTCAACTTGTAGGCCGATATATACAGAGGATTAACGTGTAGCACCACGTTGTAACAGGCTCGTTTGAAGTTGTCCTTGCGCGACAGGAGCACCAACGACACGAGATGATTGAGTGGGTCGGCAGGGAGTCCACTGGCGATTGGTCCAAAGAGGTTTTTGAAGGGAGACTTGACAATCTTGTCGTGTATCAACAGGTGGGACAGGTTGACCTTGAGCGAGGACGTGTATGATCCAAAGTCAGCGACCTCAAAGTTTTGCAAGAGTATCTCAGAGATGTGTGCCTGGAGCAAGACATGGTCTTGGCTGGCCGTGTCCTTGAACGTGCAGTTGATGTGCATGTCCACTGCTATGATCTCCATAATCTTCTCGCCCGACACCATCTCAAAACCTTCTTCAAGGTCGTCGATCTCAGGCTGAGACGATTTATCATCGTGCGGTGAGCCCATGTAGTCCTCCATCACACGTTGTGCATTGACAATCTGACTGCCCATCATAACTGCAATGTTGTCGCCAATTGGTTTAACTTCCTCCTTTGTCAAGCTAATGGTTCATGTGTGGAGAGTTAGCAAGAGATAGTAATATTTCGGAGTGATGGACTTACATTATTCGTTCGACTAGACGCTTGCCAAACATTGGCACGATCGTGGAGAATAGGTGGAAGGTATGTTTGTCAAACTCAAAGTCGTAGATGTTGGAGAGGAACTCGATCTTGGCGCCAATTCCAGAAGTGATGTTACGAAGGTACACCAGTGGGGACTTGGATGAGTATCCAATGGGCTGGAGCTCAGAGTAGTCCTGAGCAAACATATTCTTTGTGGACACCTCCTCCGTCATATATATCTTCAATGGGGAGAATGCAAAGATGAAGTCATCAGATCTTCCTTCAGGTGATAACAGGATCTAGATTGTGATGATGATGGTATATGAGTGAGTGAGTGATCAATGTGAGCGTGATTGAGTAAGTACATACACCCAGTCTGTCAAACTTGATGGCAAGTTGAGTGTCCAAGTCCTTTGAGTAGTACTTTGCTGTACAATCAATCAAGTCGATGTGCATCGGTAGTGGATCATTCTTGACATTATTGTTGTTGTTGATGTTGTTGTTGCTACTGCTTGTGAGTTGCTTAGACTTGTTCTCATAACTGATCCAATCGATAAAGTCTGTTATCAATCTCATTGATGGTACAAAGCTGATGCTTGATATCGTCAATTCATATAGTTGAGTGATTGCCAACTGCTTGGCCGATGTCAACATCTCAATTCCATCAAGATCCTAAGTGATATAATGTGAGTCAGTGAGTGAATGAGTAATGATGGAGTAGTTAACATACAACTTGATTGCCAAAGAGTAGTTCCTCTTTGCCATCGGCAATGGCAACTGTGTCCAGTGAGCCAAGCGAGAGTATTGTGAACATGCCATCGAATAGGTCTGACCTGTTTGGTTTGGATGGATATCCAATCGTTGTAATCACATCCAAATCATTGGTGAACAATTTGAACTCGCTCGTGCCCTCATCAATCATGCTACCTGGATTCTTATCAAATCTGAGTTCAATCGATGCTGATGTTTCGTTGATGTTGTTAGTCCATATGTAAGTGAGTATGCCTTGGTCCGAAGTACATACCAGTTATACATGAGAGGAGGAAGAGCATTGTGCTGGTCTGTGGCTGGTCTGATTGGATAGCAAAGGCGTTCATCAGACATTCAAAGTCTGACTTGTAAATGGATATGGAACACTCGGGCAGCTGGCAGTCCACGATGCAGCTCGCTCGGCGATTGGCCTCCTCGATCGAACAGTCCTTCATGCCCCATGGCTGCTTGTAAGTTAGGAACGGCTTGGCCGTGTAGATCTGCTCGTCGATGGGCTTGATGATGCGACCGGTTGGCTTCTGAGCGATCGAGATAAAGGGTCGCGAGCTACGGCTGCGGAACTCGGCGCCCTCGTCAAGTGTAGTCGAGCGCAGTGACAGACACTTGTAGGCGCTCTCGGGACGTCCGTCGGGCAGCAGGGATATCGACAGCGACTCAAACGACATCTCGGTCTTGGTGATGGTCTGCAGTAGCATCTCAGCGGCCGAGATGGCGCTGTCCAGGTGACGCGGGTACTGCTTCGAGTACATGATCAAACAATTGTCGCCAGTGAGATGTATCTTGAAGTTGCGCTTGGTGCAGATGGTCTTCTCCAACAGTGGCAGGTTGACCATGTAGTTGAGCTTTGGTATAGTAACACGCAGGTTGATGTCCTTGGGTGGTTGGACAGCGCGACCAACTTGACTACCACTGCTACTGTTGTCAATCTGTCTACTGCTACGACGTGTCTTTGACTTGTTGTGCTTGTCCTTTTCGTCGTCTCCACCCATCTGTGCAATGGCATCTGATAGCTTGCCGATGAGATCAAAGAGGCCAGACAGTTGCTCCTGTCCAAAGTTGCCAGTGATGGGTGAGTTGAACTCAATGTCAATGCCAAGCGACTCGTTGCTGGACTGTGTGAACACGATCGAGTTGGGTCTGTCCACCTTTGAGCAATTGAAGAAGTACTTCTTGTGCTCAAAGAAGATGGCTGAGCCCTCCTTCCTATGCATCATCACAGACAGTTGATCAAAGCTAAGCTTTGGTTTCTTTTGTTGATTCGCTGATTTGACTTCATTGTCGTTGATGAAGTTGTTGTTGGTTTCTTCATCGTCGCCATCGTCTTCGTTGTTGTTATTGTTGTTGTTATCGCTGCCAACTACATCTGAACTCTCGGACTCATACTTAAATGATGCCGATGACATGTAGAGCTCTAGATTGGCAATGGACGTGGGTGTATGTACAAAGAGTGAGAGCTTCTCAATGTCCACGATGACATTTGAAAAGATCTCCAGCAGCTGACTCTGCATGGCGTCAAACACGTCGCCGTTGTCTTCGGGTCGGATGCCTGTGAGGATGCTGCTGTCCATTGTTGGCTCTTCGCCCTCGTGCAGCTCCCTGATGATGGTGCCCGAGAGGATCGACGAGTCGACATGCTGCGATGGATAGTCGGTGATGATGGACGATGACGATGAAGAGAGCGAGTCGCTACTGGATGTTGTTGTGCTTGTTGCGCTGGTCGGGATGATGTTGACCTCGACGCCACGCACCACCACTCTGATGGGCTCAGTGGTGATGTTGAGCAGCGGGATGTTGAACTCTATGCTATCAATGCGCACCACGCCAAACTGGAAGGGCAGGCCTGTTGCGAGCTTGCTATTCAGCACGGCCTTGTCCAACACGACGTTCTTCAAAACGATCTCGCTCTTGCCCTTTGTGAACTGTGAGTCAAACTCCTCCTTCTGGACATCAGAGAACAAGTATGACTTTATACTATTGTTGATTAAGAATCGAACCAATCGTTGTTGTGGTGCCAATGACAATGAATATAGATTCGAAGTTGTAGTATTAACTACATAATTTGTAAACTTTGATAACATTCCTCGCCATCCTCCTCCTCCTGTTCCTTGACCTTGACCTGTACCTGTGCCACCATTTGCACTACCGTCATTCATTGTTTGTTCTTTTATTTATTGATATGATATATATATATTGATTGATTGGATTATTATTACAAATATTATACAATTGATAGAGGTAGGATAGAGATAGATATATAGAGATAGAGATAGAGATAGGCAGTAAATGATTATGAATGAGTGAGAGTGTGTGAGTGTCAATGAATGAAGGTTCAACACAACCACCTTTTGGATGAATTGTCAAACTTGAAAACACAAGGTGAGCGTGGAAACGATCTTTGCAAGAATCAAAGGGGGGGTGTGTGAGTCATCACACTTTATTGATCATCTGAGTTGCCATCCATCCATTGGAATCCAACTTACAATTAGACTTGTCCACTGATCCAATCAATCAATCATAAATCAAAAATGTACTGAATGATGAATGTGAATTGATTGGGTCATTGTCATTGATTAATGTCCATTTATCATCTAGTATTGAGTAGAGATAGTTTTGACCTTTGCCAGCAATGAGATAGATATATAGTGTACTGGATCGATCATAGATGATTGGAGTATTGTCTGGCTTTACAGGACACATGGCCAAATGATCAGTACGTTTGGTCGTTAAATTATATCGATTGAATTGATTATTGGTGAGAATGTACAGTCCATCCTTCTCATCGAAACAACTATATCCAGACATGTCGGGTCTGATAAAGTGTTTGAGGTTGACAACCTCGGTGGCCAATGTCTGAACGTTGAATATGAGCGCGCCATCATGGTCATTACCATCCTTCTCTCCGCCAACAACAATGATTGTGTCATTGTTCCTGTTGTAGTGGACCGTGGAGTAGCATACTCCAAAGGGCAGCTCGCCAATCCTGGTGTACTGATGCGTCTCAATGTCGTAGCGATCGACTCTTGGCAACTGTCCGCCTTCGTAGTGTCCTCCCACAAGGTAGATGTACTTGTTGCCATCGTAGCAGACTGATATGCAGTTGCCGCTGTCAATGGTGTTATCAAAGTTTGAGTCGTAGCATTGCCGGTCAGCCAGTGAGTATCGAGAGCATATCGCTGAACCATATTCCACTTCGCCAAACACATAGAGACAACCACGAGCGTAGGCGACCGATGTTGAGAGCCCAGCGAATTTACTCTTTAGTGCTCCACCCTTGATCGACGTCCACTTTGATGTCTCTGGCATGAAGAAAAGGATCTGTTCATTGCTCAACGATACGATGCGGCCATCATAATTGCGGGCACATTGTTGTCCGGTTTGAATGAGCTTGAAGCTTGTCTCAATCATCTTCCTGATGGAGTTCAGTCTGTTGACATCAATGTTGATACAACATGGATTTAATTGCATTGTTGCAGTCTTGTCGTATGGCACTTGATGAGTATGTTGAATGTGTCCAACGATCATTGACATCAACTGGTCATCATTGACGATGACTGGATGGTCGTTATCAACATCTTGCGCGAACAGCGTGTCCTTGTTGACATTGATGAATTCATCGATTGAAGAGCATGACGTGATTGATCCAACAACCTCTGAGACGTCATCAAACGCCTTTTCCTCATTGTTGTTAACTTTGGCATTAATATCACTTTGTTTGTTGTTGATTATTAGATTGATGTGATTGATCTCATTGATGATGTTGTTGATTGTTGATTCAATGTGTGACATTTGAACTTTGAGTGGCGTCCTGGCTCTGTGCTCCTCAGCGATGATCACCTTGATCAGTTGTTCAAAGCGTGCAGTGATCTTTGAATGAGTGTCTTGCATCGATTGATATGATTCAGCACACTGTCGAAGTGTAGTCCACAGATCCTCAAGCCTCGATGTGAACCACGTCTCTTCCTCCTCTTGACCCTCTTCTTCCGCCTCTTCTTCATCCTCAAATTCTTGGTCTTCCTCTTCTTGCTCTTCTTGTTCCTCTTGATCCTCTTCTTGTTGCTCTTGCTCTTGTTGCTCATGTTGTTGTCCTTGTCCAGGAAACTTGTTGTTTGCCAGTTTGATGTTGTCGATCTGGTCAATGGTGTGACCATTGTGTTCTTGAACCAAACAAACAGGACACACCTTCACAGCGCAATCGAAGCAAATGAACTCTGTCCTCCTTTTATGTGTATCACATCTTTGTCCAACTGATACAATGGTGTCATCATGTGACAACGATGAAGATGATGATGTATTATTATCTTTGGTCTTCATTATTATCTGTTGACTGAGAAGTTGAATGAATGAATGAATGGTCGTGTGAGTGGTGTTTTATTATTTAGGCGGGAGTTGTGGCTGGTACTTCTGTCGACGTGGTGGATGTCGTGGAAGTGGTGGAGAATGATGTCGTGGAGATGGCAGGGGAGGTAGTAGTAGTTGTTGAGGTTGTTGCCATTTGTTCATTGATAACTTTACGAGCGGCATCCTCAGCCTCACCTCTCATCATCTTCATGATCTCATTCTTAGAGTTGGTGATGTCCTCAGAAAACTTCTTCATCTTGTTAAAAGCCTCATCTCTCTTGTTGGTCAGATCTTGGAGCTTGAGGAACACCTCCCGCTGATCATTGGTCATCGTGAAGTTCAAGTAGTCTAGGCGAATCGAGTTCAACATAGCAGCTCTTTGTGCCTCTAGCATCTGCAAGTTGGCTTCAATTGAAGTCATGTTGGCTTGGAGGGCGAGGTCCCTTGCCTCATTGGCGATGGGCTGAGTCTCAGTAGAAAGGTTGTTGGCACGCATGGCAAACGCCTTGGCC
This sequence comes from Acytostelium subglobosum LB1, assembly GCF_000787575.1. Lineage (NCBI taxonomy): Eukaryota > Evosea > Eumycetozoa > Acytosteliales > Acytosteliaceae > Acytostelium > Acytostelium subglobosum. The sequence goes on along the minus strand of NW_012236514.1, from coordinate 621,804 downwards.
TCGGCGGCAATGGTCTTGGCTTCGGCGGCAATAGACTTGGCTTCAGCAGCAATGTACTTGGCTTCGTTGGAAATGGTCTTGGCATCGGCGGCAATTGACTTTGCTTCAGTGGCAATGGTTCTGGCTTCAATGGCAATGGCCTTGGCATCCTGGGCAACCAATCTGATCTCATCGATTGCGATCCACATCTGTTCCTCACTGGACAACAGTCTGGAAATGTTGAGGACAGACCAGTTGGCAGACTCGAACGAGTTGACAGTGTAACCAAAGTTCACTCGGCTACTGACACGGATTGGTTTGGACCATTGATCCAACTGGAAGATGTTGGCAGTGGCGTTGCGAACGTTGAGGCCACCCCACATTGTTGATGGACGGGACGATCCAGAGTAGACGAGCCAGAGGTCGTTGATTGGCATTGGAGCTTCGTTGTTGATGACAGTCGTAGGAGGACCAGTTCTTGTTGTTAAAGTCTCTCCATTGAGAGTTCAAATAGCAGTTGATCTGGACATCTTCTGGCTTCCAAGCATTGGCAAAGGTGCCAAAAGCAAACAAGACACAGAGTGTGGAAATAAGCAATGTGGAGGTGGTAGTTGAGGACATGATTTTCTAGAGATAATAATTAGGATATAGGGTTGCGTGGAGAAGTAAGATGGACATCCGTCTTTTGAGCTGGCTTATGAAGGCAACACTTACATATGTGTTCCATCAATGAGGGAAGTTACTTAAGTAGCGAGTGCCACTAGTCTAGACTGAGACATGGGATCGTCATGGACCAACAAGAGACACTTGGGTAATCAGGCAAACTGACTAATTGATTGACTGAAATGTCCCTGTGGAGGAGTCTTGTTATCCATGCCATTTTGGAAGTTTGGGCGCAGAACGTTGCGAGTAACTTAAATGATCTTTGCAGGCTAATGAGTGTCGTGATGGTTCTGTCCCACTGTGGTGTCATGATTCGTTGCAACGCCGACGTTTCATTCCATTGACAAATGAGGTGCGTTTTTGATTGGTCATTGGTGATCTGCAAGCCCTGTTCTCCCAAAATATCTCAGTTGTCTTTCAACAATCGCTGATAACAACTGGTATGGTCCTCATTAAATAAATAGTAATCATCATCGTCTTGTGCGAACAACATGTACTTGTTGACTTATACAATTGATTGATTGAATTGATACAATCTCTATTGTTGTTGATAATGTTGTTGATTGTTGCTGTCGATCTAATCAATGAATGATAACCATTGCAACAAGAATACAGGACAGGCGACAACTATGAAGATGTATTATCTTTACCAAGAGTTAGAATGAATGAATGAATGAATGAAAGATTTCTAGTTTATTATTTATGCCGTGGTGGTTGGTACTTCTGTGGACGTGGTGGAGGTTGATCCAGTAGTAGAGGAAGTTGATGTAGTGGAGATGGTCGTGGCAGGCGAGGTAGTAGTTGAGGTTGTTGTGGCCATTTGTTCGAGAATCTTACGAGCGACATCCTCAGCCTCACCTCTCATGTTTCCAATGATTTCATTCTTTGAATCGGCCATTTGCTCTTGGACCCTCTTCATCATTGCCTCATATTCTTCTTTAGCCTTAGTTGTCATAGTTTGGAGCTGCAGCATAACTTGTTGCATATCACCAGACTGAGTGGCCGTCAAGTTCTGGATGAGGTACTGGTTCATCAAAGCAGCTCTTTGAGCCTCGGCCAACTTCAAAGCGGCTTCAATTGAAGCCGAGTTGGCTAGGAGGGCAATGTTCTTTGCCTCATTGGCAATGGGCTGGGTCTCAGTAGAGAGGTTGTTGGCACGCATGGAATATGCCTTGGCCTCAGCGGCAATGATATTGGCCTCGGCGGCAATTGACTTGGCGTCAGCAGCAATAGCCTTTGCTTCGTTGGAAATGTTCTTGGCATCGGCGGCAATATTCTTGGCTTCAGTGGCAATGGTTCTGGCTTCCATGGCAATTGCCTTGGCGTCCTGGGCAACCAATCTGATCTCATCGATGGCAATCCACATCTGCTCCTCACTGGACAACAGTCTCGAAATGTTGAGGACGGACCAGTTGGCAGACTCGAACGAGTTGACAGTGTAGCCAAAGTTCACACGGCTGCTGACACGGATTGGTCTTGACCATTGATCCAACTGGAAGATGTTGGCCGTGGCGTTGCGAACGTTGAGACCACCCCACATTGTTGATGGACGGGACGATCCAGAGTAGACGAGCCAGAGGTCGTTGATTGGCATTGGAGCTTCATTGTTGATGACACAGTCGTAGGAGGACCAGTTCTTGTTGTTAAAATCTCTCCATTGAGAGTTCAAATAGCAGTTGATTTGGACATCCTCTGGCTTCCAAGCGTTGGCAATGGTGCCAAAGGTAAACAAGACACAGAGTGTAGCAATAAGCAATGTGGAGGTTGTAGTAGACATGATTATCTAGAGATAATAAGGAGATGGGATGGTGATTTAAGTTGACCCTTGACGAGGATCCTGGTTTAAGTAGCTTCATCATACATTTACTTACTACATTAGTTCCCTCATTGATGGAGGGAACGAATTTTAGTAGCCAGTGCCAGAGACATGGGCTCGTCATGGGCCAACAAGAGACACTTGTCTGATTCGGGCAAACTGACTATTTGATCGACTTCTTTTCTAGGCCTACGGAAGGCCAAGGATAGACCCTTGTTTGTCGAAACGGCATGCCATTTTGGATGATGGGCGTACAGAGACATGAACAACTTCATGATATTTGCAGGTAAAAGAGTGTCATCGAGGTAGCGGGCATAATAAACAACTGTCAAACAAACTATTACCTAACTTGTCACGAGAGACGAGTGTATGAAATCATGATTTACTGATCAACTCCATTCATTGTCAGCTTTCTTTAGTTTTGGTGTGACTAGATGATCAATATCAATCTCTAAAGTCATATTATATATATCTCCTTTAATATCTTAATACATTTACAATGTGAGTTTAGTGAATGTCTAAATGGTAACAGTGTCATTCGTAGACATGGGGTTGGCTTCTGTCGACATGTTGTTGTCTCTTCTACGAATCAACCACACCTTTGTATCTTTGTAGTTGAGCAAACAAAGTGTCAGTTGTGTTTGAAACTGAAAGTGTGTGAATGTTGGTGTGTGTAGAGTGTTTGTTTGAAAGGATCACGCAATGGGGTTGGAAACCAAGACATCGCAAGAGTCTAGACTAGAGTGTCAGCTGGTCCAGTCAAGATAGAGATAGAGGAGTCACTTATACATATTCCTTCATACACATACACATAACAAATACATACACATACATTATACAAACATACAAACACATACAAATCGAGAAAGAGATAGAGAGATAGATGGAGGAAACACTACCACAGATCAATTTGAAACTACGTCTACTTACTTATAATGTATTTGTTAGACCACCTGGTATAAGAACAAATTATAATGACTTTAAGGATGAACGATTGGAATGTTTGATCTCAACAGAGTTGAACGCTGAGAGATTGAACAAGGCTTTTGCATCAGCTTCCGGTGTACCTTACACTGTGTACTCGGTGGACAAGGATCGCTTCCCATCCATACCCTACCTCTCACCATGGCGCTCGCCTCGTCCACCCAAGATCCCGGCACCTAGCGCCACGCCACTCTCACCAGACATGGCCGCTGGCCACTCAAAGTTCACGCGCTTGGACACATCAATCATTGGACAATTCGACATTTGCTGCTTCCAAGAACTGTTCTCCTCATTCTCCTACAGACAACGTCGATTCCTTGAGCGTGCAAAGACGCAAGGATTCGTTCATACGGCTGCCTCGCCTCACCCGCCCTACCTGCGGTCGACCTATCTGGTGGATGGCGGCCTGGTCGTTATCTCCAAGTACCCCATCGTCGAGCAGGACTACCAACTCTATGCGCAGGGTGTCGACAGCGACATGCTTGCATCAAAGGGAGCACTATACACCAAGATTGAGATTGAGAAGCAGAAGCAATACTTGCATCTCTTCTCTACACACATGCAGGCATCATACCAACGCGCACCTGGTGGTATCCCAGATGAGAACCTCAGGAATGATTCAGTGCGCGTTGTACAAATGAACCAGCTGCGCGAGTTTATTCACGATAAGACCAAGGACGACAAGCATCCCATCATTCTGGCTGGCGACCTGAACGTCAACTCCAGAACATCAGACCCAAACGCGACATCCAGTGCAGAGTATCGCGAGATGGTCGATCTGCTCTGTACCAGGCCCACGTCGGACAACTCATCACGTGTCAAGCTGTTTGAGCTGTCCGACTGGTTGACAGAGGACACCAAGGGCATTCATCCACCAACAGTCGGCGATACATTGGACATCAATGGAACGCTGCACGCTAGAGAGACAGCACTCACTGGACAGAATGATCTATGCTGCATGAAGCGACTGGACTACATTCTTCAACTGCACCGTGTACCAGCCTCCACCAAAAACTTCACCATGTCAGCCTACAAGCAACAACAAGAGACCAATCAACAATGTCGCGTACCAGGCAGCACACGAGTCGAGCCATTCTTCATTGAAGGCTTCCCTTTCAGCCAATTGAGTGATCATTATGGAGTATCAACATCACTCAAGTTTGACATCAACAACAACAACATGTAGGACATACTACCATCCATGGATCATACAATCTATTTATAAACATTTATCAATGTAATGTTACACAAGATATGCTTGGGTTAGGGCAAGGGTAAGGGTAAGGGCAAGGGTAAGGGTTGGGGTCGAAAAACGAAAGTTGCAAAAAGACGAAAGACACTCAATCTGGTTCATTCATCATTTCAATCAAAGTTATAACTTACTACAAAGAGGAAGAAGAGAGGAAGAAAGGAAAGGATGAGTCATAAAAGAGATAGAGATGATAAGGATAAGAAACAAAAGTTCAGACCTGGTGGACATGTTGGAAAGGAACAAAGAGAGTACTTTATAAAGGCATTCGATGAGGTTAGAAACCTTGGTGCTACACAATTCGACGTCAAGGAGAAGAAGACATTCGCTCGTCAGAAACTCGTCGCACAGGGAAGGAAGGTGGCCAGACATCCACAGCCTCTAAAGGACTCATTAAGCAGGCGCAAGAAAGAGAAGAAGATCTATGAACGCGATGTATTAAATGTATGATTGATTGATGCGATGATACCTCGATTCATTCACTTACATCTATGTTATTATTACATTATAGGCTGCAGCCAATGGAGATACTATACCAAAGAAGCCTTCGATGATGAAGAAGAATGATGAGGAGAAGAAGGATCGTGGACTGACAATGAAGAATGGCAGGTTCGCAGATGGCATGCATTACCTTTCAAAGAACGATGTCAAGAATGTATATACAAAGAAGGAGAAGAAGAGGTTCTAAGAGATACTCATCACGACTACCGCATGGCGCGAGATGGCTTTGGTGTACATTCATACATACTCAACATCAATGCTGCTGGCAACAACACATGGGACCAAAGACAGTCGTATTCTCGAGAACCTTTGGCAAAGTCAATGTGGTTGGCGCAACTTAACGATCAACTCCTTGCACTGTGCGATGCAATCAAGGAGTGTACAATACAGCCAAGTAGCAAAATGGATGGATTAAATAAGCAGGTCTGTCGACCTGCACTCAATCATCTCACGAAGACGATACAACAGTGTTGATTAGTGGTGAGCGGATCGGTTTATTCATTGGAGGTTCCTATCTGATCACATGCAGAGTTGAAGTGTGACGATGGATAGACATAGATTTGATCCACTGATGCTTTGGAATACAGGATGCTTGAAGGATTGACACCGATCAATGTCACCTTTGGTGTTGGCAATGCGCCACAACCAATTGGTATGAGGTTGATCTTAAATGTCAGTGGCTTCTGATCATCAGGCTATTGGAGTATGGTGTGCATGTGTTAGGTCATGGCTAATGGAGACTGCAAGGACATGCGTGCGGATGATACATACATTGAGTTTGAATTGTGACTTGTTATGGCCGGATATCGTCCAGAATGAAGAGTCAAACTCGATCTGGTACGTTAAGAAGGTGTCCTTGCAGCATGCTGCCTCACCATTGTCTGGTGAGGATGCTGCTGGCGCCGTGGCAGCAATAGTACCCTTGGGTATGTTGGATATAGTGAACTCGTAAGGTACCAATGCGCCAATGTATACCTTCTGAGGGAGATTGGTATCGATTCGGTATAGAGGCTGGGCGTTGATGATATTGTTAGATGAGTGTGCTTGTACTAAGGCATGGCTATAACTTACCTCTGGACAATCGATGATTATAGGATAGTAGTAGTCGACCTGGTCCTTCCAGAGTTGCTTGCAACTCCTTACCAGTGGGTCAACATCCTGCAGCTTGTTGATGTACTTTATACATAGCTTCATTGATCCTTTGGTGTCTGATGAGGATAAACTTGTTAGTCGCTGAAGCATTGACGAATCAAGTAGTGAAGGCTGAGCATGACACTTACCACTAAGGTAATACCTGTTCACCTCAAAGATCATGGAGATGGTGTGTGCTGGATACAGCGTCATGTCACGGAGCGACTCGTTGTGATCCTTGACGAGATAGAATGAATGGTGGCGCTGCGAGGCATCCTCGATGTATTGTGGATCGCACTCCTCCAGTCGGTAGTCGCTCAGCACCAGAGGTGTTGATGAGCTGCACTGAAGCATGAGTTTGAGGAATAGACGATTGCCCACAGGGATCACCGTCTGATCGACTGAGAATGGACTGATGAATAGGGCAGTCGACACGAGCGACGAGGAGAAAGCCTCTTTTGTCTGCTTCTGATGCTGGAGTTCGATGGTGATCTGATGGCTGCAAGTGTCGTTGTTGACAGCCATGACAGGGATGTAGAACTCGAGCTGCTCCTCGCGTCCAATCTGCTGCAAATGTATCTTCTCGTTGACGAATGGCAGTTGCAACGTGTTCACTGTGCCATTGCTCTTTCGTTGCAGTATGTTGAACATTGGCGGTTGGATGATGGTTGCGCTTGTTGGGCTCTGGAATGAGAGCACGCCCCTCTCAATCGCGTCAGCATGAGTGTGTAGTCGCACGCCAATGTACTGCACACAGCACAGTAGTAATGCGCTATTTGGTACAAATGATTCCAATGTGATCGAAGACTCAGTCTCAATGATCTTAATTTCGCCATTCACGCCATCCTTGAGTGATTGACCAAATGATACACCTCCAATCTTCAACCAGCACGAGTCCTTGATGAATGATGCTTTGGTTGTGCCCTGTGATTATCGAGGAGGTGAGCAAATGGTGTCCTATGGTCGTCAGTTGATCAACTTACTATTGTGGTCAACTCATAGTTGTTGGTGCCTGGATTGATGGTAAAGTCCACTTGATTGAAGATCAGCTTCTCATTGGAGTTGTTGCTGCGTATAAAGTTGATGGCGCCATGGCTGGCAACAATAGGACAGAACAGATTGCTCTTGATCCTTAGATTAATTCGTACATGCTCCAAGAATCTATATTCACTGTTCACAATAGTCAGCTTTGCCTTGAACAGTGGATGCATTGATGTAGCAACTTTGATTGATTGATGAAGAGTTAGTACCTTGTCTCGTACTCCTCACGCTAGTCAGACATACTATTGAGTTGATTGTTCTTGGTCGTTTCGAATATCTCCTTCAAGTAATACTCTCTCTCTTCGTCGCTCTTTAGCAGACCAGGTGTCAGAAGACCAATGCATGTAGTGATGTAGCTAAGTGTTGGTTGATTGATTGATACTTTGGTCAGTATTCGCTGCCAAGTGACATCCCGTGTATGTTACATACTCTGACAGCTCATTCAATTGCTTGTGACAATATGCCAACTTTGTCTTGATGGCATACTCAATCATCTTCCACTTCTCGCGATTGTAGATGTTTGAAATGCGCTTGAATATTGTGCTGGCCTCTGAGAAGTTGCCTCGTTTACTACATTGTTTGATTGATTGGTTAGACACTATGGATCACTGGATTATCGATTCGATACTTACAAGTGGAAGTTGCCGAGTGAATATGATAGTCTTTGATGTGACCTGCTTCTGTTTGTTTGTACATAGAGCTTCTCAGATTGATTGAGTAGATCCTAGGATGATGATGATTCACATGGTGTTAGTGGAGATGTCACAACACTGGCAGTTGTATGTCTACATACGAGATAGAGTTTGGAAAAGTCTTTGATCGATTGGAATGCAGCCTGGAGTGCAGGGTAAGTGAACAATATGGTTGGTGACAACTGGTGGGCGCCATCAACATGAGATGGAGAGTGATGGCCTGAAGCTGCGCCAGCACCAGCACCAGCACCAGCGCCAACACCATTGGACTGAACAGGTGACAATGATGCTGGACTTGTCTTGTGAGTCTTGTTGAACATGTCATCTGCCTTCTTGTAAAAGTCCAGATTCTCATCATTTGGAAGCATGTCCAGCTTGATGGCCAGCTCCTCCAGTCGCTGTATCGCACAGAATAGAATGTCCGCAAGCATAAAGTCCAACTCCTCGCGGTCTTGCTTGTCGGGTTGCTTCTCAAGGTCGGGAAGAGAGCTAAGTGATGGTGTCCTACCCATTGCGCTCTGTATCTGGATCGATTGGACGTTGGTGAGTGACTGCGATGATGGCAGTCTGCCACCAGTGCCGCCAGCGCCACCAGTTGTCGCCTGTGGTGGTGCGAGTGTTGCGGGTGCCGGGGTCGTTGTCGTTGGCGCAATGCTCGTCACCAGGTTACCAAAGCCATTGAGGAAACGACTGAATGAGGGCGTTGTGCTCTTTGCCCTTGTGCTGCTTGCTGTGATCTGCTGTGCCTGATCTGTCTGCTCCTGCAGACGTTCAAAGGCTTCCTGACAAGCCTTGATCGTTTCCATTGATACAGAGAACACCCAAGTCTCATAAAAGTAAGGCTTGAAGCTGCTTGGATGCTTCTGGATAATGTATCCAACTGATGTAATGAATGACACTGCCTTCCTCGTCACTTCGATCGGTCGATGTAGGAGGAACAGTAACTAATGTTGTGAATGAGTATGAGTATGATTGGAATAGTTCCAGTGGTCATGCGATTGACACGACATACCTTTGATTGCCTGACGAATAGGTAATGCTTAAAGTCATACAGAGTGATCCTGTTCTGATATATGAGCTCTCGGTAGTAGCGCCTTGTGGACGAGTCAAAGAGGTTGACTCCGTCGTTGAGCTCTGCCTGCTTCATGGCTGGGGGAGCAGCCACTGCGTCTGTGGACTCGTTGATAGCTGTGGCGCGATGTCCTGACATTGGTGGCGTGAGTGCCACCTTCTCAAACTGAGACTTGTTGTCGGCAAACAACACCTCCAGCTCAATGTACTGCAGCAGAGCCTCCTCGTATAGCAGCGCACGTTCGTAGATCAGTGCCAGACTCTCCTTTAGGAAGAAGAAGCTGAGGTAGCTCCAGCCTGCAGTGGTGCGACGAGCGTCGCTTCGACGTATCTCCTCCTCGTACGTGGTGAGGTACTGCTCGGCGCTGGACACGATGCCCTCCTTGACCTTGAACAGCATGTCCTCCCAGAGGTCCTCATTCTTGTTGCTGTCATCAAAGAATCGCAGGTGGCAGCATCGGTCGCGACGCACGTTGAAGTCGTTCTTGATCTTGTCGTAGACTGTGCGCGGAAGGAATGACTTGGACTTCTGGCCCAGCGACACGTAGATGATCAGCCACTCTTGTTGGCGATCATTCATATTGGTGACCCACTGCTTGATCTTGTTCTTGACTGTGCTCTTGTAGATGTCTGTCTCGTCGCAGTGTACTAGATAGAGGTAGAGGTATGGCTTCCTGTACAAGTTCTGGAACTCAAATGTCTGTTTGAGTCGCTCGTCATCATAATGTATAATGTCCACTGGCATCAACTCTACAATCTTTGTATGACCTGTCTTTGTCTTCCAACTAATCTTCTTGAGTGGCAGATGGTTCTTGAGCTCAGGCTCAACATACTTCCATACTCCAAAGTCATCTTGGTCTGTTAACGTGTGTAAGTCAATACAATACAATCAATGTCGTTGTTCAGCGTCATTGATCAAACATACAAGTCAATGTGATACGTTCTGATGTTGCTGAAGGATCGAATAGAGATGATGGTGATGGATGAACCATCACAGTAGATGTTGTTGGTGATGATGATGTAGAAGTAGTTGTCGTTGACGTTGAAGGAGGGTTTGTTGTTGGTGATGACATCCTTGTATGTCTATATTGTTTGAATGATTGATTTGTTTGATTGATTGATTGAATATAGGACTCAATCCAATCCTATCCTAGTAGTGACTCGCTGACAAGTTTGATGTCTTATGTATAACAATATATATATAGAGTATGTAACAGTATTAGAGTTGAACTGAACTAACTCCTTTGACCTTCATCATGAAGATGTTGTTGGATTGAATGAGTGAGTGGGTGAAGTTACCAGGTCTTAATTTATGGGATACCCCAGTGTGGGTTGAGGAGACGACACTTGGCCTCAACTTTGAGTTGATTCATTCATTGAATATATTCTTTAGTTTCGTTATTTATATATAGATACAGATACAACAATAACAACAATGTCTACTACTACACAAGAACCAACTATATTGTTACCAATCGTTATAACTGGACCATCAGGAGCAGGCAAGGGAACTTGTAAGTCGTCTCATTTGACCCCCGGGTCCAACTCAACTACTTCGCTCTTTCAATCATTCACCTACTAACTCAATCAATCAATTAATCACTTATACATAGTGATCAATAGATTGAAGGATGAGTTCAAGGGATCGTTTGGATTCTGTGTTTCGCACACGACTAGGAAGCCAAGACAGGGTGAGGAGCATGGTGTTCACTATTACTTCACAACGATTCCAGAGATTGAGGCAGAGATTGCCGATGGAAAGTTCATAGAGAATGCAAATGTTCATGGTAACTACTATGGTACATCAAAGAAGGCACTACAAGACGTTCAGGACACTGGCAAGATATGCATACTCGACATTGATGTCCAAGGTTGTGAATCCGTCAAGAAGGCTGCCATCCCCTGTCTCTTCCTATTCGTCGCACCACCCTCCTACGAAGAGCTTGAGAAGAGACTCAGAGGCCGGTATGTACATCACATCCATTCATTCATTCGATCAATCATTCATTGATACACTAACAATCAATCATTCAATCAATTATAGTGGCACAGAATCAGAGGAATCAATCCAGAAGAGATTGACTAATGCTAGAATGGAGATGTCATATCAGGATAGACCTGGTTTCTTTAACCATGTTGTGATCAATGATAACTTGGACTCGGCCTATGCCAATCTCAAGAGCATTGTCAGCCCCTACATCAACCTTCAGAAGGTGCTCCATCCCAACCTGCTCACCACTCAGCAATAACATTACATACACCCTTTTGTCCATTCCAATCAATCAAACAACCATTCAATCACATGGTCATCGAACAATCAATTGATCAATCGGATGACAGATGTCTTGTTGGTACAGATGTTGGTGACGGACGACGAGTCATAGGAGTTCATTGTGTTTGACTGTGTGATGGTTGATGTTGGCATCATCATCTTCTACAACGAATACTTTCGTCTCTCTCTCACTCTTTGAGAGCTCTTAAGTTAAAATGGTTGTAGGTGATGATGCAAAGACGAGGAATAAGAATAATAATTATTATGTTCGCATGTTTTGTTTGGAAAACAACTATGGTGCACTTGATTGATGGTGGTGCGGGGGTACCATCAAAAGGAATGATCAAACGAACACTCCTTTTCCATTCGCTACCACACAGATTAAACAATGTGTCCTTGGGATGGGCACAATAGAGCGCGAATTCTCCTGATAAATTTCATGAATTTCATTTAATTGAGTGTGTTTGTTTGGTTGGTTGTTTAGCGTGACTAAGAGTGAGAGAGAGAAAGAGTAAGTGTCAACAAACAGACAGACCTTAATCATTACAATTGAATACCTGTTGTGTCCTTGACCTGACCCGAACTCCATCTCTACACATACATCATCTATTCTTTCTTATATTTATTTTTATTATAAAATACAGATTAGTTAGTAATATTTTTTATACCTCTCATCAAGAGATAACAAAGATTGTTCGATCGATTCGACGACCCAACTCATAAGGCGCGACATAGAACATCGCGAGTGAGATTGAGATAGATAGATAGAGAGAAGAGACAACAACAATGAACAACAACAATAACAACAACAATAACAACATTACAGAGATACCTAAATCACATTCTTCTGGAAAGAGGAAATTCCTTCAAGACATACGTAGGCCATTAACATCAACATCATTCAATCAATCAAACTTAGTTACTAACTAACTTAATATAACAGCATCTAGTGCAGGCGAGCATGACTTGGAGAAACAGATATATAAAGAGTTGGATGACTTGGTGTTGAGTGGAGAGAAACAGGCATTTCACTCGGTGGTGTCGTTGTCTTCTCCTTCATTGCCACAGTGGGGAGGCGACATCTCCACGACAATGGGATTCTCAAATTATAGTAGCAGTGGTAGCATGGGTGGCGTCGTAACGATATTGACCGACGAGAATGGCGACCCGGCATCGGCCGACCAGATGCCCTCCTCACACATGTCCACCAGATACGGCGCGCGACGTCCACGCAGCAACACTGGCAGCAGCATTGGTGGATCGGCCGGCCTCAAGAACGGTCTCGGCCACGGCCCTGCGAGATCAGGCGGCAACTCATCTTCGTCCACATTCCTTCAGTTGCCATCGATTGGAACGATCCCGGGAGCAAATGGTCCACAACCACAGGGTCGCCATCTGACACCCAACTCGCTGCTGGGCGTCATGCAAAAGAGCGCATCCAATTGGATCATTGACGATGTAGATGGAGGCATCAGCACACATAGCAGTTTGGGCTCGGCAAAGAGCGACAACAGCATGAGGATCGATAACCTCGTCAACTCTGAGCCATTCTTCCCGCTGACACCTCGCGGTGGCGGCTCCGACTTTACGCTCTCGCCACACTCGTCACATTCATTACTACCCGGCAATGGAAACTCTCGCGGCGGCAGCAGGAACAACAGCAACACAAACAGCATCGTCAGCACAATGCAGCTGCTCGAGGCGGCCAATGGCGCGCTCGACAGCCTGCTGCCCGTCTCACATTATAGCGGTGGCCTTAGCACGGCCAAGTTCTTGGACGACGCCCATGTCAGCCTTGGCATTGGCGGCAGCAACAGCATGGGAGGTGGCAGCAAGAGCCGGCCGACCTACATTCACAATGGATGGATGTGGGTGAAAGACAAGCATTCGATACTGGTCCTCGGACCAAACGGCATTGGAAAGAGCTTCTTGCTGAACACACTGCTCCAATTCACCTTTGTCACCTCTGGCACCAATCCGCAACCCATCATCGGCAGCCACAGACGCGCGGCACCCGCGCCACCCTCGCTGTCCGATTCGGCGCCCATGGAGACGCTCGAGAACACCAGCCCATACCTTCTGAGCAAGCTGAAGAACCATCACCAGCCCAGCCAGATCGACCAGACATACACGCTCGACGAGAAGTTCAACCTGTCCGTCGACTGGGTCAAGGAGCGCGAGCTCGAGCTGGACACAATCAACAAGACCACACAGTACCTGCTGAACATGCAGCCAGCTACACAACCATCCATCAACAACAACCACCCCTTCCTGCTGCCTCAGGGCCGTGTCGGCGCTGCACAGATGTTCCGAATCAGCTACGCCGCTACCTGCGAGATGCTTGTCGACTTCATCTCCGAGACCGAGCTGCGCGGCATCCTCTGGGAACTGCACCAGTTTGACAGCGATCGTTCGACGCCCATCCATGCACGTCGTCTCGAGTACCTGCAGCTGATGTACACAAAGTGCGTTGCGCTGCAGCCAGGCACCACCACACACAAGCAATTGGCCGACGTCAAGACATCGTGGGACCTTCCGATCGCCGCCAACATCCGTCCGTTGCTCGGCAAGACAATTCAGTTCAAGGGCATTGGTAACGATCACAACATCGACAGGATCTTCATCCGCGAGAAGCTGAGAGAGGTGCTTGCCGACTACTCCTTTGTCACATCCAGCTTCTTCCTGAAGCTGCCATGCAGTATCCTGCGTGGCAGACGCGAGATCACAATTCTCTCGGACGACACGCGTCGTGGAAACATCTCCAAGTCGCGCATCACGCAAGCTATCAATGAAGCCGATCAGATCGCGTTGTCTTTCGACTTCCGCGGCCTCTCTGCCGACTTGGCCGACATCATCATTGGTTCCAACTTCATGCAGAAGCTGGGCATGGATGGAGTGGTGCAGTTTGCAGAGCTGGGCGAGCGACAACAGAACAAGTACGACTATCCCAAGGGTATCTACAACTCCAAGGGCATGATCATCTCGCAACTCAAGAAGCTATATCGCAATGCTCGCTCCCCTCACAACCTCGAACATATACTCAACACATTCAAACTGATTCAACTGATGGTATGTATACCCCAACCTTCTGTCCATGGTCCTAGCTCACTCACTGACTCGCTCACCTCACCTCTAATATACAGCCGCTATTGTTCTCTTCAGCAGACTTGAACAAAGCATTGCCATCAGAGTATGACATATTATTCAACTCGATGCATCACCTCAAGGCCATCTCCAACATTCCTTTGTTCATCAAGATCATCAATCAAGCATCTTATGACAGTTGGTCTCGTCAACTGCGCGCACTTGACGAGTTCAAGGACAGCTTTGCCAGGACCACATCGATAGTTCATCTCAAGAGCACTCAGCCACAGGCAATACCGATCATCCACCTGGAGAATAGTGCCTCCAATGTACATAACAACTCAAATCAGATGGTCGACTCGCCGCCAGAGCAGCCGCCCCAGTCTCCCGCCACCGTGATGATGGAGGAGAACCTCTCTAGTTCGTTCACAGAGCAGCTGCACGTTACTCGTCCACAGCATCAGCAGCAGCAACAGCAGCATCCACCCGGCCCAGGCACCGGTGGAATCCGCGGCAACAACTGGCGTAGCCAGTATCTTCAGTACAAGCAGGTGGGCCCCAGCCCCGGCCCCTCCAGCGTCGAGGGAATCACCTCCTCGCTGCGCACTCGTGTCGCCCAGTGGAAGCGCAAGCTGTTGGCCTACATCAGCTCAGAGGCCTCAGAGTCGGTCTTTTTGAACCGCGTGGCCGAGTGCGAGTCCATCTCGATGAATGAGTGGGAACGATTCCGCATCTCATCGCCTGACTATGTGGGCACCGTTACCGAGATCTGCTCGAACCTCTACGCGCTGACCTCTTCGCGTCTGGTCAACACAAATGGCAACGGCAGTCCGATCGACTTTTACAGCACCACCTCAAGCAACCCAGTAGTGCTGCTATGCAAGCAGCTCATCATGTGGACGCCCAACTTCTGGCGCGAGAATCTGATTGACCGCCTGCCGCCTCTGCAGGACGAGATCATAGTGTTCTCCCAGAGCATCCTGGGCGACGTCAGCAAGCTGCTTCTCAACAAGGTGGCCATGACGGCCGAGGAGAAGGCTATGCACGTCAAACTGGTCAAGTACTGCCAGGCATCGTCCGACCGCAACATCCACACCAAGATCCAGCACATCCAGAACTACTTTGTCGGCCAGAACATGACCCAGTTGATCTACACCATCTGCCTTGACGCTCTGTGCTCCGAGCTGATGCTCAAGGTCAACGACCCCAAGCTGCTGTTTAGCTACCACGACCTGATCCAGAAGTGCTTCCACAGCACGCCACTCATGTCGGCGGCGCGCATCCAGCAACGCCTGCTCGAGATGCTCGGCACGGCTCTGTCCTACATCGACTCGATCGAGAAGCATCTCGAGCACACAATGCAGTACCTGCTCAACTCACCATTCCGCCTGCGTCGCCAGAAGCAGGCCAAGGCCAAGCCCGAGTTTGTGCTCAACATCATCGACAACTACATCAACATCGTCGATCCCTTCGAAAGCAAGGATCCACGCGTGGCCCATGCCAGCAAGCACAAGTTGTCAGCCCCTCCATTGGTCATCACACATGCCAACAGCAACAGTACGACACAATTGCCAATCATCATGGTGGCTGATGCACATCAACAACATCAACAGCAGCAAGACGATGATCAAATGATGGAGGTGATTACTGATGACATCGATGCCAGCGCAAAGAAGAAGAACAGAACAGATAGTGGCAATGGACACACCTCACCAGAGATGCAGCAGCATGGCTCGACATCGTATCTCTACTCGCCCAAGACCAAGCTGGCGCCACAGACGCCCGCACCCTTGCTCCAGCTATGCATCGCCAAGGTGTGTCAACAGATACACACCCTTCGCGGCATCACCCTGCCCGACGAACTGCTACAAAAGGTGATTACAATGCTAATCAATCAGGAGCGCGTCAAGGGTAGCAGCGGTCCAATCACAACTCCACTGGACGACACAATGTTGTCTCGCTTGCTAGTGCCAACGATCCTGGCACTCGATTTGGAGGGCGCGCATCTGCTCACGGCCAACAGCACACGAACAATTGGAAGTGTCTGCACTCAGCTCCAGAAGCTCTCGCTGGCCAACTGCACCAACATCTCGTCAGAATCACTTACGGCCATTGGTAACGGCTGCAAGAACCTCGAAGTGATCAATCTCAAGGGTTGCTTCCAGGTGTGCAACGCCGGCGTGCTTGCCCTAGCACGTGGCTGCCACGCGCTGCGATCCATCAACCTATCCGGCTGCATCAAGGTGACTGACGCAGCAATTCACGAACTGCACCAATACAGTCGCCGCCTGCAGACTCTGGAGCTTCGCCGCTGTGTCCAAGTTACGGATGCAGCGTTCCAGGCGTTCAACCTGACCACACTGCAGTCGATCGACCTGCTCGAGTGCAGCTACATCACCGACCACGCCATTGTAAATATATGTAACAACAGTCGTCAGCTGACCAGCATCAAGATCAGCGGCAAGGGCATCACAGACGTGGCGCTCAAATGCATCGGAGCACGCTGCAAGTCGCTCGCCGTCCTCGAGACAATCATGTGCGAGCAAATCACTGACGAGGGCGTTCAGGCCATCGTGCGCAACTGTCTGGATATCAGCACGCTCAACCTGTGCTCGTCCAAGAATATCACGACGGCCGCATTCCAAATCGACGACGAGCTGATCCTGCCGGCCGACGACAATGTCGACTCGATGGACACACTGATCGCCGCCGCCACTTCCACAGCCAACCAGCAATGTCTG
Organism: Acytostelium subglobosum LB1; assembly: GCF_000787575.1. NCBI lineage: Eukaryota > Evosea > Eumycetozoa > Acytosteliales > Acytosteliaceae > Acytostelium > Acytostelium subglobosum. Next base: position 604,580 of record NW_012236514.1, on the reverse strand, counting down.
CAGAGACTTGTGCATCTTGACCTGAACCGATGCATCAATACCAATGACAGCTCGGTGCTGGCCATCACTATCCAGGCCACGCACCTCGAGACCATCAGTTTGGCATACTGCGAGGACATCACCGACGAGTCGATCGTAGCGATCGCACAGCGCTGTCCCAACCTGAAGAACATCGACCTGACCAAGTGCAAGAACGTCACCGATGCGTCGGTCATGGAGCTGGCACGCACCAAGCCTCAGCTCAACCGTCTGGTTCTGTTTGCCTGCACTCTGATCACGGACAATGCCATTATCGAGGTGGCCACGATGTGTCCGTCGCTCATCCATCTGGACATCAGCATGTGTGAGAAGATCACTGACGCCAGTTTGATTCGCATTGCCCACGGCCTGCCAATGCTGCGTGTCATCTGTCTCGAGGAGTGCGTCATCACAGACACTGGAGTGTCTGCACTCGGCTCCATCTCGGACGGCTTTGGCTGTGCACAACTCGAGTCCATCAAGCTTGGATACTGCCGCTTCATCTCTGACTCTGCACTGTTACGTATTGCTGTTGGATGTCCAATGCTGTCAAGTGTGGACCTGTCCTATTGTAGCAACCTTATCACTCCACAAGGCATCCGCCACGCGATCAAGATGTGGCCCAAGCTGCACACTCTCAAGCTGCGCGGCTACAACTCACTCACAAGCGATACAATCATTGATGGCACGCCACTACGACTCAAGTCTGCCAACCTTTCATGGTGTTTGCACTTGGAGGATAGCGCATTGATCAACTTTGCCAAGAGCTGCCCGTCGCTGGAGAACCTGGACATCTCGCGCTGTCCCAAGATCACTGACGCCGCATTGGAGAGCGTGATCGACTCGTGCTCTTCGATCCGCTTTGTCAATGTCAGCGGCTGCAAAGACATATCGAGCTTCATCGTGCAGAAGCTAACCTCACATGGTGTTTCCATTTACCGATAGATAGTTGGTTGGCGCCAACAAGAGAGAGAACAACCCATCAATTCCCAACAATCCATCCATCCATCCCTCAACTCAGCCCAGGGTTGCCTTTCAAACTCCCACCTGGAAGGCCTTGCCCTATATTTATTTATTCGTAATAAATACTTCCTCTTTCATAGATACTACTATCACTGTGATGTTGCCAACTCTATCATTCAATCAATCAATTATTGCCACATCATCGCATGGACCAACAAAGACATCAAGACCCCCGCCAAGACATGAATTGACGTGTTCCCTGACAATAGCTTGTGTGTGTGGTGGTGACCTGTGCTGATTGTTGGGCTGGGGCTGCCTGCAAGTGACCTCACCCAATCACGATCACCATCCGATTTGCCTAAGCTCACACAGTTCTTGACAAGGGTTCAACTTTTCAAAAAGGGTTCGATGAAGGATGTTGGTGTGTGGCTAACCCAAAAATAAAATTACAAGGTACAACACAACACACAAGAGTGAGTGGACATTCACACGCGCACTAACACGACCATTCATTCATTCATTCACTCCATCCATCTATCCATCCAATCTCTTACTTCAACTTTATAGTTATTCGTAACATTTGTATACATATATATATACTTCCATCAATCAATCAGTCAATATCATACTATCAAACTGATCAATCAGTCAATATCATACGATCAATCAATTAATCAATCAGTCGAATAAGGGAAACAAATAGAATAGAATAGAATAGATAAACAGACAGCAACAGAATGATGTATGGAAAGCTCGTGGATATATCTGATGATGAATCAGACGAAGAGGTCAATCTGTTGAATACATCACAACATAATAATGGCGCAAAGGATATGATGCCATCGATGATTGGCGGTGGTACCCAAGAGACTATATTAAAGATGTGGGATGAGAAACAGAACAATAGACATAGGACACCTCATGAGGACATCAAGAATATCTCAGAGAAGCATAGCGATGTCGATCGAAAGATATCCAACCTCTTGTCGATCATCGAGAGACCGTGGTCCTTTGTCGAGTTGGACGGTCCAATCTGCTCGATCGAGGGTGAGCTGCTCAAGAAGAAGCGATTCAGCTCAGGTTGGAAGAAGTATTACTTTGCTCTCAACGGTAACAACCTGTATTATTACAACAACAAGAATGTATGTATCATTAGTTGATTGATTGATTGATCACCTGATCGATCTCACTCACTCACTCACTCAATCAATCAATCAAATCAATCATACATAAAGTCCAAGAAACCAAAGGGAATCATCTCGATATCATTCGTATCACCTCCATTGGTGATGTCTGAGAAGCATATCATTGATATGCGAACACCAGACGTCAGCAAGTACATGTTCCAGGTGTTCTCGTACAAGCGCATCGACGCGTTCTGCGCCACAAACAATGAGGACTTTGAGCGCTGGAACTTTGTCATGCAGAAGCTCACCAAGAACACGCTGACGCTCGACGACTACAACGAGCGCTACCAGGCCTTCCAAGAGGTGTACCCGCTGTTTGAGAAGAAGACCGAGCTGGAGCTCGACCGTCTGTTGCTGCTGCTGGCCGAGATCGACAACAAATCCACACACATCATTGGCAAGTCCAAGAAGGAGAAGACTGGCACGCTCCTCATGATGGAGGAGGACGAGAACAATGGAGAAATCACCTGGAAGCAGTATTACTTTGCTCTCCTCAATCAGTGTATATACTATTACAAGTCATCCAAGTTGGTACGTATCGTTCATTCATTCATTCGTTCGTTCAATCAACTCGATTGACTCAATCACTAACGCACGACAACAACATACTTAGCCGCCACAAGGAGTGATCACATTGAAATACACTGAGATACAGACTTGCGACACATCGATCTCGAATGACTTGCTACATTCGTTCAAGCTGGTGACACCTCTGAGTGTCTTTATTCTGAAGGCCAAGCATCAGGTGGCCATGGAGGACTGGGTTGAGTCGCTCCAGTGCTCCAAGCTGGGCAGGCCTCGTGCCATCGCCCCGAGCGTCGCCGCCGTCATCGAACCATCGATCAATAGCAATGCCGCCCCTCTAGCACTTGGCAAGAAGAGCGTTGCTATTCTCACCTTCACACCGGCCAACGCGGCACCAGGCTCGAAGCCCAAGATGGTGAAGCTGGTGATAGGCTCAAACACAGTCGGACGATCAGAGTCATGTAATATACAAGTGGACGATAAATTGGTGTCGAGGACGCATTGCAAGGTCGAAGTGAGCGAGACAGCCTGCATCCTGCTCGACATGGGCTCTGGTCATGGAACAAAGATCAACCACAGGCCAGTGGACCGTCATCCTCTCCAAATAGGAGACGTCTTTAAGATTGGCAAGACAAAGATAAGGTTCGATGGTAAGTATGAATTGATTGATCGATCGAGGAGTGAGACCATTCTCTAACATTCCAACAACATCCATTCATTTTAGTTGTAAAGAAATAATAATCACAATCACTCTAAAGGTTGGCCAAGCCATCCATCACTCAAATAATAAACTTGCCATGTTGGACATGTTGTTGTCCAAACCATCCCATTCTCAGGTTTACCAATGACTTGGTCAATTATTACCAAATTACCAATATATCTCACGCTTCATTTGTGGGATTGCTCAAAACAAACCAAGACGACATCATCAAGTTGTCATTGCTGACCCTTCAAGTTCAACAGATACATACAAACAGATACATATATATACAGTAGAGAAGAGATATAAAGAAGAAGAATGAACTCTATTAGGAACTACTTCTCAAACTGGTTGGGATCGGAAGAGATAGAGACGAATAGTGAACCGCCTACCCCACAATGGGTCATTCACAGTGATAATATATCACTCGATGGTCCACTGCCTGTTGATGCATCAGATGGCGATAAGTTCATATGTCGATGTGGACAATCAAAGAACTATCCCTATTGCGACAACTCTCATGTCGTATTCAATCAGAACAATGGATCAAATGTCGTACCCATCAGAGTCGCCATGGAGAAAGACAAGGTAGTCTTTGTCTGTCGCTGCGGCTACTCAAAGGAGAGACCATTCTGTGGTATGTACATCGTGTAGATGATGTTGATTGATTGACTAACAATACATGCACGGCATCATCATCATTCAGATGGCACTCATACAAGATTGAAGCACATCAAGAACAGAGAGGACAAGGAGAACGTAGTTGATTATGTTATTGTTGTGGCCATCTATGCAGCTGTGGCTGCGGCTTGCGCAAGGGCATATGTCACGCACTAAGTCTCATCTTACACATATATATATATATATTATATAAACAATGACAGGTCGTCGACGATATGTACATACAACACTATAAGATACACAATACTAAAGACTATAAGGTTGATACAGTTAATGCATTCCATACTGCAACAGCCTCATGCCAACATCGCTCACTCACTCGCTCCACATGTATATATCATATCATTGATCGCGCAAAGGTAAAGCATCGCTTGCTTGATACCTAACGAGAACTGATTGATTGTGGAGCGGTGGACAATGCAGGGCAGAGCAGAGCAGGGCAGGTCAGGACGACTTCGTTTAGTAATACTGTTGACCATTGAGTGGAGGTGGAGGAGGAGGTGGCTGCATCATTCCAGGGGGAGGTGGTGGCTGCATCATGCCAGGGTGGTGAGGAGGAAGAGGATGATGTTGGTAGCCACCACCGCCTCCAGGCGGCATGGGTGGCATTGGTGGCATGGGCATTCCGCCTGAGGGCGGATAGGGACCGCCTCCAAACACTGGTATGCCTCGTTGTTTGCCTGCTGCAATCATACGTTCTGCCTGACTTCCATGTCTCTCTGTCGAGTCCTTCTTTCTCGCATATGTCACTGTTATCGGCTTATTACACAAGAACTGACCATTCATCGTCTCAATCGCAGCATCTGAAGAATTAAAGTTATCAAACGATACGAAACCAAAGCCTTTCGATTGTCCTGATGTTGGGTCTCGCATGACCTACATGAATGATTGAATGAGTGAGTATGAGTAAGAGTATTAGTATGAGTGCGAGCATGAGTATGAAGAGATAACATACCTTGGGAGGCTGTATAATCATTCCGAATTGAACAAAGGTATCATTGAGTAACTTCTCATCCACTTCATTGTCAAGACCTCCAATGAATAGGTTAGCTCCAACATCTATCTTATCCTTGTTACCCTATATTGTGTGTTGTGTTTGTACATTACATTAACATGTTAGTCTCTCGCGAGCATCATCACCATCATCAACATCATCAACATCATCAACAATAACAAACAACATACCTTCTTAAGCCTCAGTGGTCGACCAAATAATCTAACATAGTTCATTATCCTCATGACATAGTCTGCATCTGCTTCGCTTTGGAACTCGATATAGGCTCTGCCTGAGTGCTGTTGTGTAAGCTTGTCCTTTGGCATGAACACCTTGACTACAGGTGCTGCCTGTATCATCAGTTCCCAAAGTAATGACTCTGTGACCATAGGGTCCAAGTCACGTATATGTATACATGCATCTAAGTTTCTCTCTTGTGGTATATTAGATGACATTATGTATGTATGTATAAAGTTATATTATATAGGTATCTGTATTTGTATCTGTATCTGTATCGATTTGTCAGATTTTGACATCAAAGTGAACAAACATGCTTCATTTTCAAAGTTCAAAGTCATTTATTTCATTGACGATTATTCGACTATCATGGACAATTGATAGGTTGGTTAGACTGAACGATTATTTGATTGTTTGTTGATAGGTTGATCAATGATTGATAGACACACCAGTTATAGTAATTATACTATTCATCATCTGATTTGGAATTGGTCATTCATTCTTCGAAGTCCAGTCCTGGACACCTTGAATTTGAAAGTGGCGCTCTTTTTTTGTGGGAGATGAATGAAGGTCATCGTTTTGTTTGAATGAATAACAACATACTTGTTCAATTTAAAGAGATATATATAAATCAGATAAGAGATAGATATATGATGCAGAGCTCTATGCTGGCATTCCTTAAAGTGAAGGGCACTGATGGTGTCACTTCCACTGATACCACCACCGACAACACAAACAAACAGACCTCTCCACTTAAGACATCTCCAACAAAGACCAACAACAATGATGGCAATAGTAGCAGTAATATTGGTATAAAGAGAAAGCAAAATGTTGAAAAAGAAAAGGATGATATATTCGATGATGAAGAGGAAGAGATGGTCATCGATGATCAACCAAAGACAAGGATGAGCAGACTCAGGAAGATCACCCCTGCTGCAGCACCAGCCAAGGATGATATATTCGACGATGATGATGAGGAAATTGACGACAAAGATGATGCTGCTGATGAGGCAGTATCAGAGTCAGAGGAAGAAGAGGAATACCAGGAAAAACAGAGTGTCAAGAAGCAGAGGAAAGAGAGTGGTGCTGCAGCTGCTCCCAAAAAATCAACTGCTACTGCCACAAAGAAGAAGAGAGAGACAAAGCCAAAGAGCGCCACAAGCAAGGCAGCGGCAAAGAAGAAGGCAACAACAACAGCAGCAACAGCAGCAGCTGATACAAACAAACATAATCCATTCGCCAATCTTTTGACAGAGTTAACGCCACACAGCGCCAACAAGGCTTCACAAGGCTCGCCATCGAAATCAACATCATCGCCAACTTCCACACCAACACCAACACAAACATCAACATCATCAACATCAACACCATCACCATCGCCATCACCAAAGAAAATGGAGACAGCACTGGCTTCATCATCATCATCACCATCCAAGGCCATCTTGAAGAAGGATGACCGCGATGACAAGGTCGATGATAAAGAGGAGGACGACGTTGAGGATGCAGAGGAGGAGATAGAGGAAGAGGAGATAGAGGAGGAGATTGAAGAGGAAGAAGAGGAGGAGGAAGATGGAAAGATCGTCAAGAAGGTTGTAACCAAGTTTATTAGGAAGCAGGTGGTGTCCAAGCTGAAGGGCTCGGCAAAGATGCTTGAGCAGGAGCTGTTGTCACTGTCAAAGTATGACCCGATTAAGGACGCCCCTTGGAAGAAGGGCCAGAGCACGCCTTACATGGCGCTCGCCAAGACATTTGAGCGCATCGAATCCACCAGTCGTCGTCTGCTCATCATTGAGCACTTGGCAAACCTGTTCCGCTCGGTGATGCTACTGTCGCCACAGGACCTGGTCACTGTGATCTACCTCTCCATCAACAAGATTGGACCATCCTACGGTGGCAAGGAGTTGGGCATTGGCGAGTCCATCCTGATCAAGGCCGTGTCCGAGACGACTGGCCGCACCGTCGACTCGATCAAACAAGAGATCAAGGACGCTGGCGACCTTGGCATCGTGTCACAGTCCAGCCGAACCACCCAGTCCACCCTCTTTGCCTCTCCTCCTCTCACCATCAAGAGTGTCTTCAAGACCCTGGAGGACATTGCCAGCCTCACCGGCAACAGCGTAAGTTATTGGGCCATGTTACTCGTCATCGTGCACGACCAATCACTCACTCACTCAATCAATCAATCGATCACTCATTCCAAACCCAACAGTCCCAGAACAAGAAGAAGGATCTGATCAAGAAGATGCTGGTGGCATGCAAGGAGAGCGAGGCATTGTACATCATTCGTTCGTTGCAGGGCAAGCTGCGCATTGGTTTGGCTGAGGGTTCGGTCCTCACTGCTCTGTCCAGAGCCTTCACGATCACACCACCAGGCACATCAGGAGTGATGGATGTCCGCAAGACAATGACTGCGGACGAGTTCCAAAGCTTGGTCGATAAGAACGTGGCCAGGATCACAAGGGCATACAGCCAGACGCCAAACTACGACATCCTCGTGCCACTGCTCTGCAAGGAGAATGGCGTCGACACCATCCTCGAGACGTGCAAGATCAAGGTGGGCGTGCCCGTCAAGCCAATGCTGGCGCAGCCAACCAACGGCATCACACAGGTGCTCGACCGTTTCCAGGGTCTGGAGTTCACCTGCGAGTACAAATACGATGGTGAGCGTGTGCAGATACACAGGTTTGAGGATGGAACCATCAAGATATACACTCGTAACCTTGAAGACTACACTCCCAAGTATCCCGACATCATTGCCAACGTGCCCAAATTCATTGGCGATGGCATCAACTCCTTTATCCTTGATTGCGAGGCTGTGGCCATGGACCCATCCAACGGCAAGATCCTCCCATTCCAAGTCCTGTCATCCAGACCACGCAAGGTACGTCATGTCACACTCGCTCGCTTGCTAGACAACAACGAACTAACATCTCGCGCCAAATGATTGATAGGGAGTAACACTGGACCAGGTCAAGGTACCAGTGTGTGTGTTCGCCTTTGACCTGCTCTATGTGAATGGACAAAGTCTGATCGATGAGCAGTTGTGTCGCCGCCGTGAGGTGATGAATGAGAGCTTCAAGGTGACACCCAACATCTTCCAGTACGCACAGTTTGCTAACGTGGCGGACGTCGACGAGATACAGGCTTACGTGGAGGAGGCCGTCAAGGCAAACTGCGAGGGTCTGATGGTCAAAGACCTTCCGTGAAAARGTCCATCTACGAGCCATCGAAGCGCTCGTACAACTGGCTCAAGATCAAGAAGGACTATCTTCAAGGCATGACCGACAGTGTAGACGTCGTGCCCATTGGTGCATGGTATGGCAAGGGCAAGCGTACAGGCATGTACGGTGCCTACCTCCTTGCCTGCTACGACGATGACAATGAAGACTTCCAAACACTTTGCAAGGTATGTATTATGATTGATCATTTGGCTCGTGTCCACTGTGCCACTCACTCATTCAATCACACAATCAACATAGATTGGAACAGGGTTTAGTGATGAACAATTGCAACAATTCACAGAGGCACTCAAGTTCGAGGTGATAAGCAATCCAAAGAACATGTATCGTGTGGCTGAGCAACTTAAACCAGACGTCTGGTTCAATCCTAAGCAGGTGTGGGAGGTGCTGGCAGCTGACCTCTCCATCTCTCCCATCCACACTGCCGCCGCAGGTCAACTGGACCCTGTCAAAGGCATTGCGCTTCGTTTCCCACGATTCATCAGGATCAGAGAGGACAAGAATCCCGAGGATGCCACGTCCTCCCAACAGGTAAAGTTCCAAACATCCCAACATTGGGACTATCCCAAAGAGTATACTGACACTCTCTGGCCTCACCTAAATAGATCGTGGACATGTACAAAAATCAGAAGGTGAACACATTGAAGATGGATGACGATGATTATTACTTGTAGGATTAAGTTAACTTGACATAACATGATCATTATTCATCATCATCATCATTGTCATCATATCTTGGAATAGCAACCCAAGAGTGCGAGTTTGTCAATACAGAAATGGACCATCCATCGATTATTATTATTCCAAACAAAGATGGATAATGGATAATGGCCTAATCTATGCATTACAATTAAATGAAAAGCATAGGTCTCCATCCAAATCAGATATTTTGAATGATCAAACCATTCACACTCGCGACCCCACCAACTTCCGCATTGTGGTGTGTTTAGTTTGATCAATCACTACGATGAATGGGCATCATCTGACCCACCACACTTACTGACTCTCGAGAGTCTTCAAACCAAGCCCAAACAAACAGTTGTAAACATCAACTTACTTACTGTCTGAGGTTACCATGGTGCTCTACAGAACACCATCAACTACCACTTCAAGCACACACTCCGAGGTGGGCATGTATTGGGAACACTGCAAACAAGATCTAACTTAGGGCAAGCCCGCTGTTCCAATGTTCCAATTAATGACGGAAAGTGAAGTCTGTCGCCCAAAATACCCACGGTCATGGTGGCATGATCATTGTGGCGGGGTAGCCGCCCCTTTTGTTTGTTGATTGTCGATGCCCCCATGCAGGACATATCTCCTAGGAGACGTACGTCTCGGAAATGGGCACTACAAATGACCGCCCGCCCTCTACACATGCCAGGCTGAGAGTACATCAATGACTCCGGCTGTCTGCCTGGCCCATTTGAAGTATGTATGTTTGCCCCCTTGTTGTAATACTGCATTGCTCTTTCTGATCTGAATGAACAATGCTCACCCTTCCCATCCTTGGGATCCGCGCATCCTTGACCAAAGTAAACATTCATTCATTCTTCTCATCATTCCTATTCATTCATACTTTATTATTATTATTTATAAACTTGTATTTGTACTTTGTATTTATTATTTGTATCAACACCGAACATATTCAAATCATGGAGCTCACTCAGAGGCTATGTCTGTTTGTGGCGGTCATGCTTATGGCCATTTGCCTTGTCGAGGGGCAGCCACAACTCAACAAAATCAACAATCACTATTACCAACTATTCCAGAACAACCTAACACTGAGTGCTGCCACCCAGCAATGTTCAAATTCTCCTTACCAAGGAATGACAGGGTATGTTTGTCCTGGAATGATTCCACCACGCCCACCCTCTGACCCCTTCCCAACCATAATCAATCATTAGATACTTGGCCACATTCACATATTATGAGGAGTTGGCCTTTTTAAAGACATTGCCAACTGCTCCAATATGGATATCGGGCAGTTCCGATGGTGATGGAAACTGGCAGTATTCATCAGGTCCAGAGTCTGGACTATTGTATTATAACACCTTGTTGGACAAATGTTATACCTATTGCCAGTTTGGTGATGCTGTGTTTGACGCCAATCGAAATGGATTGGTTGTTAGTAATGGCCGCTTTGTACCAACTTCACCAACATCCACCGCCTACTACATTTGTGAATGGGGAGGCTTGAGCGACCCGGTCGTCTCACAATTCGATGCCAACAACCAGATACTATTCACCAACCTAAATGACACCTCCAGCTTTACTGCCACTTTCGTCAACTACTATGATAGCAGCAAGACCATCACATGTGCATCAGTCCTCATCCAAACACCCAACAGTGTAATATGTAAGGTAGCCTCTGGCAACATGAAACAAGGATTGTTCAAGGTCGCGGTAAAGGCTGGTGCATCCACCTACAATATCGTCTCGTCAGCACAACGTAAGTATTTTGGATAGGTGATGGAGAGTATAGTTTGATCGATCACTAATGAAAAGTTGTTGTTGATAGCACCTTGGATCATATCGGTGGAGAACAAAATGCTAGAGACTGGTGGTAGGATATACATCTATGTTAGGAACCTGTACATTGACTTGTTCAACAAGGGTGACTACAAGTTCTTGATTCCAAACATAGGAGCCAATCCAGTGTGCAACTATGAGTCCTACAACGATGTCACTGGCCTACTACAATGTACACCATATGACAACATCAACAGATGGTATCCCATCGTTGTCCAATTCCAAAACGTCTCCACAACATCCTACCGAGCAGCCTTTTGTAAGTCCTCTAGCAACATCACTTTGATTGATTGATTACTGACATGTAGCCCAATACATTCACAAAGTAGATATAACCAACAAGTATTATTCAGTCATTAAGTGCAATGATATTACTTATGACACAGCTGCAAGATTGGCCGCAGACTCTATTATGAATGGAACAAGGGGAATGTTGGGCTTGGTTGCTGATCAGACATTGTTCACTGGAATCAACAACATGTACAATTCAATAAGTGGATTGAGTTGGAGAGCATGGTACTCTGTGGGATACAATGGTTCATATATTAACTTGGAGGGTGGTTCTGCCAAGGGTACAACTACCACTGTATATCCAAACAATGCACAACTATCCAGTGTCACTACTGCATCACGTTTCTTCGCCTATAGCAATGGTACCCTTGTATCAGATGGACCTGGATCAACTCCATCAGCTAGTATTCTTATCGTATTTGGTGCAACTCCAGCAACAGGTATGTTTGATGTTGATCGTGAATTTGGAATGATTCCATACTGACTGACCTTTCACCATCACTTAGTGTTTGAGGTATCATCCCAAACATCATATGTGTTCCCGACATCTGGAGGTAGGATCAATATTAGATTGTTTAACTTTGGAAGACCTAGTAATCCAGACACTATAACAGCAACTTTGAATGGTGCCACATTGCAAATGACTGCCGACTTTTGGACTGGCTCGGCTACAATCACCATCCCACCAGGAGTCAAAGATGGAAGTTTGGTCATCCGTGATGTTACAAAGAACCAAGTAGCTGCTCAATCCATCTCCATTTCCTACATTGAACCAATGATTTCATCTTGGACGCCAGAGAATGCTCCTACATCTGGAGCTGTTACAACATTCATTGGCACCAACTTCTTTAACAATGCTGACCAGGTCACTGTTCTCCTTGGATCACAAAGCAACTTGTCTATGGCTGCTACACCGACATTCACCAGCATCACAGTTAACGTTCCAGCTGGCACAGGATATCATAGTGGTGCCATCTTCATTGGTGAGAAGAGTGCATTGTTTGAATACAGGTACGCTGCACCAACTATCAGTCAGTGGACTACCTTGGACTCTGTCGTCGTGACTGTCACTGGTACCAACTTTGGTGTGTGGCCAGAACGCGTTACAATAGAGACCACGGACGGCGAGGTGATTGCTCATCCAGACTCTGTAACTCATACTCAGCTGGTCTTCACATCCAAGCCAAGCCATCTACGTAATGGAAACTACACAATCAATGTATCCAAGCAGGTTACCAACAACATCACAGTGATCAACCGACCAAACATAACATTTGTGAACCAACCACCGGTGACTGGAGGTACAATCACAATTGAGGGCAGCTTCTTTGGTAAGACACTGTCCAACAATGCCTCGACCTCGCCCTCCTTCTATGTGACCTCTGCTCAACAGGTGGAGATGGCTTCAAAATGCAGCTACCTCTACACTCCAATGTGGAATGGCTCGCAGACCTACTTGATCACCTGTGACATTGCCATGGGCACTGGACGTCTGACAGCCCGCGCCTTTGTAGATGGAATGTACTCTTCCAACTACTCACTCACATACCAGGAGCCGACTGTGTTCTCCGCCTCGACAGTCCTTCCAACTGGCGGTGATGTCACCGTTTCTGGAACAAACTTTGCAACGACAGGTCTCAACGTGATCATTGGTGGAGTTCAATGCGACTCCCAGTTCTTCAACAACACCATGCTTGTATGTCGCAACTTCAAGGGAGACATTACAACGAATGCCAATGGCTTGGCATACGTCAATGTAACAGTTGATGGTGTGCAGGGAGGCTCCTTCGCCTTTGCCTACGACATCCCACTCAACACAACCCAGCCATGTCTGATGGATTGTCTCAATGGTGGCACATGCAACAACAACACCGGTCTGTGCATATGTCCTCCTTTGTGGGACGACCTGGACTGCTCTAAGCGCAAGAACAACAACAGCAACACTCCAATCCCCGATGGAACAGGTGGCACGATTATCGTTGGAGATGGCTTTAACTTCACAGTGGCCATCACATACCTGCGCGAGCAGAGCAGCTTTCAGAACGTTAAGACGTTAGACATGAACTACATTGAGTGGTACAAGCGCTCAAACACATCGTCCAACTACATCTTCCAAGGAACTTTCGCTGGCGAGACTGTCGTGGTCACGGTCAACATGACAATTTACGACGAAGCTAAAGAGATTAACTTTGCCGGAGAGACCATCTCCATGCCATCCAACTCTATGAAGTACTTGATCACCATCGCCAACTGGACATTCTCGTCCAACTTGAACACTTTGCAGATCATCTACTCTTCTGTCGCACCCAACCAGACTCAGCAGGACTGTGGCAGCCAGACCGCGACCTCGACCTCCTCCGGCCAGAACCTCCAGGGCTCTCTAACATGGTACCAGATCAAGTCGGGTGGCTCCATCCTGTTGGCCAAGTTTGCCCAGTTCATGATTGTTGACTCCAGAATCGCCAGGTCCAGTGTCGTCGCGCTGTCCAACGACGATGTGCTCTACAACATCTCGTCCAACCAGTACTCGTTCATGACGGCCATCCAGACGGGCGCCTTCCACACAAGTGTGATGATCGATCCAAACTTTAGTAGTTTGATCGAGCCCACCTCTGGCCGATCCTGTGATGCTGGTGGCATCACTGGATGGAAACTGATCGTCGTGATCGTGGCCTCAGTGATTGGAGGAATTGCCATTGTCACGCTCGTGGCACTCTACATCAGGCATCGTGTGATCAAGGGCAAGCTGCAAAGAGAGCTACATTCTCGATCGACATCTTTGCACGATAATTAATATGAGTGAATGAATAAAGCTTGGAACTTGAATACTTTATTATCAACTGATTGGCACATTGATCTTGGACCAATGTTGTCTTGTCGATGTCAGTTGATTGATTGTCTTGTCTATAACACGATTGACTTTGATGTACGACCACTGAGGGTCCTCTGGAGGAGTTAGCCAACTGTCCACATTAAGGTGTTGTGTAACATTCCTTTTAACACGAGAGAGATAGTGAGAGAGGGAGAGATCTCGAGGGAGAGTACTGTGGCATCGTTGTCTTCATACTAATGATGATAAGGATGATAGTGATTATGTTGATATTGCTGAAGACTACATCTAAGATGTTTGTGTTGATGTTGTTGAGGTCGATATCGATATCGATATTGTCTATAATAGTGTTGTTGTAGAGAGTGTAGATGACGACAACGATGCCTTGATTGTCATTCTTCTTTGATTGACAGTGGCATGGAGAACATCAACAGCATAGCAAAGAAGAGACCAGTGAATGTCTCGCCTATTGTCAGAGGTGACAGTAATGAAACCAATACAGCAGCGGCTATTAATGACAGTGTGACCATTTCTTTCTTTGTTTCTAATAATAATAATAATAATAATAATAATATAGCAGAGATAGATAAGTTGTTGTTATGTACAGATAATTGTTTGTTTGTTTATATATATGTCTCTATGATTGATTGATTGTTATAACATGATGGACCTACTTGTGCATTTGTTGATGCTGACAACCAGCTGGCTGTTTATTTATTTGTGTGATTGAGAGATGTGATTTGAAGTGAAGTCAAGTGAAAATGACTCAAAGTGGGGGTGTCTGTCGTCTTGGAGGGTGATTCCTTTAAAATTAAGGTGAGATGTGAGTGTGGGAAGTAATGTTTACTCTTTTAAGGTTGCAGATGAGCTCAGATGATTGTCATTATTACAACTTCATTCACACAAACAACCACACATTCTTGTCGCCATTCATGCCCTTTCAAAACATTAGACAGACCACCTCTTCTGGAGATGAATGCATGACCTTTCGAGAATTGTCCTTTTAGTCCCACATATTATTTAACAGTAAGCTAATTGTTTATTTGAAGCTGTAAACATTATTTTGGTCATAAACAATTATTATTAATATTATAATTATTATTATTACAATTACATATTGGTATTATAAATCTGTTCAATGCATTGTTTGATAATTCTGGTCATTCCACATTCATAAGCTTTATGAATGATTGGTTCAATGATACTCAATCTATTTGTTATGGACTTGTTGATGAATGTACCAGAGTTGAAGTAGTACTCCATTGAATGATATGAATTTAGACTGACCATCTCACAAAGTGTATCTTTTGGTGGATTAAGTGAGACCTTGTTCTCTAGTTGTTGTAATGTATCGATAATATAAGGTTTGTCCACTGCCAATGAACAATCAATTATATCATTCAAACATCTGTCGTCCAAGTACTTGCAAGTGATCGAGTCGATCAAGTATTCAAACAACCCCGGATTGGGATTGTTCAAGCCACGAATGAATATATGAGGATCTTTCCGGAGTGATTCCATATGCTTCAACAAATATTTAACATCGTCCAATGATCTTTTGCTGATGAAGGAGAATGCTGAAGTCTTGATCTGATAATGATCGAGTTGTTGACGTGTGGTCAGATGTTCAAAGAGCAACTCCATGGTCTCGCGACATCCATTGTCCAAAGCAGAAACCACCTCATACCTATAGTTCTGCTGTGGAGTGACGTCAAGTTTAGAGCGAAGAATCTTCATCATATTAGCCGAGAGTCCTGCTGCGTTCCTCATCGCAGTATCCAACAATGAGGGCTGCCAGTGAGTGCAATTGGCAATGAAATCGCATATAATAGCCGCCGTGATGTTGCTACCAGGCTTGCCCACTGCTTCAATCATATTGAGGATAGAGCTATCCCTGAATGTAAGTTGTGTCGCTCGCGGACTCGAGATGAACTCGGCCATCTCCCTTGACATGCGCAGACATACCTTCTTTGGTAATGAGATGACCTGCTTGCCAGAGAGTGCCTCGACATTGGCAATGTCGCCACTGCGGATGGCTGACAAAGGTGTGAAGCGCAGCTTAATATCGCCATTGTCCAATTCCAGACAGCTGAGTATGGCAGTCTCGCTTTGTGTTGTGACACTGTCATTGCCAACATGATGATCGTACAAGTATTTGATGAACTCTGCTTGGCCATTGTTCAGCGCCTTGCTGATCATGAGCCGCAGATCATTCAACCAGATGTACCTGGCGCCTGCATGTGCCGAGACAAACACACGGAACATAGTGATGTTGCCCACCTTGGCACAGTGTCTCAAACACCTTGGGAGGAGTGAACCAGAGTCGCCGTAGCCCTCAGCAGGCGTTGGCATGTTGTCAATGATGTACTGAACACTGTCGACCATGTTGCACCTTGTCGAATGGAGTAGTGCCGCATGCCACAAACGAGTGAGTCTGAATAGACAACGGTAATCCTCGTGCAACAACTTGAGCATTTCAACACTGACTCCGCGATTATTCAACTGGACACTTGATAGCATTGCGTTTGGATCATTGAAGCAGTGATCAAGGTTCAACTGTTTGAGCAGCAACCGAACAAACTCTACATTGCCAGCGTCGATTGCTTGGGGAATTAGCCGCACTCCCTTGATTGGCCATGGCCAAGGATGATGATCGGTCGCCTTGAGGTAGGCCTGAAGCATGTCGACATTGCCATGCTGGCAAATGAATGAGGGCATCTCGTCAATGTTCATGGACATGTTTGGATGATTGATCAGATGCTTGAACACAGTTGTGTTATTGTACTTGGCTGCATAGGACAACAGAGTTTGGTTGGGTGGGTAGTCTTTGGCAACACTATCAAATGTTTGAAGGAACATCTGAGTGGCCTTGTATCGCAACATCTCGTGTAGATTGCCATTGGCCATTAGCTTGCCACCCTTTATCGTTGACTTAATGCTACCTCGAGGTGTCATATATTTGTCAACTGGCGACCTCCATGCACCATTGTTGATTAATGTTGTTGGTTGTGATGTCAATGAAGTTGATGTTTGTTGGTTCATCATCCAACGACTAAGTATCTCGCTCACATGACTTAATATAAGTCTACAGAGCACTCTATTATGGAATACTTCATGTACTCTTCTATCCTTATCCCTATCCATTTCATTATAAATATATGATTAACTTATGATACACGAATGAAACACTTGTTCCTTGTGTCCTTGTGTCCTTGTCCAACAACAGTTGTTGTCGTTTATTTATAAATATCTCTTTTGATCATGATGAAGGACATGGCTCATTCAATGAAATTTCTCATCCAGCAATCAAAGGTTAAACAAGAGGACTAGTTTAGGACTCACGCGTAAGGGTGCTGAGATAAGTCAACGAGATGGTAGTATAAACAACTGAGATTAAATGTTGGTTATGTTGGAGACTGGCACTCTACAGTGCGTCAACCTCCTTCTTACTATCAGCTCGGTGACCAATCTCACAGCACACTAGTCGCGTTAAGAGGTATATTGTGTTGTTGAAGAGAGATATTGTTGATTAGTATTAGTATAATGGTTTTGTTTATAGGTATGTATTTGTTTGCATTGAGGTGGACTTTTGAGACAATGACATCCTTATTGAAAAAGGTCCGACCTTAGGAGGAATCTGTCTCGAACATCACCTCACTTTGAAGCTAAATTTAGACCAATTGGTCTAATGATATCTAATTGAGGAGAACATGAACTTCAAAACTAAGTGTGGATGGATCAAGGACTGAAGGATAGAAGACTACATCAACATGATGGAAAGACAACTCTGGGTGAATAGTAATACATGAACAACGTTTGAGTTCAAGCAAGACTAACCCATGGACTTCATTTTGAACAATTTCTCAAGTTGGAAAGAGATAAAGATACTATGATTTATAAAGGAGGATGTCATTGTGGCGCAATACGCTACGAGGTTACTGTTGATCAGATTGCTACTGACGATCGTTCATTGGAAGTGGTTGATTGTAACTGCTCAATATGCACAAAGAAAGGAATAAGTATGACTGATTGAGGCTGTTGGAGAAGAAGGTACAACGATGATGATGATTCCAACTCATTCAATCATTCAATCAATGAAGTACATCTTATCGTACCCAAGAGCAAGTTCAACATGACATCTGGACATGATTCATTGGCAACCTATACATTCAATACACATGTGGCCAAGCATCACTTCTGCTCCAAGTGTGGCATTTGTACACATTATGTAAGTTCCTGGCTGGATGTAATGATTGGACCAAGTCCAACGACTAACAAGGTCTCGGTCAATCTAGATTCCCCGTAGCAATCCTGATGGCGTCGATGTCAATGTCAGAACATTCGATGATTACTACACCACCAAGTTCGCAATCACCAAGTTTGACGGACAACATTGGGAGCAGGGAGCGCACGAGCTGTCTCACTTGTCAAAGGAGTAGACTTTGAATATATACACTAAAGTCATGGATCATTACGTTCATTGATATCACCGCTCTTGTAATACTTCTCCTGCTTCTCTTGATGCAGGTCAAATTGCCATTGATCTTGATAACGCTCGGTCAATTGCATGATGGTCGAGTTGTCAGAGTTGAGCGAGTTGTACACGAATCCATTGCTCTTGTCGATCTTCTTGATGAGCTCAGCCATGTTCTCCTTCTCCATGACGTTGAGGGGATGGAATGACACCAGACTAAAGTCCTCGACCAGCCCGGCAATCGCCTTGTTCAGCGCGGCGTAGCGCGGGTGTCGCACATCGCTGTCCAAGAACTTGTTGAGATAACTCAGGTCCATCACCTCGCTGTAGTACTCCAAACTAAAGTCCAACGGTCCATTCGTTTCGATCAAGTCAATCTTTGAAAGCACATTGATATGAGGCATCTCTATACGTAGCATCGAGCTTAATGATACCAACAGCACTGATATGAACGTCGCAGCAGCCTTGCAATAGAATGAATCGAATACCTGTATCACTGTGAGCTACACATATCTTTCGCGTAAGTTATCGGGTCCACTCAATCATTCATTCAATCATCATTCAATCAACCATGTTGTGATGTCAAACATACTCTGAATGATTGTTTAACTAGTTGTTCGAGTATGTTTGACATGCTCTTGTAGTGAGTGTAGAGCTCTACTTGCCCTGGACAATCAAAGATGATGTAGTGATCTTTGAACTTGCTGAGATTGTCATGTATCAGCCAATCGATGTTCTGTTCCAAGTATTCAATGGCGTAGATCAGTGCGCCATTGGGTCCCAACTCCTCATCCTTCATCAATGTGTCAAAGTCTATCAAAGACCTTATATCAATCGATGCTGTATAAGGTATATTCTCATTTGCTGGGTCCAGATTGACTACAGCCACCTTCCTTCCTAGTGATTGTAAGAATTGTGACATTGCATTACAATATACAGTCTTTCCAGATCCTGGTGGTCCAATAACTACTTGTCCGAATGGCATTATATTATTATTATTATTATTATCTCTAAATTATTATTTGTTTGTTTGCTTGTTTGTTTGATCGATCGATTTGAACTTAACATTCTGGACTTGGTTTTCCAAAGAATGAATGAATCAATTTTTACAACAATGTGAGGTCATCGCGTCATCGATCCATTCATTCATCCCACAGCCCCAACACCAAAGTGATTAATAACTTCATCAATACAGTTATACATTCATAATATATATATGTTGTAATATAACTATCATTCATTTATTCTTCATGTATATAATTAAATATTTATAACTAATCAATCATATATATTTATATATAAAACAGACAGATAGACAGACAGAACAGAAGATAAGAGTTGATCGATCGATTGTCAGTGATGACCAATTGGACATATACACTGTCACTCTTAAATACGATTGTATCAAAGAGAATATTCACAAGTGATGATAATAACAATAACATGATCAATAATAACAATCATCATCCTCAGTATCAACAACTGCAGACCAATCAACTGCATCAACAACAATCACAATCACAGACTCTACAACAACATCAACAACATCATAAAGTGCACGATGCACAACAACATGAAGATCATCAAAGAATGATCGACAACAACAATAGTATATTAACAAACGAACATGGATCATCAACAACATCAACTACCTCATCACCATCATCAACAACAACTGCGCATAAACTGAAACACAAACAACATTCAACCAATCAACACAACAACAATAATAAGAGAGGTAGTTTGAAGACATCATCGACAAAGAGTACACTTACATCATATTTGATATACTTGGCATTGGTCATATCGATTGGAGCTTACCTGTTCTTTAGTGGCTTCCTGCTCATTCGATTCGAGCTGCCAATGAAGAGCACATGTGCAGAGTCTCCGCTGCTCACTGCCAACAGGTTCACCAACGCATCACACTCGCCCGACACAGGCTGTTGGATGCCATTCACATACAAACGCGCGGTGATCGTCATCATTGACGCGCTGCGCTTCGACTTTTTGGCGCCGCAGCCGCCGGACACAGCCGACCTGTCGCCCTTCTTCCACAACAAGCTCACCAGCGTCACGCGACTGCTCGAACAGCAGCCGTCCAACTCCCTCATCTTCCGCTTCATCGCTGACTCACCCACCGTCACGATGCAGCGCATCAAGGGCATCACGACCGGATCGTTGCCGACCTTCATTGATGTCGGCTCCAACTTTGGAGGCGATGCCATTGTTGAGGACAACTTGATCCACCAGCTGTCGTTCAATGACGATGAGCACCGCGAGGAGCATCTGAGCACGGGCTTCAATCGCTCCAAGGGCCATCTCCGCAAGAAGGTGGTCTTTATCGGCGACGACACATGGGTCACGCTCTTCCCCCATCACTTCTACTCACAATACGACTTACCCTCCTTCAACGTGAAGGACCTTCACACGGTGGACAATGGTGTCATCGACTACCTGCTGCCCACCATCACGCGCATCCAGTCTGACGAGGATGGCACACCAGCATGGCATGTGGCCATCGGTCACATGCTCGGCGTCGACCACGTTGGTCACCTACACGGTCCAAATCATCCAGAGATGATCAAGAAGCTTGCTCAAATGGATGAGTTCCTATCTTCTGTATGTTGTTTGGAATGCGGCCATGTCGCGACCACATTACTAACAACCTCGCCACCAACAGGTCATAAACAACATTGACAAGGATACATTGTTTGTTTTGTTTGGAGATCATGGAATGACATCAGAGGGCAATCATGGAGGCGCATCAGAGGACGAGACTGATGCAGCATTGTTTATGTACTCGCCAGGTATACCGATCAATAACAATATACCCGAACAATTCACATCCAAGGATAAACAAACAAAGAGCATCAGCCAGATAGACTTGGTGTCCACTATATCATTGCTACTGGGTGTGCCCATCCCCTACGGTAACTTGGGCTCGATCATACCCGAGTTGTTCTTGGCCACGGTGCCAGGACAGCATCCCAACCACTTTGAGGGCTGGCAACGATTCATTGACGCGCAGCGTATCAATGCTTGGCAGATCATGCGCTATGTGGACAGCTACTCGTCCGTCTCCAAAGAGTTCCCCAAGCACCTGCTCAAGCATTTCCACCGCCTGATCGACGAGACCGAGCGACAGTATGCACAGATATCAAGCGACCCCGCTCTGTTTGACGAGGCACACGCCTACAAGGTCTACCAAGGCTATCGCGAGCTTCAGGAGGAGATTGTTGACCTGTGCCGCAAGATCTGGGCGACATTCGACACATTCTCAATGATTGCAGGACTTTCTATTATGTGCCTGTCACTGCTGACACTTGTTGTGTTGCTGCTGGCAACCGAGCGAGCCAAACGAACCAACAGCGAGCAAGTAACACTGCCGCTCAATGCGATCGTCCTCTCAGCAATGGTTGGCATGTCAGTGTCCGCGCCCCTGCATAGCTTTGTCTTCACGGCCGATGATTCACTGTTCATTACAGTGGCGACCTGCGCGACCACTTTCTCAATGGCCACACTAATACTCAAGCTGGTATTGGCCATGATTCCAACGTCTGGTTCACTCATGGCTGCATCTACTCTACCGCCTCAGGCTCAGGCGAGCATCAAGCCAAAGCAGAGCCACAGCTACTTCAACCTAAAGACCATCCTGTTTGTTATACCCTGCGTGTCGGTCCTTGCACATGGTTTATCATTGTTGTCCAACAGTTTCATCGAAGCACAGCAGCACGTGGTCAACTTCTTTGCAGTCACTCTGATACTGCTGGCCATTGTGGCGTCGTACTGGATCAAGCCCAAATGGACTGTCTCAGACACGTTATACAGTCTGGCCATCCTTGTCTCCTTCCTCTTCACGTCGCCTCGCTTCAGGGCCGAGAAGTTTGGCGACCTACTCAAGGTGACGTCGTCGGACGACACACTCACCATGCAGGCCATCTCCACGCTGCTGCTCAACAGCATCACGCAGTGGGCATGGTGCCTCCCAACGTTGTACATATTCATTGGCGAGGTAGTGCGACGACTGGAGCTTGCACTACTTCCTGCACCATCATCGATCCACCGCTCACTGCGCCTCTCTGCCATCAGCATGGTGTGCATCGCCGGTCACTGGTTGGTCCAATCAATCTCCTACCAGACGACACTCGACCACACCACACGAGGCGTCTTCCCTTGGTTGGTATATGGCATTGCCCTGTTTGGCCTGGGCTCGTCATTCTTCAGCTCAATGTCGACGACACACAAGCCAACTGCGCACGACTCAATCAAGCACGTGTTCTTCAAGCTGATCGAGGTGCTGGTGTACTTCTTCACGCTGTTCATCCTGTTGTTGGGCCCGGTTGCCGTCTCCAACCTCACCTGGATGCTCATTCACACATGTCTGCTCACTCGATTGATGGGCGACATTGTGCAACACAGCTGGCTAACAGGCAATCATAATCACAATCGCAAGGAGTACATCTATTGGTTGATAACATATGCGCTGTGTGGCTTCCTCACGCTGAACCACTTCTTTAGCACGGGCCACGACTACTCCTTCAACAAGATCCAGTTCGAGAGTGCCTTCATTGGCTTTGACGATCATATGTTGTGGCGCGATGGTCTACTGGTCACACTCAACACGTTCGCCTCCCCTATCTTCTTTGCCTTGTTCCTGCCCATAATGGTCATCTACTCGAGGTTCATTGTGTTGGCGCCACGCAAGCAACAGTACAACAGCGTTGGTACGTCAACGTCCATGTCTTCACTGTCTCCACCATCGTCCTTCGCGCTCAATGTTTCACAACAGCAACAGCAAAAGATCGACCAGCAGGTCAAACACCTCTGGCTGACAATGAGCGACATGATGATTGGATTCCTGCTCTACCTATTCTTCTTCCTCTTCAACACGATCAACATCTGCGTCTCGGTCTACATACTGCGTCGCCACCTGATGGTGTGGAGAGTGTTTGCGCCCAAGTACATCTTTGAGACCTGTCAACTGTTCATCGTGATGGTCTTCTTGATCATTGCCAGTCTGCTAGTCAACTTCCACAAGTCCAGAATAAAGATGTCCTAGCTCGGATGCGCGTAAGAGTGAGAGGAGGCTCTCGCCCTCGCATTTATTGCAACATTGACTAAAATACCTTCCTTGTTGACGTCATCAGATTGATAAAGTCTGCCTTGTTCACCTCGCCATCACCATCTACATCAGCAAACTCTATCATCTCTCGCAGGTCCTCCTCTGAGCATTCCTCGCCCAGATTGACGGCCACCAACTTCAAGTCCTCAAAGCTAATCTTGCCCGAAGCATCCTTGTCAAACAGTTTGAATGCCTGTTCAATCGATGAATGAGAGTCTCTCCTTGGCTATACAATAGTGAACAACTTCAGTTAGTTGATTGATTGATCGAATGAATGATTGAGTGTCTGTCAACAGAGCATCTTACAAGGAGCTTAGCAGCAACATCTTTAAAGCTTGCGAATGGTATACATTGTCGAACGACTAGTTGATCTTTGTTGCCTCCATTTGAACTGTTGCGTAGTGCATCGAGGTCATGCTTCTCTGCTTCAACGCCCAATGCTCTAAAGGCATATTTGATCTGATTGATATCTAGTTGACCTGTTGTTGGGATGCAATGGACATGTGACTGGATGTGAGAATGCTGCACTGTATAATCGTCACGTGACCATAAAGTTAACTGTACCATTATCATTCTTGAATAGATTGAATGCCTCCTTTATCTCTGCTTGTTGATCTTCGCTTAGTGCTTCGTATTGTACACTCTCGCTGCTGCCTGCACCCGTTGACTTGCCAGCCTTTGAACTGCTCCTCCTCAGTTTGCCACTGGGACTACTGCCATTGTTGTTGTTGTTGATGTTGACAGCAGCCTTTACTGCCTTTGACGTTGGTGATTGTATAGTTGTTGATTGTTTAGTTGGTGTCTTGGTCTTTGCTACTTTATTAGTCTTTGGTGATGTTGTTGAAGTTGTCGTTGTCTTGGTATTTGTCTTGTTTGACTTTGCCTTTGTCTTTGCCTTTGACTTTGTCTTTGTCTTTACATCATCTGGTTCAAAGTCTTTATCATCATCATCGTCTTCAACATAATCATCGTCTATATCCTCATCTTCAATATCATCATCATCATCATCAACATCATCTCTATTATTATTATTCAGTTGATCAACTGTTAATGTACCAGCTTCAATTGCTGCTTGTCTTCTTGTCTTCATCTTCTTTGTATTATAAATATATATAACAATGTAAGATAGTCGAGTTGCAATGAAATGAAACGATGCTCATAGTTGTGAACTTCTCAGAGATTGAATTCTTGGAACTCATCGTTTGAACAAGCGACGAACGAAAGAGATACATACTTAGCTCCTAAAGATAAGAAGATCTACCAAGCCATGACAAGAACAAAGAAGAGCTCGTGGGCATACAAGTTGTCACAGATAAGTATGTTGTTGTTGAACATTGAATGAAACACAATCAAAGACCTAACTAAATATTTATGATTGTGTAGAGAAAGCAGAGAGAGAGGCACAACAAGGTCAGACGGTGAAGACTGATGGTGATGGTGATGATACTACACAAGATCAACAACAACAACCACAACAACAAGAAGAACAGAACAATACAACTCAATCACCATCAGTAGGATCTAAACGTGAGTTGGTAGATACAGAGACAAAGGGTAAACAGAAACAAAAGAAACAAAAGACAACGCC
Organism: Acytostelium subglobosum LB1; assembly: GCF_000787575.1. Classification (NCBI taxonomy): domain Eukaryota; phylum Evosea; class Eumycetozoa; order Acytosteliales; family Acytosteliaceae; genus Acytostelium; species Acytostelium subglobosum. Next base: position 579,202 of record NW_012236514.1, on the reverse strand, counting down.
AGGTGTACAGACATTGTACAAGGGTAGATTCACAAAGTGGAAGGTAACTATATATCACATTGGAGTGTCAATTGAATGAATGAATGACCAACATGAACACAACATCATAATTAGAAACATAGCAGACTCTTTGGAACATCAGAGCAAATCAGAGGAGTGCTGGTCACTTGTGAGAAGGCAAGAGATGCTCAGTCAATAGGTGAGGTGTTGGCTCTGTTGAATGCTGTAAGTAATGGATTGATTGATTGATTGAATGATTCGGGTGATTAACAATTATTTAGTACGCCGATGTCTACTTCCCCGAGCCATCACCGACCAAGCAAGACACTGTTGACAATGAGAACAAGGTTGATATAAAGAAGTTCTTGCACTCGCGTGGACTTGAAGTGGAGGCCGATGAGGACCAAGACGATGCAGATGAAACTGTTGTTGCTCAGGATACTGATGCAACCACAACAACTGCGACAACATCCACAACAACCACAACAACTACTACAACGACGACTACCGATACAGCTCAGATTCTAACCAAACCGAAACGATTCGAACTTATCAATGCAGCCTGCCAAGGAATGTTTGTCGTCTCAATCCTTCAAGATAACATAGATGTTGTCACATTCTTGTCAACAATCATTGTGGACCTCTATCGACGATTCCATCCCAATGGTGACCAATTCAAACAGTTGCCACCAAGTGTCGAGGCAATGCTGGCCACTGCCAAGAATGATGTTGTCATCCCAGAGAGAGTATTCAACATGTATGTACTCATTCGCATGGATCATGTCAACATATACTGACACTCGAGTGTCATCATCGTCATTAGCCGATTCACCAATAGGATTATGCCCATTCAGAGGTCAACAGTGGCCTCGTTGGATAGTGATGTGATACCAATCATGGAGAAGCTGGTGGAAAATGCTTTTAACAAGGATCATCCATCAACTTTTGCAATTGAGCTCAGATCAAGGAACAACCAAAGCATCGACAAGACGCAAGCCACTGACAAGATTGCAAAGTTGGTCAAGGAGCCTCACAAAGTGGACTTGTCCAATCCAGAAAAGGTCATCATCGTTGAGATCATAAAGGTAGGTTGGCACACTCCATCAATCAGATCAAGGCCACTACTAACCGTACATCCATCCATCAAATAGTCTGCGGTAACAATGGCGATTGTTAATAACTTTAAACTGTTCATGAGGTTCAATGTTCGCGAGGCAATCTTTGGAAATCATACAAAGCTCAATGAGATCAAGAAGCAGAATAAGTTACAAGAGCAAGCCGCCGCCTCAACTGATATTGCCGCCCCCACAGAGTCAGTAATCAAGACAACATCTGAATAAAGCAAGGTGCTCAACATACAGCCCTTGCTTTATTTTAAACATCAAACAATGCCTGTCCATTCCTTCTCTCCTTGGCAAACACTATAATGTCAATTGTCTCAAGTTAGTTAATCAATCACTCAATCAATCCATGGAAACATACCCGATTGCAATTCACATCCATGTCGATGTACATTGATACTACTGGCCACAAGCATCATTCTAACGATAATCGATGTAACAGCAATAACGATGTAAGTTGGCTGTGGGCTGAACAAGGAATAGACCAACTTACATAGTAAACCAAGAGGAAAACCAAAGACCACAGGGTCAGCACCATTCTGACTATGAGTCACTACTGTATAGAATCTCCAACCTTGATATAAAGGTGCCATCCATGAAGTACCAATGAATGTATAAAACAAAGGTTTGAAATCTCTTCGGTAAGCCAACATTGCCACGAACGCCATAACAGCAGTCATAATACCCGCACCAATATTACTTAATGGACACACAACATTGGGACATCTATGTAATGATCTATCTCTATATATCTGGATTCCTACTATACTTTGCATTTGGCTCTGTATATAATTAATAAACATTATAGTCTATAATTAATAAACATTATAGTCTATAATTAATAAACATTAGGATTATTGAAGCCAGTACCTCTGCTAGCACTATAAACATAGGCGCCATATTCCATTTTGTATTCAACATTCCTTTTGTATACTAATATTATTATTATAATTAGTAAATAAATAAATAACTTTGTTTTTTAAATATTTTTAATAAATATACCTGATCATTTATTTTTGGTAATTCTTCATCTTCACTTTGTCGAATTGATATATAAGATAGATTCATCATCTTCGTATCTTAGTTGTTTGATGTACAATCCATATTAATGATTCATTCAATAAACCATTAGATTTATCAATCATCCAATTAACCAATCATTTTACCAATCAAATATTGTTTTAGCATTCGCCAAATGAATAATAAAATAGGTCATTGGTATCCATATGACAAAATAATAAAGTGAAGCTGTTCATTGATTGGCAGGTGATCCATCTTGTTTCCTAAAATGGGTTTTTGAACATTTTTTCGAAGATATTATCAAATTTAGGTCAAGATCAAGCCCGCAAACCGTTGCCATCACTTGGTCCGACCTTTAAACACTTGAAGTTTGTTTCTGGTTTAGGTCTACTTGATTCTACTCATTTATCATTCACTCTTAAACATTATACATAGACAAACAAACAAACAAACAAACACAATGGAGTTTAAACCTATTCACAGATGGATGATTCCCTCTCTCTCTTTAGTTCTTATACTGATTGCGTTTACTAGTAGTATTCACCTGGTATCAGCTGATCAATGTACATATTAGTGATACACCCAAGGTAGAGTCATATACTTACTTACTCACAAACACACTCTCACACAAACAGGGACATCACTGAGAACACTTGGTATGATCTACCAGATCGACTTTGGTACTGATCCAAATTGCACAAAGTTCTCAAAAGTACTCACTTGTGATGAGATGAACAATATCATATCAATGTATGAACACTGATTGATCATGGAATGATTCCTGTCCCATTCCCCCACTCACACCCAAACCCACACTAGATACATTGACAACTCAACTGTTGTTGGTGTGGACTCAACAGCTACTGCTCAGACCAAACTTGATCTTCCCTATCTCCAATCACTTGTTGTTGTCAAAAGGACACCTGTCCAGAACATACATCCAATGAACCTGATGGAAGGACTGCCAATCAAGACCATCATGTATGTTGTTAATATCCAGAATAACTGGACATCACTAGACTAGACACTATCACTCACATTCCATCTCTAGCACCAACACCTATCCATACCCTGGTATAGTGAACATTGAGGCCAACTATGACCTGGACTCACTAGTCACTTTGTAAGTGAACAGTGTTTATTGTTGAGCCCAAATTCTCACTGACTCACTTACTTACCTTTCCTCTTCACTCACTTTAGAGATCTTACAGGATCATTACTAAGTGGAAACTTTCCAGTCTTTGCATTTGGTTGTGTAAACATTACAACATTGTATGTTTGATTGATTGATTGATCATTCGCCCCTTTCATTCAAACTCACTCGCTCATTCACTGACTCACTCAAAACAGCAAGATAAGAGGCAACCTATTCAGATACAATGGCATGTCAATTCCAAACAGCGGAACATCTTTAATGACCACCCTGTAAGCTTTGTCTCCCTCACCCGCTCATTGACAAGATTAGGCCTAACAATCATTCAAACATTCAATCATCGTCAACACATAGTGGAAGCGGACATTCCAACACCAGAGTCTGGATTCAACTTTGCCAATCTCAACATTAGAAGTCTAAAATATTTGTAAGCTGCCAGTCCATATTCAATCAAACAACATACCGTACTAATATTACATCTATTGGACACACAGGACTTTAGGACTCAACGCTGGATTCAATCTTACACTTGAGAATCTACCAAATCTTATTAGCCTGTATGTACTCATTCGGTCATCTCTCCTTCACATCTCTCAATCACTAACCTCAAATATACACTCATACACCAGTAATGTCGAGGCCAATCTAACTGGACCAGCATGTCTTCTTCAACTTAATGGAGGTGCATCAACAATTGAATCAGTGTATGTTCCCCTACTACATATTGGGTAACTCAAGACTAATAACTCTCCCCAAACGTACATTTAGTACACTGACAAACTTGGTTATGGGACAATCACTTCACGCCTTCTTTGGAAGGTTCTATACCAACCTTACATCTATGTAAGTATCCTCTTGACCCGTCGTTGTACCTCTGGAACTATCCCACTCACTCGATCAATCAATCATTCAAACAGAGTTGTGGACAGGGTTACTTCAACTTACTCAACCAATCTACTCTTGGTCACTTTCCCTCCCGCACTAAGGACATAGTATGTATACCCAAAACTCACTCAATCAATCACTCACTCACTAATCAATCGATCACATGATAGTATCCACACTCAGTCCAATCTAGATCAATTCCCAACTTCAATGATGGGTGTAACACATTTGAATATCAGCAGGAATATCATATCAAAGACTATACCAAGTAATGAGAGCTGGGCAGGCTTGGTTACATTGGATGCTTCAAACAATATTCTAATGAATGGTGAAATGTCCAAAGGTGCATGCACCATCACCAACATTAGAATGGTCAACACAACATTATCCAAGTTTGATGATTGCTTCCGATGCTACTACAGTCTCACCAAGTCATGGTTCAACAGTCTATCGCTAACACCACTCACAACTCCATGTCGTAAGTCTACTATTCATCTCTCAATCAATCACTCGCTCACTCATTCATTCATTTCAAATATATAGCCATTAAGTTGGATAAGACTGATTTCAAAACTGGAAAGAATGGTGCTACTGTGACTTTGACTGGCCAGAACCTTGGATGGGGACAGACGACATCTAAAGGCTTGAGCTTGGTAATTCCAAATCAACAATTCCTGTACACAATCCCTCCATTCCAGGTCACATCCCCACTCTCATCACCAAACACCACCATCACTCTCCACTTCTCCGATGATGTCTCCACAACAATCAATGTTCTGTATGATGGTAAGTATATATCCATAGTACATCATCATGTTAGCAATCAGACCCATCACTTACCCCTCTGGGATCATTCCATCACACATAGTACCATACATCAATGATGCGATATTCTCACAAAACTCAACTTCTGTTGCCCTTGAACTACAGGGTACTTTGGGTACTACTTCTGCCAGTGGTACGACGGTGACAGCAGGTGGCTACACGTGTGATTACTTCAGATTTGATCAATGATCGATACTTTTGTGCATTGCCCGCTCAGATGACAGAGGGTACCAAGACCATTCTTATGTTCAAAGCCAATCTTGGTATCAATCAGACATTGTACAGAGTGTATAAACGTAGTTACCCTGTGGTATCTTCGGCAAACACATTACCCAAAGCTGGTGGCGTGGTCACACTCGTGGGCAACTTTGGCAACAACATCACTTCCAAGGACATTGACATTAATGTCGCTCATAACCCATGCACCTCCATCACAATCATAGGCGCGAACAACTTGACATGTGTTGCAGGTGCAAGCACTCCTGGTCGAGCCAACCTCACAGTCACTGTCGGCCCATACACCTTTGTCTCTGATCAACTCGTCGTCTACACGGACGACACGACCTCACCTTGTGATGGTGGATGTGGCGCCGGCACCTGTCTAAGCACGGGCCAGTGTCAGTGCCCGAGCGGAAGTAGTGGTCCAAGATGCAGCTACACCAAACCAGACAATGGCACTGAAGGTGGCGGCGGCGTAGTCGTGCCAGGTGAGACGACCCCCTCCACCACGTTCACCTACAAGGGTGTCCAGTTTGGATTCATCATACCATCCATCCAGGAGATAGACATGATGGGCCAGGTGGTCAACGAGTATCTGCTAGGTGGATGGACTTTGAACAGCACAGATGGAGATACAGCACTTTCACTGGCTTACATGACCCAGGTCAACACTGCCAATGTCACCGCAACGATCCAGCTGTTCAAGAAGGCAGCCACAGTCGAGTTTGCTGGGCTGGCCAATCAATACTCTGCCGACACGATCAAGGCCAGTCTCACCATCCTTGGATTCCCCTTCAAGTCATCGACCAATACACTCAACGTTGTGATCAAGACCACCAACACAAGAGACTCGGGCGACATGTGCAGTCAGTCACAGGTCGAGGGACAGGGCACATCGACACTCAGCTATTTGGTGATTGAGAGGAATGGTGTGGCACTCTATGGACGCTTCATCAACCGATCACTGTCGGATGGACGACCGGCCTTCTCTGCAACCACCATCATCAATCAAACCGATAGCGAGCTATACCTTGGCATCACATTGCCACAATGTCACAACTGCATCCTTGATCCAGACTTCAGTGTGCTGGTCGATCCAGTGCAGGAAAGATCATGTAGATCATCGGATAACAATCGCAGATGGGTTGTGCCAGTTGCCGTTGTAGTTCCAATCGTAGCACTATCTCTAATAATCATTGCCGTGGCCATATTCCTTCGAAGATACTATATCATTAGGAATGGAAGTAAGATACACTTTGTCACCAAGAAGAAGAAGTCAAACGATGTCAACATGGACAAGGACTAAGCGAACAATAAATAAGGTTAAAACCCTCACCCTCGCCCTTGCCCTCGCCCTGACTCTCGCCCTCGCCCTTACCCTCGCACAACTTCACTCATTCTCTTTCATTCATTTATTCAATCAAATGTAATACTAATTAGATTAGAGGTAATGGATAGACTTCCACATAGATTATTACAACTAATAATATCTTTGTTAGATGAGAATGGTGATCGCATTAGGTTTACATTGGTCTGTAAACAGTTATATGATCATAGATTGAAGTATCTAAGTTTAGATCCAAAGCATTACTCTCAAAGAATAGTAGAGTGGAATATGGATATACAACTCAAGTCATACAAACAGATCATATATAACAGTATCATCAACAACAAGAAGAGATCGGCAATGATATCCGTACCACAATATACTGGTGGACCAACATCCTTTGATCACTTCTTCTATCTAAGTATGTAGTGTTGTAGTATTGATCGGATTGATTGATTGATTGATTAAGTTGTTTGTATTATTGACTAACTAACTGGACTCTAGCTGAGGGCGTATTGGCAAAAGATTGGAAGGAGGACATCTTGCGTATCCCAAACCTCGAGCTTATTGTGATGAACGTAACTGCTTACTCATTGCCTGAGCAAAGGGTATGGGATGAGCTGAGTGATGTAGTGGCTCAGATTAATGAAAGACGATCAAAGGCAGAAGAAGAATATATTAGACTTGTTTATACAGTATGGGCCTACAAGGTGCAGATGCCATCTACACTACCATTCACAGAATTGGTCGTCGTATTTAGTGTCAATCAAACTTCATTCCCCAAAGACTTTGTCTTGCCACCGACTTTACGATCACTGGATATCAGAGGCACATTCCTTGGGAACCTGGACGGCATGCTACCAGCTGGACTCAAACACTTGACACTAGATGAGGCACCAGCATGGGACCAGCCAATCACTCCCGAGTCTCTGCCGGCCAGCCTAGAGACCATGACTATTGGATTTCAGTACAATCAACCGCTTGACCTTCTACATACTAGTGTGACCAGACTAGCACTTGGCAGGGACTTTGATCAAACGATCACATGTACTACACTTCAATCATTGTCTCTCGGATCGAGGCTACCTCTTCTTATCGATCTGCCCAGCTCCAACATTCATTCATTGGACCTAACAAGAGTTGACAGCAGGGTTATCGCCGACATTACATCATCAACCTTCCCATCACTCACCAAACTTCAGATCTATTCATTCTCCGACATGAGAACAAAGCCACTCAATCTACAATCACTACCTCGAACACTGACCAATCTTTGGCTTGGTACGCTCAACGAGCCATTCATTCTTCCAAGGGGTCTTCAGCAGTTGCACATACCACTGGCCAACGACGCGGTGATCAAGGAATTGGGTGGATCGGACACAATCACCTCGCTCTCCATTGAGAAATCTGATGAACTACTTCAACTTAGTGATCTACCATCGTCAGTCACTTCACTCTCATTACATGCTGGTTGTGATGCTGACATTTATACATTGCCAGAGACAGTACGCTCATTGACTGCCTATGGAAATGTATTGCGAGTGAACCCTCCACCGACTTCATTGGTAGAAATCAACATATCTAGAGTGCCGAGCAATAATAGAGTGCCTAGCAATACAATCGTAGCCAGATTGTTTAGAATTAGCAACAAGATATTCTTAATGTTCAATGACAATATGACAATTTGTGGATTTACAAGTTATCGACCCATCCATTCCAGGTTCTGCATTTACAAATCCAAGCCACCTCAACATAGCCAAACTATTTACCAGCAAACTAAATCAAAATGTATCATCGCTTGAACAGTCAAAGAATCCAGATCTTGGGTGAACTTGAAAGTGATCACAAGTTACGTTTCCAATTTCGTTCGCGATTCAAACACAGATCTCCCAAATCAAATTTCCAGGAATAATGACTTTGCCATTGACAAGCACACGACCAAAAGAGATAATACCTGAGTCCTTTGCATCTTCATTATTAAAATATATTCCAAACTATACTTATACTATAACAACTATAACAACAATAACATGTCAACATTGAAGAGAAAGCAAACTACAACATCATCTGTTGCTGGTAACATTGAATCCTTTGTAACAAAGACTTCATCGTCATCAGTTGATGAACAAACAAAAAAGAAGATAAAATCAAATATTACTCCTACTACTACAACTACTACGACGACAACAACAACAAATAAATCAACTCCAACTCCAACGATGGGTAATGGAAGAAAAAAGATGACCACTTCTACTTTGGAAGAATCGTGTAACACGTTTAAAGAGGACTGGCCACAATGGAGGAAGGACCTTTATAATAATGGCTGGGCAGTTGTACGCAATGTCGTGCCACCAGAGAGATGCGAGACGTATAGGGCCGCATTCTGGAAGTGGTTCGAGGACTTTGGAACGGGAATCGATCGCAATGACCGTGCCTCGTGGTCCAGCGACAAGTGGCCGGCCAACCTCCACGGTATCCTCCAACAGTATGCGTTTGGCCAGAACCAGTTCGTGTGGGACATTCGTTCGGAGCAGGCCATTATTGACGTCTTCTCTCAGATATACAACACGGACGAGCTGCTGGTCAGCTTTGACGGAGGTAACCTGTCGCGTCCTGGTAAGAGTCTTGGCAAGCCATGGTACCACTTAGACCAGGGCAACACCAAACTCGGCTTCCGATGTGTGCAGGGCTTCCTCAACCTGATGGACTGCCAGCAGAACGATGGCGGCTTGATCGTCTATGACAAGTCGCATATCCAGCATGCCAACTTCTACAAGGGTGAGGGTGTCGAATCGCAGGGCGACTGGTACAAGTTCCCAGAGGACCCTCGTGAGCTAAAGTACTTCAAAGACTGCAAGGAGATCAAGGTCTGCTGCAATGTCGGCGACGTTGTGTTGTGGGACTCGCGCACCATCCATTGGGCAGCGACTCCAACAGGGGGCAACTGTCGTATGGTTGTCTACACTTCTTATCAGCCAGCGTCGTTGATCACAAAGACCGACCTGGCCAAGAAGCAAAAGGCATTCAATCAGAAACGAATGACCAGTCATTGGGCTGCCGAGAATATCAAACTGTTCTCCAAGACGCCCAGGACCTATGGTAACCAAGACTTGATAGATAACTTCAAGTATGATGAGAAGACCTTACCAACTCTCAATGACAGAGCAAGGCAGCTTGCTGGTTTAGATCCTTATGATGATTGATAATAAAGTTGTTGATTGTTTGTCCTTTGTTCTTTAACTTTGATTGATTGATTGATTGATTGTGATCAGGCAGGCACTTTGACGAATGATTTGGTTGTCATCAAGATCACTCCCAGGTTCAAACCCCGAAATAATCAGACGATTGTGCACTCAACCAATCAATCAAATACATAAATATACTTATAATAAGATGTTGGCATCATTAAGACAATCAGCTAGTCTATTGACTAGAGGTGTGTCATCACTCTCATCTAGACTATACTACGGCACAACAACAAATAATAATACAAATGATGCGACATCAACATCATCAACAGGACCAAGCAGCAACAGCGAGTCTACAACACACTTTGGCTTCCGTACAGTGAACACTGAACAAAAGGAGAGCATGGTCAAGGAGGTGTTCGACTCTGTCGCCTCAAGCTACGATATAATGAACGACGCAATGAGTTTGGGCGTGCACAGACTCTGGAAGGACGAGTTCATGAACACTCTGAACCCAACACCCGGTTCACATCTACTAGATGTTGCTGGAGGAACGGGTAAGTGTCTGCTTGGGTAATCATTGAGTAGGACTGTACTCATGATACTAACATTACGATGCGCTCATTCATTCATTAGGTGATATATCATTCAGATTCCTCGACAAGATCAAGTCCTCACCATACTACTTGCCAAGACCAAGCTCGGGAAGTGCACCAACTGGCGCATCACCATCATCCTCAGCGATCGTCTATGATATCAATCAATCAATGTTGGACGAAGGAAAGAAGAGAAGTGTTAAACTCGGCTACTCAGATCTCTCAGGTATGTTCAACATTGAAAGACCCGACAACAGGCAACTGACAGTACAAACACATACATACAGACCCATCGATCGACTTTGTTCAAGGCAACTCTGAGCATCTCCCATTCAAGGACGAGACGTTCAACTGCTACACAATCTCATTTGGCATTCGTAACTGTACAAACATCGACAACGTCTTGACAGAGGCGTACCGCGTGCTCAAGAAGGGCGGTCGCTTCATGTGTCTAGAGTTCAGCCATGTGCCCAACCCTCTGCTGCACTTTATGTACGAGAAGTACAGCTTCAACGTCATCCCCGTGATGGGTCAGCTGATAGCAGGCGATCGTGACAGCTATCAGTACCTTGTGGAGAGTATCCGCAAGTTCCCCAAACAAGACGAGTTTGCCGATAAGATCAGACGTGCCGGCTTCAAGCAGGTCACCTACAAGAACCTAACATTTGGCGTCTGCGCCATCCACTCTGGCTGGAAGGTGTAAGTGATTGATCAATCAAAGTTGGGAATAAAGACGATCAATCAGGTTAAGCTGATCTAGAATGATTGAACGATCAATCAAAGTTTACTTCTTGCTTGTTGGATGTCTATAGTCGCGCAAGTGATCAGAGTTGGTCCTGTAGCATTTGTCCCAATACATGCAATCTGGCTTGGCTGATGAGCGTGTCTGTGGAAGGTCGTAGTCATCATCGTCGTCCTCTTCACCTCCTGATGGCTTCCAATCCTCGTCAGAGTTGTCTTCTTCGATGATATCATCGTCAGAGTATCCAGTGTCAACAACAAAGTCATCATCCTTCTTCTTGGTGGTTCTCTTGCGTTTGGGTCTGTCCTGCTGTGTTGCCTTCCTCTTCTTGTTTGTAACCTTCTCATTGTCGTCCTCTTCCTTCTCCTTCTTAGCTGGTGTGGCAGCCTTCTTCTTTGTGGGTTTGGCTTCAGCTTCACCGTCGCTACCTCCCCTCACGTCCAAGAAGTCAAACTTGGACTCTTCTGGCTCCTTCTTTGGAGCCTGGACCTTGGGCTTTGGCTTGGATGTAGCGGCTGCGACGGTCTTGGGCGACTGCACTGCTGCCGATGGGATCTCAACCCTGAAGGGATACTTCAACGAACACAACAGGAACACATCTCCATGCTGCAAGGTGTGCACGATGAATGGAGCCAGTGGTACATTCTCCTCATCCTGCTTGGAGATATGCATCTGGTTGGTGCCCAATGGCGTCAGCTCCACTACAACCTTGCCGTTCTTCTTGTTGGCTACGATGGAGGCTTGCTTCCTGCTTACCAGCAGGTCTCTGATCTGCAGTGACTGTCTTCCAAGTGTGACGTCCTCGCCATCCTTCAGCTCGATGACCGTTCCGTCCTCTTGCACCAACTTTGCCAGGGGTCCCGTCATGTCAATGTCGGCTTGCTGCACAGCGTCCATGTCGACTGGCTCAGCATTTGGTGTGTCCTCATCGTCCTCAAGGAAGTCCAACTTGTACTTGCTTGTGAATGTGCTGTTACCATTGTTGGAGGTCTTGGACGTTGAAGTGGTCGTTGACGTTGACGTTGATCCATGGTGATGCTGCTCGTCCTCTTCCTCCTCATCATCCTCGTCTTCATAGTCATCCTTTGCTGGTGACGATGGGAACCAATCGACCTTTGCGGATCCAACCTTCTCTAGCATCTGATTGATCGTCGCGAAATAATTTACATTGTGGAAGGCTTCCAACACTGGGCTTCCGCCTTCAACATACTCGATGGGCACCACACCCATCACCTCTGCGTGCACCTTCTCAATGATGGGCTTGACACCAGCAAAGTGCTTGCCAAACATCACAAAGACGATACCGCTGATGTCTCCCTCGGACTCATTGATCTTGGCGTTGAAGATCACTCTGAGAGCCTCCTCGATGAAGGGCGTCCAGATGGTCTCATGTGGCTTCCTGTCATCCTCACGGTCCTCTGTGACGGTGAGCGAGGTGTTGAGCCACAGGACACCCTGGGAGGCGGTGGCCTTGAACCAATCGCGAGGCGAGTCACCGGGGAGGTCGACCTCCTTGAGCACCTCTTGGATTGTCTCCAAATCGTCGATCTTTGATATGTACTCCTTGGATATCATCGCAGACTTGATGAGGTTCCTTGTGCTGACCTTACACTTGTCCAAGTTCCACGACACTGCGGCACGATCACAGTAAGCAAATCCACTGGCATGTTCCTTTTTTGCCATTGGTTGCTGGCCCAATACCACCACTCTCACGTCCTTTGGTGATGGTATCGAGTTGAACGCAGTGAAGACCTGATCGTTCGCAGGTAGATGATTGTGGTTCCTCTTTGTGCCCAAGAATGTGTCCAATCCAAACTGAGTAATTGATTGAGTGTGTAAGTAGGTGATTGATTGAATGAATGAGTGATAGACTTTACATACTTTCTGAAGGAAGTCTGTTGAGAATGACTTGCTCCATCTCGTTGATAAGGCATGCTTGGCGTCTTGCTGTTGATGTTGTTGTTGTTGTGACTTGGCATGTCCATTACCAGACTTGGCTGGTGATGTTGTCTTCTTGACCATGGCATTCTCATCATCACTATCAAGGAAAGAATCAAATCTCATCTGATTGTCACTCTTCTTCTTGCTCTTGATTATATTGACATCATCCGCGGTGTTTGTCTTCTTCTTCTTCTTTGATCCTTTGTTGGCGATCGAGTCAAGATGTTCTGTTTATGTGTATTTTTGTGCGTGTCAGTACCATCATGGTTCAACAAATTATGACCCTGATGCTGCTGGTATATACTCACCATTCAACATCTTCTTTATCTCTTTCTGATCCTGACTACTCAGATCATCAAATCCATCCAAGTCCTCTAATGACTCGACCTTCTTTGTTGACTTTCTCGCACGTAGTTGTGAGTCAAACAGACATTGTGGATGGAAATAGTCTGTTGCCACACCATCATCTTCGAACCTTGCCGAAGGATATATCTTTCCAATCCTCATTGCACCCTTCTCTATTGTGCTCTTACAAGATCTACCCTTGCATGATGATCTTCCTGTCTTTGCATTCTCTATTTTATAAGTATTATTAGACATATTTATTCGAATATTAATTAAGTATATGTTGTTATAGTTGTGTTTGATTGATTATAACAACAAGATGGTAATGTAATTGATTGACTGTATCCAAACACAACTGAAAGATATTATCTTTGATAAATTGAAGTTAGGGGACTTTCCACAAAATTAACAAAGTCAGAACTTCGTTGTTGGGCAAAGTGTGAGAGTGCGATAGATTCGCTCACTCCTTTTAATTTTTTTTTTGGTGTGACAATAGTTTTTGATGATCAACTCACACACATTGCGCGCAACTCACTCAACCCTGGGTCTCGCTCACTTATTCTCTCTCACCGACAAAGAGTACCTTCTGTGCACTTCCAAACAACAAACAAACACAAACAAACAAACACTCTTGCATATTCATTCATTCATTTGATACAACTACACAGATATTCTCACTACAACTACCCTTTTGTTGTGTTGTTCAGAACTTGCTTGGGACCCTATATACTTGACAGATCGATCAAACCATGTTCACAAGACTATCAATTAAATCATCGAGTCTGATTAGACATGTAGGTTATCATCAACATCGTCAACATCAACATCAATCGATCAATCAACCAAACATTGTATTAGCATCAACAACACAGCGACAGCAACTACATCGACATCAACAAACAGATTGAATGATTGATCGATTGATTGATTGATTGAATGAATGTCAAGATAGAGACAACAGATAAATGAATGAACACGAATGACTCACTCAATATATATATTATTATTACAATGATATAGTACTCATCTAGTGCATTCCAAGAGACAAAGAGAGTCGCAGAGCTCTCTACTCTTGCAAATGGATTGAAGGTTGTGTCACTCTCGGGTGGCTACTCCGGACATGCTGTTTCACTCGGCCTCATGGTCAACACTGGCAGCAGATTCGAGACTCAGCAGACAGCCGGTGTCAACCAGCTGCTCAAGAACCTGGTGTTCCAGAGCAACTCCAGCAAGATCTATTTGGAGGTGCAGCGCGAGATTGAGCTGATGGGCTCCACCGCCTTTGCCCAGGCCAGCCGCGACAACCTCTTGGTCTCGACCCAGGTGCTCCCACCATTCTCTTTGCAGATGCTCCAGACTCTGGCCGAGCTGTCCGACCCCACTCTGCCATTCCACGAGGTGCGCGACAACACCGAGTGGACCGTCGGCGAGTCCGAGTCGCTGGCCCACTGCGAGCAGACCACCCTCTTTGAGGACCTCCATCGCAGCGCCTTCCGCGGCAGAACTCTCGGCCGTCCATTGGTCGCCCCAGCCAGCAACCTCGAGAACCTCACTACCGAGCAGGTTCAGTCGTACGCCAACCAGGTCTACGCCCCACACAACATGGTCTTGGTCGGAGTTGGCCTGCAGCACAAGGAATTGGTCGAGGAGGCTTCACAGATCAAGTTTGGACGCAACAACAGCAACAGCAACAACAGCAGCAACGTCAGCATCCCACGCGAACAAGCCAAATACATTGGAGGTGAATCGTTGACCTACCAAACTGGCGACAGCCACGTCATCCTGGCATTCGAGGGTGTCAGCGCCGCCTCGTCCGTCAAGGACGTCGCCGCCGCCGCCGTCTTGCAGGCCCTGCTCGGCTCGGCCTCTGTGCTCCCAGCCACCGCCCCAGGCGCCGGCAGAGCCAGCAGATTATACAGCTTGCTCGAGAAGAGCAACGGCAACGTCGAGAAGGCCGAGGCTTTCTCGCTCAACTACGCCGACTCTGGCCTCTTTGGAGTGTACAGCGTTGCACAGAGCGGAGACGTCGCCACCGTCATCCGTCAGATTGCTGGAGAGCTCGTTGGAGCTGCCCGCGCCACCGGCCAGGAGCTGGAGCGCGCCAAGCAGTTGGCCAAGTCACAGTTCCTTGCTTCCGCCGAGCAGCGCACCTGCGCCCTCGAGTTTGTCGGCAAGCAGGCTCTCTATGGCGGCAAGGTGCTCACCCCCGAGGAGTACGTCGCCGAGGTGTCCAAGCTGACCTCTGACGACGTCAAGAGAGTGGCCCAGAGAATCCTCTCGTCCAAGCCAACCCTTGTTGTCCGCGGCGACCTCACCAACGTTCCAACCTGCGAGGAAGTGTCTTCATTGCTCAAGTTGTAAAAAAAGGAATACATTACATTACACCAATCACATAATCATAATACTCGAATACACATTTAGATCATATATCCAATCAAACAGTTGTACATTTATTATTACTTTATTTATTGCCCTTCCATGACAAGTGAGTGATCAGTGGAACTATTCCAATACCAACCAGTGTCCAAACATCATACCCAATCAATCATTCAATCATTGATAGGACCAAAACGACCCAATTATAGTTGGATGATCACCTTCAAAAGGGATATTACACATAAGTTGTATGTGTTTATTTGAACGATATAGATATAGCTATGGGGGTGGTGGACACAGAGACTCCACTGACGTTACCTTGGGTCCACGAAAAATCAACATTGGAGAACTGGCCACCAATGATTTCATTGTTGATGGTTCCTACAAGGCAATAGGGTGCTACAGCAACTGGAATGGCATTTACAAACCTGACGATCAACTTTGATTGAATGGATGATGCACCATCTAGGACTAGGTAAGGATATGAATACTCCACTGGTGTAAGAGGATCGATAAACTCGACCAGTGAACCAGATGAGGAGTTGAAAGTGCCATGCACATAGAGGTTTGGTCCATTCATATTGGTAATTGATACAGTGCCACCCAGTTGATTGATTGTGCCTATTACTTGGGATTTCACAGGGGCAAAGGTACCCTTTGTTAGGTTGATATCACCAAACACACCCGAGCCAATAGTTGAGAAAATGGCATTGTCATTGAGGATATTGATTGACATTCCAGGGGCCAGATCGAGATTTGATTTAGTAATCAGATGTCCCATCACATTAAATCCACCTAGGCCTTTGAACTGTAAAGTATTGGTGAGGACTAGGGTGGCAGCAGGTCGAACATTGACCATCACATTGAACAATTTAGTTGCCATCAGAGTATTTGAGGAATCAAAGTAGAGATAGACTAAATCATTATCTCCATTGGGATCATGGTAGAAGACTGATCCAATTGAGACTTGGTTGAAGGTAATGTTTGAGGGACCACCCAATAGCAAAGAGGAGAATGATGATGATCCAAAGTTCATAGAGGTAACATTGATGAGGGACACATGACCTTTCGATTGAATATTGTTGAAGGTCATAAGAGGTCCATGATAATCCTTGACAATGAGTGATCCAGCCGGGTTAATAATGGTTGTTATATCCAAAATGGTTCTTGGTTTCTCTTTTGATCCTCTGGTCAAAATTAGACTTCCATTATTGATTCTCAAGAAACCATGACTTGTAGATTCAATAAAGTTGGTCACTGTTAATGATGATGAGTCAACAAGTGTAAGGTTCCCAAACAATACTCTACCAATTGTACAGTTTCCATATAGGATAGTTGTTCTTCCTACGATAGATGACATTTGACCCAATCCATTGATACCAGCAAAGTAGTGAGTAGAGTGGAAAGAGAAGATGTAGGAGTCGTTGAGGATGGTCGGTGCTGAATGGAACTCAACAACATCATTCTGGGGTTGATCACTGGGTAGGACCAAGAAGACACTGCTTCCAGTTAGAATCATTTGAACTTGAGGTCCAACATAGATATTGGCAGCGGCCGTTTGAAATATGAAGGTGTCAGAGTTGTAGATCGAGTGACCAGAGAAAATGATCTTCTCTCCATTAACCTTGATTCCATTTTGATTGTTCCTGCCATCTATCTCACCATCGTGTACTGTCATGTTGTTGGTGTTGAACCATACCTTGTTGTTGATAATGGACAATTGTACATTGGGACCTTTGAGGAGGAAGTTGCCAACATTGATACTGACATTAATAAATAAGTATTGCTTGGTCAGTTGGCCGGAGGTAGAGTAATCGATCACTACATCAAAATCCCTTGTCGGGGCAACACCGCCAACCCAGTTGGCTGCATCCGAGAAGTCACATTGATGATAAATTGAACAATCCTTGGTGACATTGAAGTAAACAGTCTCTGAGTTGACAATGGAAACATAATAGTATAATGATAAAAATAAAAATATTATTCTTATATTCATATTTGATTGATTCAAATAATAGATAATTAAAATATTGATTATCTGTACAGAGTGTCTATTTTTTTATTTGACACCTGCAAAATTCGGACCCTGGCCTAAGCATTTTTTGACGAATGATTTGATCACTGTTCACGAGAAAAATGATCAGACACTTCACATGGGCCTCCAACCTCAGCCCCAACAACTTAAGGCCATTGCCCTTTGACTATTCCAACATGAATGCTAAAGACATTACACAACCTAATTGTAGAATTCGACAGCTATCTATATTATACTTATTTGAAAGAGGATGTAGTTCACTGTCTTTATCGATCGATCAATCACGAATTAATCATGCGCCCAGATCAGTAGGTCGACGAGATCATCAGGGAGCTCTTCCCATTGACCAAGTTGTATGGAATATTGGCAGCTATATTCTAGTCCAGCAATGATCATGATACCAAATGATTGATCATAGATCCTTGGAAGCTTAATTCCTTGTTGTATAAATAATCGAGTTGGGTGATCTCTTTGGTGGACTGTTCATAGTGGTCATTGACACTGCCCTTTATTAATAAATCAATCAATCAATCACGTATTAAACATGCTCCCAAAAGTTTACGGAGACCGACAGGATCATTGTCATTGAGCAAAGTCCAATCATTGCGTTGAGTGGAGTATCTATAGTTTTGTCCCTTTCCAGCGATGAGCGTGATGCCAAATGATTGGTCATAGATCAGACGATATATATCTTCTTTTGCTTCAAAGGGACTGCCAGTGAGTTTGGTGAACTGCTTGAGTATCATTGAGAATTTAACAAATCTGCCGTCTTCATTGGCCATAATGTAGATGTTATCGTGGCCATCGTAGCAACTGATATGAGAGGTGTTGACCTCTCCAATGTACTCATTAAAAGAAAAGAGACTACAAGTGTCCTGTGTGACCACATCGTATGATAGGGCATCGCCCATATCATTAATAATGATGATTGAGTTGCTGCCATTGTGGAAGAATGTTGAGACATTGGACACGTATCCCAGTTGAATCGCTGCAAGTTCCTCAAAATGTTCCGAGTAAGTGTCGAATCGGTACACAGTGTTCAGTTCATCTCTATTCTCATCTAGTCCACCGATGATGTAGATGTAAATGTTACCATCGAAGCAGGCTGACATCTCTGAAACAGCTTTGACCTCTGTCATTGGCTAGGTGAACATCCGTCTCTCAGAAAGCGAGTATCGAGTGTATATATTGGGTCCACTTCCAAACACATAGACGTTGCCACTGTAATAGACAACTGAGTATGTTAGATATCGGTACGATGAAATGAATGGACTACTATCGAGTCTGATTGATTTCCACTTGGACGTCTCCAGTGAGAGCATTGAGAATCCATCATAATCTACTGACAAGATATGTCGATCATACTCGCCTGCAGGATGTTGTTGAACAGGTCTAATGAGTTTGAAGCATGATTCAATCTGTCTCTTGATGTCTTTCAACTTTTTGTCATTGATCTTGTAATCACATGCTTTGAGTCGCAATGTAATAGCATCATTCTCATCAAAGGGTACTTGATGAGTATGTTGATTGTGACGAACGATCATTGACATCAGTTCATCATCATTGATATTGACATCATCTGATTGATTGTTGTTGTTGTTGTTGATCTTGTTGATGAACTCATCGATTGTTGTGCATTGTGTGATCGATTCAATCAATTGTGTTGAATCATCTTGATTGATATTATCAGCCTCACTAATATTATTGTTGTCTGTTGGATGTTGGAGGTCGATGATATGGTTGATTTGATTGATCTCATTGATGATGTTGTTGATTGTTGATTGAATGTGTGACATTTGAACATTGATTGGTGTCTTGACTCTGTGCTCTTGAGCGATGATCAACTTGATCAGTTGTTCAAAGTGTGATGTTATCTCTGAATGTGTCTGTTGCAATGACTGATATGATTTGGTACACAGTTGAAGTGTCTTCCACAGATGATCCAGCCTTGGAGTACACCATAACGCTTGCCTATCCTTATTCCTCTCTTCAATACTCAGTTTAATACTATCTATTTGGTCCACACTATGCCCTTTATGATGTCGACCAATGCAGACAGGACACACCAACATGCTGCAATCGAAACATATGAACTCTGACCTCCTGTTGTGATCTTGACATGTAGTCGATATTGTTGATGTTTCCATTGAATCAACTACATTATTGTTATTATCCATTAGTAAGTCTATAAATATATGTATGTATTATAACTCTCCCTTATGATTATGATTGAAACACAATGCTGGAAAGGTTTATTATCACCACACTATTTGACCAATCAATCAATCACGTATCAAGCACGCCCCCAGTTCTGAACGATAATCATTAGGATCATCATCGTTAAGCAATGTCCATCGATCATGTTGTGTGGAGTATTGATAGTTCTGGGCTCGTCCAGCAATGAGCATGATGCCAAATGAATCATCATAGATTAGGGAAAACAGGACACCTATTGTATATGGACATTTTTTGAGACTGACGATCTCTTTGGTGGACATTGTGTATCGAATGAATGTGCAGTCATAAATGAACAGAAGGTAGAGGTTGTCTTGGCCATCGAAGCAACTGCTTTTAATTTGACAGTTGCAGTTGCCCGCAAAGTTACTATATTCAAAGAGAACATTGGTGGCCTGTGTGATCACACTGAACGATGAGACCTGTTTGTCCTCACTAACGATGATGATTGAGTTGCTGTCCTTGTGGAAGTGAGCGGAGGCATTAGATGTCGCAAAAGGAATCTTTCCAAACGCCTCAAACTGTCCTGTGTCAATGTCGAAGCGGTATACGGTGTCCAGATTCTTTTCTTTCACATCACATCCACCAACGATGTAGATGTACTTTCCGCCGTCGTAGCAGGTTGCAAACAAAAACGCACCCTCCATCGCAGTCATTGGATTATGGTGGATTCGTTTCTCGGCCAGGGAGAATCGACAGTATGTCTTTGTCCATGTTTCAACTCCTTCATCGTCCTCTTCGTAGGCACCGCCAAACACATAGACATTGCCACGGGCATAGACTACCGAACCGAGCGCCGTACTGAGTTGAGTATTGAATTCACCATCGAGTTTGATTGTTGTCCACTTCTGAGTCTCCAGTGAGAACAATGATAATGGATTGTTATCAAAAGAAATGATGTGTCCTTCGTACTCTCCAGGAGTATAGTGACCAGGCTTAATGAGTTTGAAGCATGATTCAATCTGTTTCTTGATGTCTTTCAACTTGTCAGCATTGATATTATACTCACATGCTCTAAGCTGTAATGTAGTAGCATCACTCTCATCATATGGTACTTGATGAATGTGTTGGCTGTGGCGAACGATCATTGACATCAGTTCATCATCATTGATGTTAACATCATCTGATTGAATGTTGTTGATGTTGATCTTGTTGATGAACTCATCGATTGTTGTACATTGTGTGATCGATTCAATTAGTTGTGTTGTATCATCTTTGACACCGCCATCACTATTGTTTTCGTTGTTGTTATCTGTTGGTTGTTGGCGTTTGATGATAAGATTGATATCTTTGATCTCATTGATGATGTTGTTGATTGTTGATTGAACGTGTGACATCTGAACATTGATTGGTGTCTTGATCTTGTACTCCTGAGCGATGAGCACCTTGATCAGTTGTTCAAAGTGTGCTGTTATCTCTGATTGTGTCTGTTGCAATGATTGATACGAAGTAGTGCATTGACGAAGTGTCTTCCACAGATGGTCCAACCTCGGAGTACACCATAATCCCTTATTCCTCTCTTTAATACTCTGTTTAATACGATCTATTTGTTCAATGTTATGTCCTTTATGATCTCTACCCAAACAAGAAGGACACAACAACATGCTGCAATCGAAACATATCAACTCTGACCTCCTGTTGTGCTCCTGACATGTTGTTGTCGTTGTTGTTGTTGTTGTTGCCATCGAAGCAGCAACTACACTGTTATTGTTGACACTGGAGCTAGTATTATTATTTATCTTATCTCGATCGGCCAAGGTCACTCAAAGAATGACTCTGATGGACATCCCAAACACACACACCAAGGTTGGGTTTGGTAGTTTATTTATGGTTCTGTTAAATTGACTTCATCGATTCGATCACGAATCAAGCATGCTCCTTTCTGTGCAATACCTTTAAAAGGGACATTGTCATAGGTGATCAGAGTCCATTGATCATCTGGTATTGAGTATCGAAAGTTCTTGCCTCTTCCACCAATAAAGATGATTCCAAACCATTGATCATAGATCAAGCGATGGTATTCTTTGTGCTCTGGCCACATGGCCAACTTGGTTATTTTCTTGGTGGACAATGTGATTCGAACGAATCGATCGGCATCATCGTCTTCGATTTCGCCAAGAGCAGCCTTCATGTATAAGTTATCGTGGCCATCGAAGCAACTCTCGTAGATATAAAGGACTACACCCGGTTCAGTCTCTGATGGTATGTAGAAATAATTGGACTCCTTTGTCTCGATATTGAACAAGAGGATCTTCTCTTCACCAACGATAACCAGTGAGTTGGAGTCGGCCTTGAAGTTGGCTCTGGCCATCATCATAGAGTATGGAAGTTTTCCATAGATGTCACATTCCAGAGTCAAGACGTTAAGTCGGTATACCCCATCGTTATCTTTTGTTCGATATTCACAGATGATGTAGATGTACTTTTGACCATCGTAGCATGCAGTTGTGGCGGAAAATGGCTCATCCTCTCTTGGCAATGGTGCAGTGTGGCATTGACCATCGAACAGAGAGTATCGAGAGTATGATGTTATGTCATATTCGTCCGATCCGCCAAACACATAGACATGGCCTCGGGCGTATACCATTGATATATGTGAGCTCACGAATGATCGTTTGAACGCCCTGTCTAATGATGTCCACTTGAACGTATCAAGAGAGAACATTGAGCATCGATCGCCAGCCAGAGACATGATATGGCCATCATATTTGCCGGCACGTCCAGGTTGAATGAGTTTGAAACACGACTCGATCTGCTTCCTGACACCGGTCAACAAGTTGACATCAATCTCTATACGACTTGGGTGCAACATCTTCTCATCATAAGGCACTTGATGAGTGTGTTGGTTGTGACGAATGATAATTGACATCAGTTCATCATCATTGACATTGTGTTGTTGTTGCTGTGTGTCCATATCAGATTGAGTGATCTTGTCTGTGAACTCATCGATTGATTTGCATGATGTGATCGATTCAATCAATTGTGTTGTATCATCAACTTCACTAGTACTGTTGTCGTTGTCGTTGTTATTTGTTGGTAGTCGTATGTTGATGATATGATTGATGTCTTTGATCTCATTGATGATGTTGTTGATTGTTGATTGAATGTGTGACATTTGAACATTGATTGGTGTCTTGATCTTGTGCTCCTCAGCGATGATCACTTTGATCAGTTGTTCAAAGTGACTGCTGATTGATGCATGAGTCTGTTGCAATGATTGATATGATCCGGCACACAGTTGAAGTGTCTTCCACAGATGATCCAACCTCGGTTTACACCACATATCCTTCTTGTCCTTCTCGATCATTCTCTTCTTGATGTTATCAATATGATCGACTTCATGTCCATTATGAGCATATCCTCTTCCCAAACACACTGGACACACCAACATGTTGCAATCGAAACATATGAACTCTGACCTCCTGTTGTGCTCTTGACATGTTGTTGTTAATGTTGTTGTTGTTGTTGCCATCGAATCAGAAACTACACTGTTGTTGGCACTGTCAATATAACTAGTATTATTATCTATCTCTGTCCAGGTCATTAATTGAAAGAATGAATGAATCAGAGAATTCATCCCAACACACACACACAAGAGGTTAGGTTTGGTTGTTTATTTATGGTTTTGTTTGATTGCCTACTACTATCAGTGATCTCGAATCAAGCATGCTCCATTCTGTATAATACCCTTTAAAGGGAGATTTCCATCAGTGATCAGAGACCAGTGATCATCTGGTATAGAGTATTGAAAGTTCTTGCTTTGTCTTCCGCCCATATAGATGATTCCAAACGATTGATCATAGATCAAGCGATGGAATTTTTTGTGCTTTGGCCACATGGCCAACTTGGTTATTTTCTTGGTGGACAATGTGAATCGAATGAATCGATCAGCATCATCGTCTTCGATTTCGCCATCAGCAGCCAAAAGGTATAGGTCGTCTTGACCATCGAAGCAACTCTCGTAGATGTAATGGGCATCAGTTGGATCAGTCTCTGATGGTACGTAGAAATAATTAGACTCCTTTGTCTCGACATTGAACATAATGATTTTCTCTTCACCAACGATAACCAGTGAGTTGGAGTCGGCCTTGAAGTTGGCTCTGCCAAACCCCAAATGGCATGGAAGTGTTCCATAGATGTCACACTCTTGAGTCAAGACGTTGAGACGGTATACCCCATCGTTCTCTCTTGTTACATAATCACCGGTGACGTAGATGTACTTTTGACCATCGTAGCATGCAGTTGTGATGTTAAATGGCTCATCCTCACTTGGCAATGGTGCAGTGTGGCATTGACCATCGAACAGAGAGTATCGAGAGTATGACTTTTTGTCCGGTCCGCCAAACACATAGATATGTCCACGGGCATAGGCAATTGATAAAGCTGAGATCATGAATGATCGTTTGAATGCCCTGTCTAATGATGTCCATTTGAACGTATCAAGCGAGAATACTGAGCATTGATCGCCAGTCAGAGACATGATGTGGCCATCATATATGCCAGCGCTTCCATGTTGAATGAGTTTGAAACAAGACTCGATCTGCTTCCTGACACCGTTCAACACGATGACATTAGTCTCTATACGGCTGGGTTGCAACATCATCTCATCCGTCCCTTTATAGGGCACCTGATCAATGTGTTGACGGTGACGAATGATCATTGACAACAGTTCATCATCATCATCGACCTTGTTTTGTTGTTGTTGTTGTTGTGTATCAATATCAGATTGAGTGATGATGTTGGTGAACTCATCAATAGTCTTGCACTGTGTGATCGATTCAATTAATGGTGTTATATCATTATCACTGTTGTTGTTATCTGTTGTCGTCGGATATTGGATATTGATGATATGATTGATGTCTTTGATCTCATTGATGATGTTGTTGATTGTTGATTGAATGTGTGACATTTGAGCATTGATTGGTGTTTTGATCTTGTGCTCCTCAGCGATGATCACCTTGATCAGTTGTTCAAAGTGACCCGTTATCTCTGAATGTGTCTGTTGCAATGATTGATATGAACCTGCACACTTTTGAAGAGTCTTCCACAGATGGTCCAACCTCGGAGTACACCATAACTCCTCCATATCCTTCTCGATCATTCTCTTCTTGATGTTATCAATATGATCTACATCATGTTCATAATGAGCATATCCTCTACCCAAACATAATGGACACACCAACTCGTTGCAATAGAAACATATAAACTCTGATCTCCTGTTGTGTTCTTGACATGTTATTGTTGTCATTGTTATTGTCGTTGTCATCGATGCAGCAGCAACTACACTATTGTTGTTGTTATTATTGTTATTATCTGTCTCCATCAGAGCGATTCAATTGGTAGAATGGATGAACGAATTAGATCACCCTCAACACAACTTTAGATTAGGTTTGATTGTGTATTTATGGGACTGTTTTTGTTCTCCAACAAAATACTAACCATGATAACAACATCATCGACGCTATCTTGTTATACAACCTTACCATTAACATGTCATCACAGAAGACGTGGGTTATCGCAATGTTGTCAATTTCTAGAATCAATTTCTTATATGACTTTCGCCAGGTTCAATATCATCAAATACATTGTAGATAAACTCGATCATTCCAATGATGGCAATCTGGAGAAGCCAGTGATGAGCGATAAGTTGGGATCTTACATTGACAACAACTATAAAGAGTTCCGAGTGGAAGAGGTTACAGTCACCGGGCTCCAACGTCCGATGAAGATGCTCGTTGGCCCAATCAAGAGATTGGTACCCAAGATAAACACCCACACTGATGTAGAACTCAGATGTCCAACCAGTGTCGAAGACAGGAATGTGCTTATTGACTTATACGAAGAAAGGTGGTGTGTCGAATAGTACCAAGGCTGCCAGGGACGACAACGTGTTGTGGCCACACCCCGACTTTGATCTGGGAAAGAAGAACAAGCGAAAGACAACCAAAGATGCAGAGGATGAGGAAGAGGACGAGGACGATGACCGCACAGCCACCACCACTACCACCACCGGACCAGACGGGATTGTTGACGTTGATCGAGTGCCGTGGAGTTGGTCCAAGTTAGATGCGCCATCGAAGGGTGACACAACTCAAGAGGACACTCATCCCAACAACAGGTCTCAACAAAAAGAAACAGTAATTGGTGTAACACAACAAAAGAACTCAAACGACACGTCCATCACGGCAGCCAAACGGGAACTTGAGGAACGCTCCTGGGCCCTCGACATCATTAGTGCGGCCGACTGGACTAAAGTGCCCACGTCAGATCTTCTTCAGTTCGCGAATGTACTACACAAGGAACGACAGCAACAACAACTGTCAGCACCACTCGAGCCAGCATGGAGGGCCAAGCCGAATGCCATAGCAGCCATGAATGAGCTCCCCATAGCGCCACCAGGCCTAGACACTCAAGCCAGAGCGCCATCCAACACAAACACCCCAAAGAGCAAGAACAACATAACAACAACCAGAACAACATAACAACAACCACAACAACAACAACAACAGCAATAGACAATGCTAAATCACCAACATCCTCTCCCGTTCACAAGAAGAACAGACTTGATGGCCACAAACGGAACGGAGAGACATGATGGACCTCCCAACCATCCCCATACTCAACAACAACCAACAACCCGAACAGCTGGCAACTCAGTCAATAACACTGGCAATGCCAACATAAGCATCACACCATGAGGACCAACTCTGACGCCATCATGGTGGAGGACATATGACATCAGCTTCAATATATTGATGAATGAATGAAGAATCGTTTGGTATGATTGTTTATTTATGGGTCTGTTGACTCAATACAATCAATCACGAATCAAGCATGCTCCATACTGTGCACGGTTTGTGATGGAGTCGTTATCATCAGTGATCAGAGTCCATTTATCATCTGGAATTGAGTATCGATAGTTCCTGCCTTTGCCACCAACATAGATGATTCCAAACGATTGATCATGGATCAGGCGAGAGTAATCACTGCTGATTGGACTCTTGGCCAGCTTGGTTATTTTCCTGGTGGACAATGAGTATCGCATGAATATATCTTCATCGTCATCGATATCGCCAATAGATGTCATCAGGTATATGCTATCTTGGCCATCGAAGCAACTCGAGTGAATGTAATGGATCGCATCCGGATCAGTCTCTGATGGTATGTAGTTATAATCAGAGTCCATGGTCTCGACATTGAATGTGGTGATTTTCTCTTCACAAACGATAAGCAGTGAGTTGGAGTCGGCCATGAAGTTGGCTCTGATAAAGGCCATACGGTATGGAAGTGCTCCAAATTCGACACACTCTTGGGTGAGGACATTGCATCGGTACAGACCATCGGTCACTTGTTATCTTTGCAATATCCGCCAATGAGGTAGATGTACTTGCGACCATCGTAGCATGCAGCTATGCCGGTCACTGGCTCATCCACATCTGGCATTGGTGCACTGTGGCATTGACCATCCTCCAGCGAGTATCGAGAGTATGACGTTGTGCCATATTCGTCCATTCCGGTCCGCCAAACACATAGACATGGCCTCGGGCGTAAGCCATCGATGTGTTTATGTTTTTAAATGATCGCTTGAATGCCTTTTCGAGATGTGTCCACCTGGACGTCTCAAGTGAGAACAGTGAACATCGATCGGCAGTCAGAGACATGATTTGGCCGTCATATATTCCAGCGCGTCCCGGTTGAATGAGTTTGAAACAAGACTCGATCTGCTTCCTGACACCGTTTAACTTGTTGACATCAGTCTCGATGCTACTTGGTTCAAACATCGTCTCATCAGACCTCTTATAAGGCACTTGATTAATGTGTTGGCTGTGACGAATGATCATTGACATCAGTTCATCATCATCGACCTTGTGTTGTTGTTGTACAATATCAGATTGGATGATGGCGTTGAAGAATTCAACCATTGATTTGCATTGTGTGATCGATTCAACAACTTGTGTTACATCATCAACCTCACTACTGTCGTGGTTGTCTGTTGGTTGCTGCAAGGATATCCTTGATCTCATTGATGATGTTGTTGATTGTTGATTGAATGTGTAAGATTTGGACATTGATTGGTGTCTTGATCTTGTGCTCTAGAGCCATGATCACTTTGATCAGTTGTTCAAAGTGACCCGTTATCTCTGAATGTGTCTGTTGCAATGATTTGTATGAAGCTGCACACTGCTGAAGTATCTTCCAGAGATGACTCAACCTTGGTTTACACCACATATCACTATGATGCTTCTCGACGATTCGCTTCTTGATGTTATCGATATGATCTATCGTGTGATCATAATGAGCCTGTCCTCTTCCCAAACACAAAGGGCATACCAGCGTGTTGCAATCGAAGCATATGAACTCTGATCTCCTGTTGTGTTCTTGACATCTTGTTGTTATCGTTGTTGTAGTATTATTAATATTATCTATCTCCATTATTATGACGAGTAAGTTAACTAAATAATGATCAAAAAGCGAAGCGAAGATTTATCTTGAACTTTGGCATCTCGAGGTTTATTGATGCATGCGAATAACTGACTATCATATCATTCAAGGACCAAGCATGCTCCTTGGCTTCCACGGCTTCCTGCCTCGTCGTTGTCAGTATCGAGCAAAGACCATTCATCATCATCAACAGAGTATATAAGGGTGTAGCCGTAGCCACCAACAAGCATGATGCCAAACGGTTGATGATATATGATTCGGAATTCTTGATGAAGACGCCTTCTATCATAGCTGCTGAGAATGGTTATCTCTTTGGTGGAGAGTTTGTATCGATAGAAATCACCATTACCGTCACAGTCATAGGCTAGCATGTAGAGGTTGTCATGGCCATCGAAGCAACTGGTAATATTATACTCCTCTTCATCTGGGGGGTCCATGAGCAATGCGGTGGCCAATGTGTTGAGATTGAATGAGTGGACAGTTCCATCTTTACAAACAACAATGATCGAGTTGGATTGTTTGTGGAAGTGTGTGCAGGCATTGGACAGCTGGAAAGGAAGAGTTCCAACACTCTCAAACTGATGAGTGAAGATGTTGAATCGATCCACTTGATTTCCTTTGTAGCCCGTTTCATCATCTCCACCGAACAGGTAGATGTACTTGTCTCCATTGTAGCATGCTGACAAATTTATACTGGCCTGCAGGCCAGTCATTGGGGCAGTGTGTTCTTGTTCCTCAAATATTGAGTATCGAGAGTACTGTGGCTCTTCATAGCCTCCAAACACGTAAATATTTCCATGGGCATATACTACAGAGTTTGTCACACAACTGTAAGATCTAGCGGAGAAGTCGATGGTTCTCCACACCGATGTCTCTAGTGAGAACAATGCGTTTGATCCGAAACCAAGTGACAGGATGTTTCCCGCCCAAGATCCTGCTCGTCCAGGTTCGAGGATTGTGAACCAATCATTGAGCTTCTCCTTGACATCCTTCAGATCAAGATCAATCTTTAACCGACATGCTTGTAATCGAAGTGAAGCCACACCATCATAGGGCACCTGTTCAACATGTAGGACATGACGAACGATCATTGACATCAGTTCACCATCATTGATATTGACATCTTCTGATTGAGTGTTGTTGTTGTTGATCTTGTTGATGAACTCATCGATCGTTGTGCATTGTGTGATCGATTCAATCAATTGTGTTGAATCATCAACCTCATTATTGTTGTTGTCTGTTGGTTGTTTGTTGTTGATGATATGATTGATGTCTTTGATCTCATTGATGATGTTGTTGATTGTTGATTGAACGTGTGACATTTGAACGTTGATTGGTGTCTTGATCTTGTGCTCCTGAGCGATGAGCATCTTGAAGAGTTGTTCAAAGGTTGAAGTGACCTCTGAATGTGTCTGTTGCAATGATTGAAATGATGTGGTGCACAGTTGAAGTGTCTTCCACAGATGATCCAACCTCGGAGTGCACCATAATCCATCCATATCCTTCTCGTTGATTCTCTCTCTAATATTATCGATCTGATCGGTGTTATGTCCTTTATGATCTTTTGCCGAACAAACAGGACACAACATCACTCTGCAATCGAAGCATATAATCTCTGACCTCCTATTGTGCGTTTGGCACCTAGTCGACAAAGAAGACTCAACAAGATTAGTCTCTGTATCCATCTATTACTTCTACCTATCTATCTGTTAAGAAACTACTTTGTAATGTTGTTTGAATTCAAAGTGTTATTTGAAGTCACTTCTCAATTTTGGCGCGAGAAATGGTGATCACTTCAGTCTTCTTATTGCCAAATTTATTAATCACGAATTAGACATGCACCATACAATATACGGTCTTTGACAGGGTCATTTTCATCAGTGATAAGTGTCCATTGATCAAGTTGTATGGAGTATCGATAGTTATTATCTTTGCCACCAAGTAACATGATGCCAAATGATTGATCAAATATGATGCGGTAGTACTCTCCATATCTATTGGGACATGGAGTCAACTTCTTTGTTGGTGGACAGTGTGAATCGAACGAATGTATCATCATCATCTAACATATCTTCAAAGAACATCAAGTAAAGGTTGTCTTGACCAACGAAGCAACTGGCATACTCCGTACTTCTTCCACATCCCTTGTTGATTGATGATTGATCAAAGAGAAGATCAGTAGTCAGTGTCTTGAGATTGAATGAGAGCACACCTTTCTTGTGACCGGCAATAATGATTGAGTTGTCGTGGACACAGATGCAGACCGTGTCCAACGAGTATGGTAGGAATCCAATTTGTTCAAACTGTTCCGTGCTGATGTCGAAGCGGACAACTTGATCAGTCGAGGTTGGTGGTGATGCTTGCCGATCAAATCCACCAACGATGTAGATGTACTTATCACCATCGTAAATGGAAGTTGTTTATTGACACCACTTGTACTGACTTATGTAGTGATGTGACAATCAATCAAGAATCAAGCATGCATCATAAAATGAGCGGTCTGTTACCTGGTCATTGTCATCTGTGATCAAGGTCCATTTGTCATCATCGGTCGAGTATGAATAATTCCTTTTGTTGCCACCAACAGACATGATGCCAAGTGGATGATACACCAATCGATATTGGTTACAAAGATCTTTTGGATGACCCTGGAGCTTGGTTTTCTCTTTAGTGGACAGTGTGTATCGAAAGAATGAGACTTCACTTCCCTTACGATCATAGCCGAGCAAATAGAGGTTGTCATGGCCATCGAAGCAACTGGTATAATTATAATTATACTTTAAGTCGGCATCGAGGAGCACGTCGGTGTCCAATGTCTTGAGATTGAGCGAGAAGCCAGATCCGCCTTTTTCAATAACGATTGTATATGTGACATTTGAGCATTGATCGGTGTCTTGGTCTTGTGCTCTTGAGCGATGATCAACTTGATCAGTTGTTCAAAGGTTGAAGTGACTTCTGAATGTGTCTGTTGCAATGATTGATATGATTGAGCACACAGTTGAAGTGTCTTCCACAGATGCTCCAACCTAGGCATACACCATAATCCCTCCATATCCTTCTCTATCATTCTCTGTTTGATATTATCAATCTGATCGATGTTATGACCTTTATGACCTTTGGCCACCAAACAACAGTCTACAATCGAAGCAAATCATCTCTGACCTCCTGTTATGAGTTTGGCACTTTGTTGAAACAACCTCATCATTCAATCCATCATCATCAGTAGTATTATTGTTGTTGTTGATATCCATCTATTACTTCTATCTATGTTCACTCGTCTCGACTCGTCATTCATTGTCTTGGAGAAATTTGCTTCCATCTCAAAGCTTGAGAAGAAGCTAGATTTTTTCAGCAAGGTCTCATTTCCCAGGCTGGGTTCAGATCCTAATATCGGACTCATTGGATCGTTCTCATATATGACTTGATAACTACAGCTTGTAATAATATATAACATAGATAGAGAGGTAGACAATGCAGAGACTACTCTCTACAATTGGTGAGGCATTGGCACCATCAAATACTCAACTAGATGAACTAAAGAATCATTGGCGTGCTATAAAGACATTCTACAATGACAATAATGGTATGTTAACATACATGATTGATTGAATGAAATGATTGAATGAATACTTATACTCAATCAAGATGACCTTGAGAGCTTTCATGAATTTCAATTACCAGGTCATATTATATCGATGGTTTCATTGATTGTAGAGGAGAGCAAGGCACAGCCACCAACAACTGGACGACCTGGTCCATGCTTTGACTTCTTCCTAAAGAATAGAATACTCGAGACACTATGTCTACTTGGTGAACGTGATGTAAGGTCGACATCAATCAATCAATCAATCACACGATCAATCACACGGCTCACTCATTCAATCAATCAAACATAGACACCATCAGGAGTACGCAAACTTGTATTACAAACAACTACAATACTGTTAAGTGATGTATCTATGCCATTGTTACCTCATATGAGCATTCACAGACCTATATGTAGATTGATTAGTTCGATTGTTAATCAAGCACAGGATCAAGACCTCAGTGACGACGAAGATGATGACAAAGATACTCATCATGATGATCATAGTCACGATCACGATCACGATCACGAGCAATGCGAGTATGATGATGAACAACAACAGCAACAACAACATAGTCTACATAGCTCGGCACATGAGATTCAACATCTGGTACCTAGTCTCAATCCACATGTGTGCGATCAAGCCAATGATGAGAGTGAGTTTGTCAACTTGCTGGAGACACTCACAAAGAAGTTGAAGCTCAATCCAAGCCTGGTGGGATTCTTCCAGGATGAGCGTGGAATGCATGGCGAGAGGTTCATCGTCTACCGCGGCCTCTCCAGACATCTGTGGACTGTGGGCTCGGTCGGCGAGCGAGCACGAAAGGCCCTACTACAATGTTTGGAGCTGTTGCCATCGACCAACAACTCACTATCACAGGCAGGCGAGCAACGATCACGTCGAGACAGCTCAGCGAGCAGGTCGCCGCCACAATCACCTCTGAAGCGATCGGCACTTGAACTATCGATGGAGGACCAGCCAGAGATCGTCGAGTTTGATCCAAATGCACTGCTAAATCGTGTTCAATTCGTTGTGACACAGATCAAACAGCTGGCCAAGGTATACAGCTACCTTCCATCCAAACTAGTGTCATCAGCTGATCAATGTGGCGCAGACCTTCCACCAATCGACCAAGACACCCTCTGTATCCTCGAGTGTTACAAGGCTCGTGTATCATTCTGTTGCTCACTGTCATCGATCAAACATCATGTATGTTCATTCATTCAGCTTAATCACTCAAACAATTAACATGGAATCATTCCAACACAACAGGACATTGGAGAGAATATATCAAGGTTATGGGATGAGCAATTCATTGCCATTACACTCAAACAAGCATTGTTGGACAATGATGAATTACATGCTGCCACGGCAATGTTGTATCTTAGAGAGATATTGCCACTTCTACATGGTCCAGTCTATCACAGGACAATATCATTCATAGTTGGCAGCTCAATTCGTCCAGAGGCACAACATCATCAAGTCAAGAAAGATGACGATACCGATGAGTTACAAATCAGGACAGCTCTAATCAATCGAATATCACATCCAAACCCAATAGTACGTATCCCTGTCCTTGTCCATGTCTTGGTCAAGCACTCACTCACAGCCATCAAAACTCTAGGTCTCTCTGTCCTGTCTCCGACTATTCTCGACACTTTTGTCATTGAACAACTTTGTTGTGTTGTATAATATGATCATTGTAAACCTACCTATCGACCCTACACCATTCTCCTACCATAACCTGGCCACACTACAAGCTGCACATCAATCAATCAAACATTATCTATCATTGTTTGTTGGATTTGGCAACAACAGCAGCAGCTCTACATTGGCAGACACTCAATCATCATCGCAGACTGCATCAACAGCATCAACATCAACGTCATCACCAGGTGAGAACGATCAGATGAATCAATCACAAGGATATGCATCATACTTGGTGGACGCACGTTATCAAGTATCATTCTACAGTACAGCATGTGCTCCATGGCCAGACAACTACCTGTTCATCACAAAGGAAGCCTACCAGCTACTTCACAACAATGGTGGCAGTGGAAGGCTAAACAGCAGCGGCAAACGTAGTAGTGGTCGTGGCATACCCCCAACCTCTTCATTCGAGAGTCTACACATAAGTCATAACAGACAAGGACTAAGCAATTACAACATGGGACCATTCCTCGAAGAGATATTCAAGTTGCTACGCAATGTTCTGAGCCTACCAGTTGAGATCACCTCTGTCCTCACTGGTATAATATCCAAACTATGCTACTATCCATGTCCACAACTCTATCCACACCTGGTACATGTGTCCACATCCGGCCAACAACAAATGCTCTCTACAACACCAACTTCCAATCATTCAAGTAACTCTCCAATACCATCACTACACTCTGTTCTTCAAGATGTAAGTACTACTACTGTTGTCCATCCGTCACAACTTACCAACCATCCCATCAAACATAGTTATCCAATCAGATAAATGAGAGATCAAAGGATATTCAATTATTCGATCAGTCCATTGAGACATATAGATCACACTTGGCCAACTTGTATACACATGAACAAGATGATAATCAAGTTAAGGAGCCGCCTGCCTTACCATCGACGATGGAGGGATTATCCAAACAACAATTGGACTTCTTACATTCAACCATTATCTTACAAGAGTTCAGCAAGGAGTTGGCATCGATCATCCATGCCAGAGTGATCTTCTCTCACAACTATTGAGATATATATATATTGTTCATAATAACAACCCTCTCTCATGGTAGTTCCATGTGTGTGTAGCCAATCTTCTTCCTCGTCTTTGATTCTTTCGCTTCGCCACTTTGAACTTACTTGTTGAAATCTCAACCGATACAGATACAGATATAGATATACAGGAACAATGACAAGCAGCACAACAATCAATTCAGATCCTTCGTTACCATATACTTGGACACAGACATTGGCTGATGTGACAGTCACTATCAATTGTACATCACCTGTCAAGGGTAAAGACTTGGAGATACGTATAGAGAAGGATCACCTATTCGTCAAGAACAAGACACTGAACGTTGTATATATAGATGGTGACTTTAGTAAATCAGTAAAGAAGTCTGATTGTCTATGGCAGATTGGTAACGTATCAGAGAGCAAGTTCTAGCGAGAGAGTACAACACAACACTGACATTCTTTGTCAACAACAACCTACAGAGGATGGCAAGTCAATCATATTAGAGTTGTTCAAGCTGAAAGGACAGGAATGGTGGGACTCAGTCATAAAGGGACATCCAACTATTGACGTTACAAAGATTGTACCTGAGAACTCTAGCATCTCCGATCTTGATGGAGAGACAAGGGGCATGGTAGAGAAGATGATGTATGATCAACGACAGAAGGCCGCTGGTCTGCCAACATCTGAGGAGCAACAAAGACAAGCTATCTTTGAGCAGTTCAAAGAGCAGGTAAGTACATGTCTCATCAAGTAGAGTTGTAGTAGTATACGTTTAACTAATCATTCTTTATTCTTATTCTTTGTTTATGATGTTTAGAACCCTAACATGGACTTCTCTCAAGCCAAGTTCAATTGATGATGAATACATATATCACTCTATCTATCTTGATGCAGATCCTCCTATACTCTCCTTGATGTTATGTACTGCTGAGGACACTAGTTGATCGTGATCAATCTTTAACTCCTCAACCTTGACACCTGGCGCCTGACTGCCACCACTGGTACCATCACGATTGGGAATCATCTGATGGAAGATGATGTTCTGCAACTCGATCTGATTCTTCTGTAGTTGATGCATCTGTTGAATCTGCATCTGTTGAATATGCATCATGTTGTCCATATGCTTCTCCATCTGCTTCTGATAGCCTTGCAGACGCTCCTCGGACACGCCGTCGCCCTTGGTGGGTTCGGCTGTGGCCAGGCTCTGCGCATAAGTTGGATAGTCGTTCAGATGCTTGAGTGATCGGTGTGGATTGGGACGGTACTGTGAGGACGGTTGTGCTGGCTGCTCCTCTGCCTTGAGTGACTCATAAGTCGAGGTGTTGTACAGTGCGTTCAATGGCTTCTTGTACTTGGAGCCAAATACAGGCTTGGTTGGGATGATGGCCGTCTTGGACAGAGGTGACTTGTACTCGGTCTGTGTGTATCTCAATCTTGAGCCGTCCATCGAGTCCTTGGAACTGGTGCGTCTCAATGGGGACTTGGATGGAAGGGCTGTAGGCTTTGTCACCTCCTTCTCATCATCTTTAGTTAGGTCCGCTATCCTTGGAGCTGGACCTGGGGGAGGTGGGATATTGGCTGGGGGCTTGGTCACATTGCTATCAATGGTCGGCGTTGGAGGGATGGGCAAAGGAGTGTGCGAGATAATGGTTGGAGTGGGAGGTGGAGGAGGTGGAAGCTGGGGAGCACCACCTGCGACAATACCTGGAGGGTATTGGTATGGGTAAGGATATGCTGGGTATGGATATGCATATTGTGCAGGAGGTGGTGGGTACTGATAGGCTGATCCATATGGGTTGGCATATGGATACGGGTAAGGGTACTGTGGTGGGGCCTGCTGTGCAGCGAATGCGCTGTCTGTGGATATGATCGGGTTGTCCAAGACATCAAACATCCTAGATGGTATGTTGTCTCTGGGGTGTCCACGCGTGACATAGATGGGCTGAGCGATGTTGGTGCGCTGTGAGTTCTTGAGAAGATACTTGATAGTCTCGTTGGCACTCTGATCACCATTGCCATTGACAATGATTGGCAATATCATGTGCTCACCAGGCTTGACTGGATCATACTCGATGAACACATCGGTGGGCTTCTTGACCAATGCGTTGTTGTTGTTCTGGGGCAGTTGGAGTCCGGCGGCAGAGGTGGAGCCCAGACCACGCTTGTGGACATCCTCGACATAGGGCATGTGTGTTCCATTGCCCTCAATGTCTTGATCACTCTCGTAGGGCTTGTAGATCTTGAGTATCTCAATGATCTTGTTGTAGATGTAGTGCTTCTCCTCACCCGTACACTTGATGCGGTACGACTTGCGTCGACGTGGATTGACCAGACGGAACTTGTGCGCCTGGCTCACCTTGATGCGCACACAGAAGTCCTCCTCAAACACCTGCAAGATGGCCGAGTACTTGACGTCGAACTTTGTTCTGAATCCATCGGGGTCCTTCAGCAACACCAGTCTCTTGTTGGTGAACAGTACCGTCTGCATTGTGTTCCTGTAAATAAGATGGGACACATACTTCTCGCTCGAGGAGATCATC
Source organism: Acytostelium subglobosum LB1 (assembly GCF_000787575.1). Classification (NCBI taxonomy): domain Eukaryota; phylum Evosea; class Eumycetozoa; order Acytosteliales; family Acytosteliaceae; genus Acytostelium; species Acytostelium subglobosum. The sequence goes on along the minus strand of NW_012236514.1, from coordinate 541,906 downwards.
TCGGCGAGTGTCTGACCATGGCCGGTTGAGCCTGGGGTTGGTCCAATATGACGCAGCTTGCCTGCCGAGATGATGTTGGTGAGGAACAAGAAGTGACCAAATGCTTCACCATCATCATAGATGCGCAGAGGTGTGTCTGAGAACAATGGTCGCGGGTAACGAACCCTTGTGCGCTCAATGTTGAGATGGGTCGAGTTCTTGACACCCTCGGTGACCTTGCCTGCAAAGTCAAAGCATCCGGCCAGAGGCTTGAGTGCCACTCCAGCCGTGCCCTTTCCAATACCCTTGATCGTGCCAACTGTACCAGACTCCTTGCCTCCAATGTAGGGCAGTGAGACCACACCCTTGAGAGCATGCTGTATCGACATGAGGAACAGACGACTGCCAAGTGAGATACCTTGGATAGCATTGCGCGGTATCTCACCAGTGATGAACGTACGCTTCAAGATGTACTGCTCATCCATGGATAGGGATGAGAGGGCTTTGGCGCAGGACGATGTGAACTTGGCGCCAGAGTCAAACAGTCCATAGACGGTGTGCTTCATCAGACTCTTGGAGCCAGTCTTGATGGCGCCACCGAATGAGTTGTCGGCATTGACGATGCCACGGCCTGTGGTGACAAAGAACTCCTTGAACCCAATGCCAAAGTTCTTGACAAGTCCCACGGGGTTACCAATGAAGTTGAATGTGCCCAGGATCTTGTAGACCTCGGACAGACCCTCTGACATGTAATGGCCAAACAGCGGGTTGAGAAGCTGTTCGTTGGTGCCAAAGGCATGGGTGAAGTTGAACTGATTGAGGAAGATGTGTGCCTGCTGGAAGCTGACCAACACGAATCCAATCCTTCGGAATGCCTTGACCACGGGTGGTTCCATCTCACGGAATGCTGCACCACCCGTCTTGGAGAGGTCGAATGTGAGGAACATGCTGATGGGTGAGATGGACAAGTCCTCAAAGTAGAGCTTCTTGCCGTAGATGGTGGGCAGGGCACGGTTGAGCATGCCATCGATGAAGCCATCACCAATGTGATCATGGTAGATTGGCTTGAGCATATCAATATTATGCAATGCCTTCTTTGTCTTTTTGTTTCCAGTCCAGAATGAGAAGTCCAAACTGTTAAAGAAGTCGATCAACACGTAAAGGAACCTCTCCTCCACTCTAATATTGAGCTCTTGTAGCTCAACCTTGACTTGATGGAAGTAATCAATGTTGACCACTATGATTGATTGATTGATTGAGTGGGTGGTTAGTCCATGATGTATCAATGGTTGATACGATGTATTGGTACTTACTCTTGTTGGACTTGACTATCTTGATGAGAAGGAAGTGCTCAATCTCACCTTCAGTCTTCTCCGAGAAAAGAAGTACTGGATGGGAGAATGGCGTCACCTTGGAGAGTTGATTGTCAACTTGCATGGCACTGATCTTCATCTCAATCGACTGAATAAAGTTGCTGTAATAGTACTCCATAAGTATGTCGTTGATGCTGACGTAGAGCAGTTCGGTGGGGTTGGCATTGATCAAAGATATGCCAATGCCTGCGAATCGCATACGGAAGAACTGTCTCGATGTTTCTTCCTCGAGATCCTCACTGCGCACTGCGTGATAAGTCGAGTCGGTCAGAGTGAGCACACGGGTCGACTCCTCGGGCTCGACGATCGCACGAATCATAATGACCTTGCCATCATGATGGAACTCGATAGGCTTGAACACCTTGATCTTGTCGACCTTGATCGATGTCTTCTGATCTGCGTGTCCCTCATGTATGTTGACCTCCAATATGTGCTCCTGTTGTGGCTCATCCCAGACAAAGGGTATCGTCTCGTTTGGCTCGATGCGCAATGGCGTGCCACACTTCTTCTGATTGACAACGATGGGGAACTGCGTCTGATTGTTGAACTTGTACGGGGGGATGGGCAACTCGGCTGCGATCACAAACAATGTGGCACCCTCCAGACACGTCTGCACCTTCATGAACTGGGCAAAGTTGAACTCGGACGCGTGCTCATCGGTCTGGGTATACATGCGGAAAGAGTTGTCGCCGACATGCTTGATGTCGAATGGGCTGGACCAACGCGCGCCAGGACAATCCAGTCGCACGGTAACCAGTTGCGACTGCTTGGGTCCGGCCATGAAGTAGTACCACGGTACCTTCTGCTCCTGAGGCACGGTGATGTACTGGTCAGTGTCCTCCTGGTGGAAGATGAGTGGGTAGGGGAACTTGTTGTAGATGATGTAACGCGGTGCCAACACCACGATCTTGGTCTTGAGGTTGGGACACAGGTCAACGGACATGCCGATATTGTACTCGACAATGTTGTCGTTGGAGATGCAGCCCATGGTCTTGGGCTTCTTGGACAGGATGGTGACGCAGCCACGATCGCCAATTGCCGCGATGGACAGCTTCTTGGACCATACGGAGTCGCCACCAACACGAAGTTGGATCAGGTTAGCAATGTCCTTGGTCTTCTTGAATGAGTAGAGGATCGGGTCCACCTTGTTCAGGTGGTCGGCGTACCATTCGTGCGGGGTGTGAGCGATAGGACCGCATGAGTGCTTGTCCAGGGCGTCGCCGCTGTGATTGAGTGAGATCGAGCCCTCGTAATAGTCCTTGGTCTTGTAGGTCTTCTTGCAGAACAGGTTGAGGCCAGTCTTGTTGAACAGCCAATACTGGTTGTAGAAGATGATCTTGCGCACGCCCTTGCTCGACTCGAACTCGATGTTGATGTAAATCGAACGCTCGCCCAGAGGCACATAGATGTTGTCGATCGTCTGTGAGTTGAGCAGCTCGACCAGCGACTTCTCCTCGCTCCACACCGCCTTGTCCGGATCGCCAATACGCAGCTGCACCTTGAACTTGTCCATGAGGGGAAGGTCGTAGATCTCCTGTTTGGTCTCGACCTCGAGCTGACCTTCAATGCGAGGTATGTTGTCATCGACCTTTGAGCTGAGGATGTAAGAAATGGGATGTGGCAACAAGTTCTTGATCTTGGCCATTGGGCAAAGTTTGAGTATGGTGCAACCGTATCTCTTCTCCTTGATGAAGCAGCGGACGATGACCACGCGCTTGCCATTGATTGAGTAGCAAGTGGCGCGACCAGTGGCGGCCAGGTCCGTGAGGTCGATGGTCTCCTCACTCCACTTGAAGTCCTCGCCAGAGGGTCGCAGCTTGATCAGAGCGTTCTTGATGCGACTGAGTGCGACGGGTGACTTGGTCTGGTGCTGTGATAGGATGGCTGATAGATGGGGTGGCTGTGTGCGGCCCACACCCGTGTTGACCGTGGCGATGTCCAGGGAGAAGCAGGTCAAGTTCTGGAAGACGACGGGTAGACGCAGAGTGATGTACTTGGTGCCGTTCTTGATACCAATGCCCACGAGCAGCGTGGATGAGGTGGTGCTGTCGAGTACGATGGGGTACTCAAACGTCTTGTTCTTGTCCAGTGGCACGCCAATTGTCTTCTCGATGCCAAGCAACTCTACGCTGAGCACAAGTTGATTGAACGTCTCCAGTGACACTTGGACGTCCTGGGAGAACTTGATCGGCATGGACTCGCCAGGCATCAAGTCGTAGAACACGCCATAGCCTTCGACGACGACCATGTTGTGCTTGGCGTTGTTCCGGCCCTCATTGACTATGCCCTCTACTTGCTTGCCATCGTGTGTCTCCAGCCTGTAGCGAATCTTTGATCCTGTCTGGTTGCGCACGTGGAATGGCGCGTATGTTGATCGCTTCATCGACTTGATCTTGCGGATCTTGCCCGTGAGGGACTTGCGCTGTACGGCATTGGGCGACACCTTCTGGTCGGCCTCCTCCTGCATGGGCGGCTTGGCTATCATGTTCCAGGGGTAACCAAACTCCTGGCTGTACGTCAACAGGAACAGACTGACATTGTCCATGAGCGGGATGGTGAAGTTGAGATTGAGCAAGTCCTTGGACTCCATGTCCACGTCCAGCTCCTTGCCAAAGACCACGCGAGTGTTTAGATGCCAGGGTTCGATGAATGGCTCCCAATAGGCGATACGATTGTTGAAGTAGTTCAGACTGATGACCGAGTTGAGCTCGATCTCCATGCTGGTCTTGATCAACAGCTTGAGGAAACCGTATGAGAGTCGGAAGTTGAACAGTGGGGAGTTCATCTGATTGGTGCTGAGGTCGTCGACGACCATCACCTCGATGTTCTTGAGACTGAGCGAGAACATTGTGAACAGTTGCTTCTTCTCCAGCACCGACTGGCCCGCCGTGTCAATGGCCTTCTGTGACAGACGCAGTTGGTGCGTACGTATCATCTCGGCCGACATCGACTTGAGATGGTACAGCTTGTTGACCTGGTCGGGGGAGGACGAAGGCGACGCGTTGTAGAACACTGAACGCGTGTGGCGTGGCGAGGGGAGAAGGCTGGGCGACATTATTGGCCGCATATGCGGAGACATTGGCAATCCCATGTTGTTGATCATGACACCGGGTATTGGTGTCGACTGGACATTGTTGAACTTGGAGATCGTGGCGCGGTAGCTAGGCACCTCGAGTGGGGAGACACTCTTGTTGATTGGTTGACCGCTTGTATTGCTGCCACTACCATCTCCAGCCTCCAGGGCCGCCTGTTGGCGAGTGAGGAGTATGGCCTGGATGCTTTCGTAGAGGTCGAGAAGGTAGCGATAGGCGCGACCTGAGAAGACCACATGCATCTTGTCCAACTCGCAGAAATAGAATTGATTGCCCTCGGGCACCAGACACATGTAGAGCGACGTGTGGAATGCCTCGATGAACAGCTTGGATGTCTTCTTGAGATGGTTCCATCGGCCAAGTGTCGTGTGACTCTGATGCGTGACAAACTTGGGCTTCATCAATGTGTTGTCCTGTTGCTGGTCCTGATTGCTCAGCAGACCCTTGTTGCACTTGAATCCCAACAAGATCTTCATGAGTCCGTCGTCGCCTGTCTTGATGTCAATGTTGACCTCGGACGACAGCATCAGGACTACTCCCTTGGCCTCCTTGGTGCAGCCAATCATGATGTCGGCCTCCTTGATCGAGATGATCAGTGACATGACCATCTTCCAATCGCGATACGCCTGTACCTTGGGTGGGGTGGATACAACGTCGGGGTCTTGGAGTGGCACCATGAACACACTGAGTTTGTCCAGCCATTGCAACTCGAGGAACATGATCATCTTGTCCAGCTTGATCTCTATCTCACTGATATTATTGTTGGTCTTGTATGTCATAATAGGGAACTGTTGGACAAAGTGATCCTCGGGCATGGCTCTCAGTAGTTCATACGCCTTATTGCCACCAAGTGAGTTCTTGTCATTGATGGCCAGCGAGTGACTACTAATCAACAACTCAATATCACCATTATTGAAGTAATCAATGTCCATCTTGAGTTGATCCATTCCCAACGACATCAAGTAACTCTCCCTAATGTGATTGAATGAGCGTATGTGTGAGTGATTGAATGGGTGATGGAATAGTTCCAAAGTGTACTTACTTTGCATCTTTGTCAACCTCGACTAGATCCAGACTTGTGGACTTGTTGATGTTGAGATTGATGGCGATCACTTTACTCTGGCGCTCGATGGAGTATGTGGTGGAGATGGGCGCAGGTACTTGTGATTGATTGAGGTTCTGGAAAACGACATTGTAGACTAGGTTGTACTGGAACTGAGTGAGCTTGAGACGAACAAAGTCCAAGTCTACCTTGAGCAACAGTGTCTGTGCTTCCAACGATGTCTCCAACTTCTTGATCAGTGTACAATCAATCTTCATTGGTACCAATACAATTGGTTCGATCTTGCCACCATCACGAACTGATCCAATGTCAACGCCCACAATACGAGCATGGACGATATCTGCTGTCGGGTCTGATTGGTCGATCCACAACGATATCGGCTTGACATCCAAGATCAAACTATCTCTTGACCTTGGATTCTTTGGTATCTCCAAGACAACTCCCTCAAGGTAGAAGTCCAGTCGAACAACTTAGGATTGATTGTTTGAGTGAGTTAGTGATGAGGTAATGTTGTCAATCTAATCGCGCGGATACATACTGGCTCGACGTTTAAAGACCACTTCTTGGTCAGGCTTGATCAGCCTGTCGTCGGTGTCGGCCTCGGCCTTGGCTGCTGCCTCGGCTTCTGTTGCTGGGCCAGCCTCGGGCTCAGTCTCTACGACGTATAGTGTTGGCAAATGCTCCTTCATGTAGAGTTGGATGTCAAACAGGAAGTTACGTATCGTGTTAATGGTCTGCATGACCAACACGAGTCGTAGCTTGCCAATTGCCACACCGAGCAATACGTTGTAGCCCCATTCCTTGGCCTTTGATATATCATGACTAACAATATGAATGTTGACCAATGGCTTCTGCGATGTCGGTCCCTGCATGCTCTCCAATATCCTCTGATGCATACGATCATTCTCTGCCAGTGCAAGATATCTCATGTCTCTAAGCTTGAGCTAGATATTGATTGATTGATTGATGGATGGATTAGTTCCAGTGTGGTTGAGTGGATCAATCATGGATTGTTGTTATACATACAGTGAAGTCATATAAGGGTAGTTGGAAGACTCCGGATATTTGAATGTCGTCGAATTGGAAGGAGGCAACGTCGTTATTACGAGAGCAGAGGATGAGCATGAAGCTGGGGATCTTGACGGTGATCTTGGACTTGGGATCGTTGGGATCGAACTCTGCCGCGTCCAACTTCTCCGAGAGCTTCTTGTGTTTGGTGGGCTTTGGGTGCATCGCCTCATCCATTACAGATTGATATCGCTCTCCCTCCACCGTGAGGATGGACTTCTTCTTCTCGTGGAAGCGATTGGCATCGGCCACTGTGCGACCGCCCATCTTGATCAGCGACATTATGCACTCCTTGGGCAGGTTGACGCGCACGCACTGTGTGCTGAGCGATGCGACAAAGTCAACATAGTCATAGTCCAGTGACTCCTTGCTGATGCTCACCAAATGGATTGACACTGGATGTATGTTGTCATCGTCAAACATGCCAATGGACATGCGGGGCGACGGCAACATGGGTGATTGTATCGAGTCCATTGCAATGCCACCCAGTCCACTGGGCAGGGGGAAGATCGACAACATTGGGATGAGTGAATGAGTGTCTGTGACGCTGATGTGGTCCATGTTGAGCAACACCTCCATGTGCAGGTACTTGGCCAGCGACTTGCAACGCACGTTGGTGATGTTGGTGGTAAGCTTCTCGGTCGTCTCGTAGTTGAGTGTCATCTCGATCTTGGACGCCGTGAACATGAACTTGAGCAACACGCAGTTGGACAGCATCTCCTTAGTCATCTTGCGAATGTGCAGGATGGACTTGGTGTCGGAGAGCACGTGCAGCTGCATGTCTAGTGTCTTCTTACTGGGCTTCTCCAGCTGCACGTTGTCGTAAAGCTCGGCCAGCTCCTTGGACGACTTGGTATCCATGTCGACAAAGTAGTCGAGCAGACCCGACTTGGCGACGATCTTGCTGATCTCGTAGATGTCCGTGTCGGCGATCTCCATCTTGAGGTCGGTCAGCAGCGAGTTGCACACGAGCTGCGGGATCGACAGGTTGAACGGGTCGGAGCACAGCTGCAGGAACATTTGGAAGTTGAACGGGTTAACGATGTAGTGATAGTTGGCCAGCTCGGAGAACTTGCATATCTTGAGGTACGTGTTACTCAGCAACACTGTGATACCCTCGTAGAACTGCGCCATGTTGATGTTAAGCTGCTCGTAGTTCCACTCGTCCTCCTGGAAGATCACCGTGGGGTGGTCCGGGTTGAGGTCGTCGCCCTTGATGAACGGGCGGTCCACGTCGGACTCGCCGCCGTGACGCGTGAGAGCGTCCAGGAACTTCTGATGCCACTGCTCGCGCTTGAAGAAGATACCGACATCGACTGGCTCCTCGACGTAGGGCATCATACAGTGATCGCGCCACCATTTGATTCGGTCGTTCAGGATCTTGTTCAACTTGGTATGCTTCTCAGTGTCCAAATCCTCGTCAGTCATTTCAATGAGTGCGTGGCAGTCCCACTCCTGGTCGATCGGCTGGCTCTTTAGCACCAGATGGCCCATGCTCACGACCAACAGTTGACTGTTCTCATTGTCGATGGACTCGGGCAGGATCACGCTGGGGATGTAGATATCAAAGACAAAGTCGGCAGCCTTTTGGTTGCGCACAAGTTGTCGCAACTCCTTCATGATCTGATCCTGCAGCAGTTTGAGCTTCTTGAGGAAGGAGTACTTGAGTGCGTTCAACGCCTCCTGGTTGGCATGCGTGAAGAACTGGAACATCGTGTCAAAGAACGACTTGCTGTATACAAAGTAGAATGGCTGCAGCTTCATCTCCATCTTCCAATCAGTAATCGACGTGGGCGGGTTCTCCGAGAATGAGAACCATAACATTGGTGTCACGCCATTGCTGCTGTTGCTGTGGAAGCCGGTGGCCGTGCTGTGGTTCAGCATGGACGAGGCCGACGAGTGCTCGGAGAAGTCAAAGTTCTTCTTCTCGACGACGATGTTCTCGAACTTGGTGTTGGTGCTAACCTTGTCCAGGATGTTCAGGCCATCGATGGACGTTGTAATCGATGTGTTGCCAAGGCCATCGGATGTGAAGCCGAGATTGACCTCAATGACGTCGAGTGAGGCCAGCGTAGATTGGAGCTCCTCACTCTGCCAATCGATGATGTTGAGACATATATGTTTGAGATTGAGACTGGCGTCTATGGCCACGATGTTCATTGCTCGACCAGTGACCATCGTAGGCAGGTTGAGGCCCAGTGTCTTGTCCAGGAACAACAGTTCATCATTCGACAGAATGAACTTGTCGTAGTCGATCTGATTGGTGCCGCCACCAATACCCAACAGGCCCATCCAGCCACCACTCCACCAACTCTGTGCACTATTCGCCTCTGGACTCTCTCGCTCCTCCTTCATCTTCATCATATGTACACTTCGTTCAGTGATGTTGCGGAATCTAGATTGATTGATTGATTGATTGGAGGGTGGTCAGGACGGGCATGCACATTGATCAGCCATGCTATCATAACTTACAATATTACATCCTCGTAGGATAGCTTCTTCTCAATCTCAACAAGTATGTTCTCCTCCACCTTGGTGACACGCTTGTGTTGTAACTTCTGAGTGAAGATCTTGATGTAGCAGTTCCTCAGGTACTTCTTCTCTTCGATCTTTTGCCATGACACTTGATCCTTCTGCTTCCTAATGTCATGTAGGATGGCCTTGTAGGCAAACTGCCACCACTTTGATGCATTGCCATGCACAGGCACCTTGGGCCTGAACTCCTTGTAACGCGACACATTCTTCCAGTCGTGAATGAAGAATAGTAGATTGAGCATGTCACGGTACTGCACGTCCATGAGACGCACGTCCAGCATCTTGAGACCGAGGTAGACCTCGACCTTGGTCACCATCTGCTGGTTGACGCCCTCGTTCGACACGGTCTCGTTGGCTTCGTCCTTGATGCACATCTTGATGAAGCCCGAGATGGGCTCGATGATGTAGTTGTTGTCGATCTTGATGTTCTGACGACTGATCGAGTGCATCAGCACCACGTCCATGTCGTCCTTGGTCACCAGCTTGGTCTCGCGGAACGCCGAGTTCCAGTACATGGCAAAGTTGTACATGGAGCACAGCTTGTGCGCCTCGGGCACGTTGACCGAGCTGCCCGTCGGCAGGGGGATCCATCGCTCATCGGTCGACTCGTAGTTGAACTCCTCGATGGTGATGCCCACGGAGAAGCGCTCCTTGGGCGACGTCTTGCAGTCCTGGTAGCAGATGTGCACGTTCTTGACGCGCAGCAGCAGACACTTGGCCAGTGACTTCATCATCTTGAATGCCATGCTGTCACCGCTCTCGCCGGCGTTGACGTCCATCGACTTGGAGATCTGTGTGAGCAGGTCCTCGTGCGAATCGCCCGCGGACGACGCGCTGGCTGCCGCCTGCACAATGTCCTTGCGATCAAAGAGCAGGAAGACGCCGTCGACGCTGACCGTGATGCGGTCCTTGAGGAAACTGAGCAGTGGCACATTGATCACGACACGCTTGATCACGCCACTCACCAGTTGGAATGGCAGATCGGTATCAAACACATCGCTCTTTAATTTCAAGTTCTCCAGCACAATCTCGCCCTTCCAGAACGGAATGGACAAAGTGTCCAAGTTCTCGATGTACCTGCCAAGTAGCTTCTGCAATATATTTGGCAGAAGTTTGGATACCATTATCGCCTGGCTGTCTGTCTGTCTGTCTGTATATATTAAGCTATGCTATATTCTGTTTGATTGATTGATTGAATGATTGATTGATTGATTGATTGGTCCTGGAATTGATTGGAAATGTTTCCTGGATAATTAATAATATATTAAATAATGTAATAATCTCAAGATATTATGATTGAGATATATAATTAATTAATGATATGAGATAATAATAATAATAATAATTAGTATCTGTATGAAAGTGTAGTGAGTGTAGATGCAGTAGTGTGTAAATGGTGTCATGTGTCATTGCCAACTTCATAACTCTGACTTCACTATCCATCCATCCATCCATCCATCCATGTCTGACTGCCACTCTCACAGTCGTGAGTGTTTGGGACATGTCCGCATCCGATGCTGATGTGTGTTCCTTACCAACCACAACACACACACACACACACACACTTATAATAGTTGAATGCGGATACTCCATCCGATGTCCACATCAGGCAACATTGTTGTCTTGAACACATGATGTTGATCGATGTCACACCAACACCACTCACTCACACACTCATTCACTCATTCATTCATTCATTCGTTCATTCACAACAAAGAATATAAGCTAGCTAGTGATAGTAATATGAGTGAAAGAATGAATGAGAAGAGATATGTGTTAAGAATGTCGTGTCAGCTGATGTTGCTGATGTTGTTGCTGTGTCATCGCCTGAATTGCTCTGGCCTTTGGCCTTCATGTCATCGTCGAAGCAATGTATATTAAATGTTATTTATCTGTTTGTTTTGTACATGTTTGAACTTCGCCAAATGATCACACCATCTTCAGATGTCAGGTGACTTGTTTGCAAGCGCCAAAAGTCAAAGTTGCTCATGAATAGAAGTTCAGTAGTAATTTAGTCTCTCAGCCAACAACAACAATGCAAGGTAGAGGTAGAGGTAGAGGTAGAGGTAGTACTGGTAGTAGTAAGGGAGGCAATGACAATGACAATAGTCCATCAATAGACAATGATAATGACAACATGAACATCGATAGTACAGAATCAGCTCCCACGACTGAGACGACTGAGACTACGACTGAGACGACAACAACAAAGACTGCAGTACCAACACAACAAGAGTTGGATGAACTTAGGAGACGTATAGAATCACAGATTGGCAAACAACATGCAAAGTTGGCAACACAGCAACAGAGGCAGCAACAGCAGCAACAACAGCAACTTGACGATGACTCACCTGACGACGAGAGAGAGAATATTAGCGATGAGGTAAAGAACTACTTTGACCTCAGTGTGAAGAAGTCAATGAACCCAAGCGCATACATCCGCAAGAAGTACGCCACCAAGCTACCCGAGTACAGCAAGGCGCCAAAGAAGAACATACCCACCAACGTGTACTACGGCATCAACTTCCCGGGCAACGTCGTCAACCCTGACCGCGCCGTCGAGATGGTGGGCGGCCTGAACAGCATCGCCAAGGTGTTCAAGTCGACCGAGCAGCAGTACCTCCATCTCAAGTACCGCCCAGACTACCTCAACACCCGCGCGGCCTTTGGCGACCGCGTGCCCACGTGCCACATGCTGCTGCGCGTCCGACCCACGCCGGCGCAGGACACCGGTGCGCCGGCCTCGTTCGAGTCGGACATCATCGCGGTCGTGCCCTCGACCATTGAGTTCAACGGCATGGCCGACTTCCAGTACACGGTGCGCGAGAAACAGACCGACGACCTGGCCGGCTCGTTCGCTGGCGAGACGCCCAAGGACATGCGCGACGAGGAGCTCAACGTGATCCCCTCGATCTTCTCGCGTGTCGACAAGCCGCAGCCCTACCACTTCCGCACCAACCCGCTGGCAACATTCGATCCAGACACTCGCACATTCAGCACCCGCAAGTCGACCTACACCATCCACAATCCGTTCAGCATCAGGTTTGAAGATGGCGAGGTGCCAATCGTTGGTCGTCCAGTCCCACAGGGTCTCATGAACGACAAGGTGTGTCGTGAGTCGCATGCCATACTTGTGGAGCTGCTGAAGGAGCGACCTTCATGGCTATCGATCGTCCTCAAGGACCACTATCAGAAGCGAGGCGGTCATCTCAAGTTCTTTATCAGGCTGCTAGGCACCATCTCATACTTATTCTCAAACGGCCCATTCAGGCTCACATACTGTCGACTTGGATATGATCCAAGGCAATCACCAGCATCAAGAATGTAACTAGATCAACAAGTCACGTGATCCGGGAACACTCATTCACTCATTCACTCATCCAATCAATCAAACGAATAGGTATCAAGTGTTTGAGTGCCGATCAGACAAGATAGACGTGTCAGCACCAGCACCGACACCATGGAGACATCGCAAGAACTTTGAGACTCCAAGACGAGGATTCAAAGCCAAGATGAACACATTCACTCATCAAGGCCCAGAGGCACAGAGCCAAACCGAGTATGTTTGGACCATGGACGATTGATTGATTGAAACCTGGCAACTCACTAACTCCCCGCTCATTCAATCAATTAATCAATCAAATAGGGGATATATACCGCCACGCTATGACTATACATATACAGAGAAGCCATTGAAGGGCTCTTATTACTTCCAGCTTTGCGACTTGGGCGACGAGAAGATGAAGCAGTACATCAACAATCATCCTCTGAGTCCGATATGCGTGAAACAATTTGGTTGGTTCAATAAGGATGACTGGGTATGCATCCAACAGCAACTCAAATTGAAACACAATATGACATTGTCCACCAAGGCCAAGAAGTTGAAGCCAGTGTTCTATGGTGACAATGCAAACAATGGCAACAACAACAACAACAACAACAACAATGGGAACAACAATAATGACATGGACGAATATGGCATGATGGGCGACTCCAACTACTACGATGACAATGCCGACAATGATGAGGCCTTTGACGAGGACTTTAGACCCATGGGCCAAAACCTCATGTTCCAACTACAACAGGCTGCGAGAATGGACACTGGTGGAGAGGATGAAGCTTACGAACTGCTGGACCAGGACGATGATGACGATGAAGATGATGGCGAAGGTCTTGGCTATTCCGAGGATGACGATGACTTTGAAGACGATAACGAAGATGATTATGACGAAGATGATGAGTTTGAGTCACAACAACAATCCAGGACTCAACCAAAATAATCATTCATTCATTGTACATATCAAATATACATATATATCTTGGAACAAAGATCTAGATCGATTGATTCAACACAACACACAATCAATCAATCATTAATTCAAACATATTCTCAATGTTGCGTTCCCTTTCAGATTGATATAAGAGAGAGGTAGAGTATTGAGTTTGATTGTGGTTGTGTATGTATACGCCAATGAGCTTCTCCGACATACTCCATCAATCATCATAACAGCTACATGACTAAATCAAGATGGGGCGCACAGCACCTCCCTTTGGCGCGCCGTTTCCATCACCCCCTCACTCACCTCCCCCCAACTTGATTGAGAAAGAGGTCAAAAGGCACATGAATGCAAAAACACAAAATTTACATTCAATGTTTATTTTTATCCCTTACTCCTACACACACACACTCAGTCGCACCCCTTTACACAACTCCATTTAATTTGAGCAATCATTGCTTCATGAGGGTGTACCTTCTCAATCATTACTGATCCCATTCAACACATTCATATTACCTTTTTAATATATATACATATACATACATACATATACATATACATAGTAATAAGTTATTTATTTATATACATATATACATATACACAACAGATATGTCATATCCTTTACATGATGCACAACAACATCATCATCATGCCAACACCAACAACATCAACAACAGTAACAGTGTTGTTGGCGGTGGTGGTATGTGGAGTGATATAGGCAACATTAATAATAATAATAATATTAGTAATAATGGATCATCAAGATATGTTGGTGGTGTACCACCTCCGATCACATCCCCTTTGATGCATAGCGGAAATGGAAGTGGCGGCCTCTACATGAATGATACATTACAACAACAAAAGTCAAGGATGCTCCAACAACAACAGCAACAACAATATTTTGGTGGACAACAACAACAACAACAACAACAACAGCAACAGCAACAGCAGCAGCAACAACAGCAACAACAATTATATATATTACATTTACAACAGAAACAACAACAACAATTGTATAATCAATCATATGATGAGTCATCTGATATTAGACTTCATCATAATAATAATAATATTAATGGAGTACAACAACAACAACAGGTCAAGAGTGATCATGTGGACAGGTACTCCTACCAACCACAACAACAACATGACGATTCAAACTCCTTCACCAACGGAGGGAGGCTTCCCTACATTTCCCAAAACAGTGGCCATCGCAGTCTCAATATGTCTGGCAATAACATCAACATCAACAACAGCAACACCAATGGATCAGGCTTTGGCGGCTTGATGAACAACAACCAAACTGACCACTTTGGAAATGGAATCAACAACAACAATAACAACAACAATGTCATTGGAATCAAGGGCAATGTAAATAATATAAATGGCAACACTTCGGCCGCAGGCCAGAATGGCAACAGCAATATATTGCAATCTCCACTGCTTGGCATGGCCCACCCCATGTCGCCATCACACCTCAGCCAGCTGTTCTCTGGCAATCAGCTGCTCCAATCCTCGGCGCCCTCCACTCCGGCCTCGGTGGCCAACGGCGGCATCGACTACCTGGACATGTACAGTCTGCAGGCTGGCCTCAAGAGCTCGCTTGATCTCAATCTACCATCGTTCTCGCCACAATATTTCAATCAGATGCCGCCACCAATGCAGCAGCAACCACAACAACAACAACAGTACTCCCTTTCCACGTCCCAATCCAAACTCCAGTCACTCCTCCAACAACAACAACAACAACAATTTCATCAACAACTCCAACAACAACTTCAACAACAACAGCAACAACAACAACCACCTATTTCACACAAGAAGTCACTGTCTAGTGAACTATTGAATAACTCTATT
The DNA here is from genome assembly GCF_000787575.1 of Acytostelium subglobosum LB1. NCBI lineage: Eukaryota > Evosea > Eumycetozoa > Acytosteliales > Acytosteliaceae > Acytostelium > Acytostelium subglobosum. The sequence continues at coordinate 526,662 of NW_012236514.1, read as the reverse complement.
CCATTGGCAGCCATGTCCCCGCTGCTTACCACGTCCAACTCGGCGCTCCCAACACCCGTGCAGCAATCACAGCCAATGATGGCACGCCAATCACCTCCACAGCCACCAATGGTGACACCTGCCTCCCAATGCGCATTGATTCCCCAGCCGCCAGTCATGCACCAGCATCATCAAGAGCAGCAACAGCAGCAGTCCACAAACAATGCCAACTACTTCCTGGACGAGACACACTTCCCCTCACTCAACACCTCAACCAAAGACTTGAAGAGGAGTGTTGGTGGCGACTACAACAACAACAGTAACAACAACAACGCTGGAGGTGTCGCCAAGGGACTCTCGGCTTCCCAAGAGGATCGTCTCAAGAAAAAGAAGGAGATCAGGTCGCCTCAAGACTCCACTGCCACAATCAATCTACCTGAGAACAAGGTCAAGCTGTCATGGTTTGAGTTCCAGACGATGAACAATGGAGGCAACACCCAACAACAACAGCAACAGCAGCAGGACACCAACAACAACTCTACTACCAACAACACCATCAACACTGCTGCCGCCAACGCAACGGATTCAGTCTCGGATGAACAACCAAGTCGCATCCTCTGGGTTGGCAACATTGGTGTAGACGTCCATGAGGAGGACCTCAAGACAGAGTTTGGCGTCTTTGGCGAGCTCGAATCGGTACGCATCCTACATGACCGCTTCTGCGCCTTTGTCAACTTCAAGGAGATCGCACACGCGGTGCTCGCTCGCAGGAACCTTCACAACCAGGTAATTGGCAGCCAGTTCATCGTGGTCAACTTTCGCCATCAAAAGGACGACGCGTCCACTGGCAGTAGCACTCTGATTACGACCCCTGAGACCCTCAACCAACTGTCGCGTGCAATCTACATTGGCAACGTAAGCGACAATCTCTCGGAGAAGGAGATCCGCAAGGAGTGTGAGAAGTACGGTGAGATCGAGTCGGTGCGGGTCCTCCGCAAAAAGGCCTGTGCCTTTGTCAACTTTATGAACATCGCCGATGCCACCATGGCGCTGCAATCACTCAACGGCAAGAAGCTTGGTGACACAATCATCCGCGTCAACTATGGCAAGCCCCAACCGCCCTTTGGTGCCAGCGGAAGTGGAGTTGGCGTCAATGATCGTGCCACACTATATAGCAGCCAGGGTGGCGGCGGTGTCCAAAGTGAGCTCAATAGTAGTGGCGGCAGTAGTAGTGGCAGTAGCACTGGAAGTGGTAGCAACAACACCTCTCCGGTCCTCAGCAACAACAATGTTGTTGGTCCAGTTGTCAACAAAGGACAACTCAACAATAGCGCCAATAACATCTCGCTGCCCAACAACAACATCAACAACAGCATCAACAACAGGAGTATGCCATTGCTGTCCAACAGCAGCACATGGGGTGGTGTCATCAGCAACGCCATCAACAACAACAATAACCGAGTACATATGTGTGGGCTGTGCAACCGAGGTCTGATCACCAAGATGATTGCACCATGTGGACACACCTGTTGTGAGAACTGTCAAGAGGCAATGATTCGTCAAGCAATGGCAGATGGTCTGGCCACCAGGTAAGTCAAGTTGATGGCGATGACATCAATCAATCACTCACTAACTCACTCATTCAATCAATCAATCAATATTTAGATGTCTAAGCTGTAATGAACAAGTCAGAGGTTTATATCCGGTTCCAAATGAGCCTGGCAACAAGTGATACTAGTTAGTCACATTTGATTCATTCAATTAATAATGGATATACATGTAACATCCAGAATCAATCAATATATAAATATATATATATATATAATATTATAATATACATCTCAAAGAGGGGATGATGTTTGTGTATTGCGTTGGTTGTTGTTGGGAGTTAGGTAGGTAGGCCATTCAGTTCCATTCTTGTCTCTATTCTACTCTACTCATCATCACTCTGGTAGTCCTCATCGGACTCCTCTTCCTCGTAGCTTTCGTCGTCTTCATTGTCAAGATCCACTGGTGGTGCCTTGTACTGTAGCATGTTTGGCTTGGGACGTGTCCTTGTTGTGGGCATATCCTTGAATGGGTATTCGAGCTTGCCAGCCTCGTCTTCGTCCTCTGATTCGTCGCTGTCATCGCCTCCTCTCCTTGATTTCTTTGATTGTTTGGCAGCCACTTCCTTGCCCTTGCTGCTGCTGCTCTTTGACGATGCCGATGATGAATGACTGCTCTTTGACTTCTTCTTCTTCCTCCTCTCATCTTCACTGCTCTCTTCTGATGGCTCGTAGTCCTCGTCACTGTCGTCGCTGACCACCTCCTCCTCGCTGTCCTTGACGATGAATCCGTCGCCCTCGTCGTAGCTGTCGTTGCCACTCTGGTCCTCGTCGGCCTCCTCCTGTCTAGCCTTCTTTGATGACAATGATTCAGATGCCACTCTTCCACTAGCCGCTGGCTTTGGTTTGGTCATCGTCGTTGGCTTTGATTTTCCAGACGACGATGACGAAGTTGCAGATTTTGATGCGACAGCTGGTGCAGCACTTCTTTTCTTTGCTGCCAACTCATCCATCTTTCTCTTTCTCTCTTCCATAGATGACATGTTTATTGTATTCTATTGTATCTAATATATATGATTATCTGTTATTATTATTATGAAGTTATTATGATAGTTGGTTCATGAACACCGAACAAAGAGTTGATAGTAGTGAGGGGATAATGCGAAAAAGAAGCGCGAACTGTGTTTCTTGGAGACCAAAAATCCGAGGCGACTGAATCTTGAGATTTTGCAACAAATAAATAGTGTAGATCTACACTATTTACACAACAACACTGACGTGTCTCTATCTTCATTCATTCAAAGTAATAAATATACATGTATATGTATTAACATATTTATTTTATAAGGTGGACCATAAAGAATGGAATTGTCAAAGAAAACAAGTTATTATAATCTATTTATCTTCTCGATGAAACATTCCTCTTGTACCTCTGAGATGTCACATCCTTGGATCTCAGCTTGGATACCAACACAAGCCTTCTTGAGTGCATCCTTTGATGCTGTATATATCATCTTGGACTTGATACTAGATTGGCTTGGACACCTAAAAAAAGAATGATTATTATAATTAATATCAGAATTGATTAATTGGATTGCTTCGTGATTTGATGACATACCAAGATACAAAGACTAACTTCTTCTTCTCGAGAGTGTTGTCGGTGTAGGTGAAATCCACTAATGCGTAGCGACATTCGGTGGAAGGAAGTTCCGAGAGGAATGTGTTGAATGGTGTACCAGTACCAAAGGTCTTATCAACAACTATCTGTGTATTGTTATCATTCAATTTATAGAAAACAATACCATACTGATGCTTCATCTTCATCTGATCGAATACCTCCATACAGTTGTTTGCAAGTTTAATTCCAGTTGACATATTTAATTGAATAAATGGTAATATATATAGACTATTGATTGAGATTGATTGTTTGTTTGATTGTTTGTTTATGGAATGAATAGGACGATCATTGTCCTTTAAATAATGATGTCTGGACATTAGTTCACACAAGAAATGATTGATTGAAACGAGTTGGAATTGATCAAACCCGCGGGTCTTGCAGAACCCAATCCAAATTGACCAAGAGCTCCCCCTTCATTGAAATTTAGAAGTGTTTTTAGTCAATCAAAGCTCATGAAATGAAGATAGATAGTAATTAACAAATATATGTATAAACTGTTCATTGTTATATATCAATTATCACATTTGATGGTAGTTATTATATATATATTAACTATACTAATTATTGTTTATTATAACTATGATATATAACTTGTATCAGTGAACCAATCTCAAGTGTTGAGCTTAGAAGTTCGAATTTATGATGAAGGTGACCATCTGAGTGGATCACAATCTTTGCATCAACAAACAAAACAAAAACAGCAACAATTGTGAATGATGATGGTGATCGCACCCTTTGTGACGAGATTGGGCGATGGTTGTGGTTCTGTTTGTCATTCATTCAGTCAGGGATTGGATTGATGGATGTAAGCATAACCCCCCATATTGCCATTCAATCTCAACCAAAGTTGTGTGTGTGTGTCTATCTCTCTCTGTTCTGTGTGTGTCAGTGATGTGATGTGAGGGAGGGAAGTAGCACAAGGTATACACTCTATTTCAAACACATTCATTCATTCATTCAAATACACATACACCAATACTCATACACATACACAACAGGCAATCATTACTTTATACATCAGCGTTCATTCATTCAGTCCAGTCAATCAATCAATCATTCTTTCATTCGCCTTTTGTATTCATCCATCACAATCAATCAATCAATCAATCAATCACTTAAGTCACGAAGAGCTTCACCTGATAGTGAGAGTGAGCGAAGTGATTGATTAGGAACTTGACACAAGTCGATCAGTCCAGTGTTACTCTTGACCAAACCAAAGGTTTGATTGATCATCTCTATATACATATATATATATATATATACAACATAATATAAATGGTAAGGTTTGATCATGTGATGGGATCTGCCCATGATGACCATCCAGATCCATCAATCTAATCCAATCATATTCCCAATCATATTCCAAACAATCAATCAATGTAGCAACAACCACAGCAACAGGCAGCTACGACAGTTGGCTTCACTACCAACAGCCTGATAAAGGGACGATGGACTGTAATGCGGAAGATTGGACAGGGCGCATTCGGCGAGATATACTCTGGAAAGAATATTATAAATAATGAGATGGTGGCGATCAAAGTGGAGAAGATCGACACCAAGAAGCAGGTGCTCAAGCTCGAGGTGGCCGTGCTCAAGAAGCTCCAAGCCTGTCCATATGTATGCAGATTCATCACATGTGGGCGACACAACGATTATAACTATATGGTGATGGAGTTGTTGGGCGACAACCTCTCGGAGCTCCGAAGACGACAGTCCGATGGCAAGTTCTCCATGACCACCACACTCAAGCTTGGTATCCAAATGATCCAATCACTCGAAGCAGTCCATAATCTTGGTTATCTACATCGTGATGTTAAGCCTGTATGTTTGTTTGATTGATCAAATATGGATTCATTCCACTCACTCACCCATACCCCAATCAATCAACCACATGATCCAGTCTAATTTTGCAATTGGATTGAATAGCAACAAGAGACATATAACATATTTGTTCGACTTTGGACTGGCAAGACGATTTGTGTTGGCAACGGGCGAGGTTAGACAGGCACGTGAGTTTACGGGCTTCCGTGGAACGGCGCGTTACGCCTCGATCAACTCACATCAGTCCAAGGATCTGGGCAGACGCGACGACCTGTGGTCGATATTCTACGTGCTGGTGGAGTTTGCCGAGGGCCAGCTGCCGTGGCGCAAGCTGAAGGATAAGGATCAGATTGGCGAGATGAAGATTAAGTACAACACGACCGAGCTGGTCAAGCATCTGCCGCGACAGTTTGAGCAGTTCATGCACCATCTCAAGACGCTCACCTACGAAGAGCGACCCAACTATGTATATTTACAGAACCTGCTGACTGAATGCTACCTGGAGCATGGAGGCAACGACGCTACTATGTTTGACTGGGAGGCAGCAGCCGCCGCCCAGACCAATGTCAATGTGTCCAACCAAGGTCCACAAATGCACAAGGTGTTGCTATCACCATCGACGATGGAGGCCGAGGCCAGTCGATCGAGAAATGACAGACAGAATAGAGACTCACCAATCGACAATGAGATGTCACCACCTCCCGCGAAGGATTCAGAGACGGCGTCGGTGATTGCCGCGTCGTCCGACAACGAGAAGTCGGGCTCATGGAATCAGAAGAGCTCAAAGAAGGACCAGGGCGTGATCCACAGTCCACATCACATCAAGCCTCACGACGACGCCAAGCAGCTGCGACCCCATCAGCAGGGCGATCCCAACAACACGTCCAACTACCGTCTCAACCATCAGCAGCGACCAGAGGATACCAAGCACGCTGTGCTCCCTACCAAGAAGAAGACTCATTGTTGTACAATCATGTAAGAACTCTCGTTATAGGCGGGAGGAGCGTGTGTTTGAGGGCAGGCGGCGACATGCTGTCTGTGGCCACAACACGTCCCCTCCCGACACTCTCATTAAACCTCCCCATCCACAGCAACACCTCAAGTATAGAGGTGCATGCATGTGGACAGGATAGCCAACCTTTGTCCGTCGGCTAGACATCTATCTACCATGTGTTGCTTAACAATAGCGATCGCAATGTTTGAATGAATGGACATGGTCAGCAGGTTTTATTAGTTGATGTGGATGTAATTACAAGACGCAAGCAAGCAAGCAGGGGCAAGAGTGGCAATATGGCCATGCCATGTGGACATGGGAGTGACGTCCGTGTCACGGACATAGACTCCCAAGTTGAAACAAGTTAGCGAGCCAGCGAGAGAGAGCAAGAGCAAAATTAGGAAAGAATGATGTCAGGAAGGTCATCTCTTGAGTGTCTCAATCACTTGAGCGATCATCATGTGAGTGATGCCAGGCTTGGTTTTCTCGGCGTTGTCAAATGCCATCTTAAGCTGCGCCAATGCGTTGACGACATTCTCATCCTGTGTACTCTTTAGCAGCTTGGAGAGCACGGGATAGATGACAGAGGTGAGTGCGCTGGCTCTGGGCTGGTGTTGTGCCCCATTGGCGGTCACCTGTCTATCCGATGATGCTCCATTTCCAGCGGGCGTCGGTGAGCTTGTGGCCAATACTGGCGCGGGTGTAGTGGTGGATGCCACCACAGGTGCAGCGGCAACTGGTGTGTTGTTGGTGGGTGCAGGACGTCCATTTGATGTGACTGAAGGTGATGGCGCGCTTGGAGTGGTGGGATTGGAACGCGACCTCGACTCGTCAACCTTGCCATTAACATTTGTCGCTGAGGCCGCGGGCTTGGCGGCGGGCATGACAGGGGTGGTAGTCTTTGGTCCCTTGATTGTTGGGAAGTCCCAGCCGCCGTCGTCATTAATGATAGTCCTCTGTCTCTCGTCGGTCTCCTCCTCATCATCGGCTGAGGCGCCATTCAAGTGGATCCACTTTTGTCGACGCTCAATCAACTCTGTCAGACAACTTGTCTTCTTGGCGGTCTTGATGAATCTGTTCTTGAGCAAGTCCTTTGCGGTGGGACGCAGGTTGGGGTCCTTGTTCAGGCACAGGCTGCAAAACTCCTTGAATGCCTTTGAGAAGTTGCCCTCTAACGTTGGGGCAGGATCCTTTGGGATGAGGAATAGTGCGCGCATTGGATGTAGGTCGGCACGGGGAGGCTCACCCTTGGCCATCTCCAGCGCGGTGATGCCCATGCTCCATATATCAGCTTTGGAATCATAGCCAGTCTGCTTGATGACCTCGGGTGCCATCCAGAATGGGGTGCCAACGAATGTGTTTCGCTTGGTCATCTGATCTGTCAGCTGGCCACTCACACCAAAGTCCGCCAGCTTGACGTCGCCATTTGCCGACAGCAACACGTTGGCGGCCTTGATGTCTCTATGTATCTTGCCCTCTGAGTGCAGGTACTCCAAGCCCTTGAGCAACTCGCGTAACACTATAGCGATGTATGATTCGTCCAGTGGGCCTGGTTTCATCAAGTCGAGCACAGAACCACCCGCCAGATACTCCATAATGATCCACAGTTTTGTGCCCTTGAGATAGGAAGCTTGATACTTTGTGACGAATGGACTCTCACATTGAGACAACACATTGATCTCCTGTTGGATATCCTCTATCTCATCCTCTGCATCCTCTAGGTCTATAATCTTGATCGCAATAGTTTCGTTGGTCTTCTTATTTATACTTTGATCATATGATTGATTGAGTGGATGTGTGTGAGTTTGCAGTTGAGTTGTCAACTTCCTAATTTGGAAGTGATGGATGGATGACCTACCCTTTAAATACCTCACCGAATGAACCTTTACCTATTCTTTCTTGCTTTGTATATAACTCTTCTGGATCACCAATCTTGTTTGAAACAGTCATCTTCTGGTGTTAAATAATCTGGAAATAATAAATAATAAATAATATATATAATAATAATAATAATTAAAATAATAATATTATTGAATGGAAAGTACTACTACAACTACTTAATATCCTATATTCCAAATATATAATAAAATCAATCAATCAATCAAATAATCAATAAGGTCAAATGCGATATTAATATGATGCAACTGTTTGTTGTTGATCAAACAAACATATATATATTACACATAAAGAGTGATGGTGTTTAGATGTAATTAGTTGTTGTGTTGATTGTTAAAATAGATGTATATATGTATCAATGTATACTCATCACCCATCATCCATCCATCCATCCATTCATCACCTGACCAACCTTTAGTGGTGGGGTGTGTCAACTAAGTACGAATAGTATCGTTCGCCTTGTCAAATGAGTGAGAGTGATTGATTTATTGATCCATTCAATATTGGACAACATACATACACACATACATACATATAAATACACTAAAGTGTGATCACTAAGATTGATTGATAAAGGTGTCTGATCTATTTTGAGTGCACTCCAATCAATCACTTCACCACACACTCACCCACTCATCAATCAATCACATGATCACATGATATTATGATATACACGATACACGACAAACGAAGAAGTAAATGTCAACAACAGAGAGCAACAACATTAACATTAGTAACACACCAATGGTATGGTGGTGGCTGAACAACAGCTGCCGGCAACGTCAACGACTCCCTCGATCACAAACACGAACACTAACACGAACAACATGACAAAGACGACACAACAACCATCTGTATATTGTTCATTGTCACCATTGTTGTTAAAGAACACACATATAGATAGTCATACAACAATAGTGATCATTGATGTACTTCGAGCAACTTCGACTATTGCCACTGCACTATCATCAGGTGCCACGCGTGTAAAGGCAGTGGCCGAGGTGTCCGAGTGTATAGAGCTGGTCAAACAACTTGGCGAAGACCGCGCCATCGCAGCCGGTGAGCGAGAGGGTCGTGTGGCGCCAGGACTGCTACACGGCAACTCGCCACTCGAGTATCCCGCGGAACTTGTTCGCGACAAGACTCTAGTGCTGACCACAACCAATGGCACCAAGTTGCTGACGATGGCCATTGCCCATGGACCAGGCGAGATCCTGACGGGCGCCTTTGTTAACCTTTCCGCGGTAGTATCACACCTCATTGCCAAACGCAACAACGTGGTGTTGGCATGTGCAGGTTGGCGCGACGCCATGTGTCTCGAGGACACGATGTTCGCGGGTGCCGTGATCAATGCCCTTCGTAGTTCCAACATTGGATTCAACATCCAATGTGACTCTGCACAAGCCGCCGAGTCAATATATCTTGCGGCAATGGGAGTAGCCATGTCTTCAACCAATCCAATATATCAATATCTCCAAGTAGCCGAACACTTCAAACGACTTTCCAAACTTGGCTGCGACAAAGACCTTGAGTACTGTCTATCCCTGGACCGCGTATCAGTATTGCCAATATTGAATTCGAATGATGGATATCTGTATCCACATTAAAATATATATTTATATAATCAACCAGATATTTGATCACTTTTTCAGTGCACTCAATCAATCACAATCACCAAAATTTTAGACCAACACGTCGATTTCTTTTTGATGGAAGTTTCGATGGAAAGTGAAGTGTGTGGGAGGTCGACTCTGATCTGCATCCGAATTCCCATCGCACACCTTCATCTTTATTCTTAAGTATGTTTGAGTAAAGGGTACACAAAGATACACATTCACTCAATCATTCAATCATTGAGATACATACAAGACTAGATAGATATTCAAAGAGATAGAGATACTACTTCACACAAGATAGAGATACAAGATTTAGAGATACACTTATAGAGATACTTAGAAGAGAGAGATGTTTGAGTCAATTGTAGCCGATATTATAGTTAGATATATTGGAGAGTATATTAAGAACTTGTCATCTGAACAGTTGAGAATCAATATATTCTCTGGCAATGTAGTCTTGAAGAACTTGGAGATCAAAGGAGAGGCATTACAATCATTCAAACTACCATTACATGTTCAAAAGGGCATTATAGGTTCACTCGAGTTGAAGATACCATGGACTGTATGTACTGCACCTTCATCATCGTCATCAACTCACTCACTCACTCAATCACTCACTCATTCAATCAATGTAGAACCTCAAGTCTGCACCGGTAATATTGGAGATTGATTCGATATGCTTGTACGCGATACCACAGACGGGATTCGAGTATAATGAGGAGGAGGAGAGGAGAAAGACGCAGTTGGAGAAGCAAAAGAAGTTGGAGAAGTATGAGTTGATTAGGACGTGGAAGGACGGCGCGGCAGATGCACGAGCGGGCCGCCAGGACTCATTCATGTCGGGCGTCATGTCCAAGATATTGAACAACATCGAGATCAAGATCAACACGTTTCACCTGCGCTACGAAGAGGTGCGCAATGGCAAGGTCTACTCACTGGGCCTATCGTTTGGCTCGCTGTCGGCCTACTCCACCGACCGTCATTACAAGCGTGCCTACGTAGGCAACAGCTCAGAGTCGCGAGCCGTCGACAATGACACCCTATTCAAATACGTCGAGTTGACCGACTTCTCCATCTATCTCAATAGCGACGATCATTCCATTCGCGACCTCTCCAACACAGACTTCCAACAAGCTCTCAAGAACATGGTATGATGGATGTTGTCCGCGCGTGCTCGACCAAGCAGCTACTAACTAACATAAACATCACAGACTGGATCAAGCACGGCACTTGGAGATCACAGGTACATCTTGAAGCCAATCACTGTAACACTAAAGGTAGAGATCAATAAGAACTTGAGCATGGATATGGATGTGCCCAAGCTGCGCATCAAGTGCCAGTTTGAGGAGGTGTCGTTCTTCATCGAGGAGAACCAGTACCAGACCATCCTGAAGCTGCTGACAACGATAGGCAACTACGCACACGAGCTCAAGTATCTCAAGTACCGACCAAAGCTGCGTCCCAAGCAGGACCCTCGCGCCTGGTGGCGCTACTGTGCCGAGGTGTACAGGGAATCGATACGCAAGAAGATCCAGCAGCGATCGTGGAGCTACATTCAGCGTCGACGACAGGATCGCAAGGAATACGTCCAACTATTCAAGAAGCTTCAAGGTGTCGAATGGGTCGATGCCATCAGCGACAAAGAGACCAAGCGACTGCAAGAAATGGAAGATGAGCTTGGCTTTGAGGACATTGTATAGTGAGTATATCATGATTGATCGTCATTGATTTCATCAACTAACACTTGCTTGTGCCGGCCTAAATGAATCAGTTTCAGATCATTGGCCAGAAGAGAGCTGGCGAAGGAGCAAGCTATTGCAGACTCAAAGAAGGGCGAGTTCTACAGCTCGGTCAATCGAACGAGGAGTCTGTTTGGCTTTTGGAACACGGGCAGCACGCCACGCCTAAACATCCAACTGACAAAGGAGCAACAAGACGAGATTTACAAGTCGATGGAGTACGACGAAGTGGCACTCAGTGCTACTGTAGAGATGCCTGCCGATGTAAGTGCGAGTGGACCCACATGGACAAGGACCTGGACCATCCCTAACCCGTCTCATTCCACACAATCATCTTAGTACGTACAACACATTGTCCAAGTCAAGGTACAGGCCATTGTATTCACTGTGGTGGGAAGCAGGAAGGGAGAGGATCCCTTGATGATCTCCTACCTGAACAATATAACATTCAAGATGTCACAGCGCGAACAAGGTGTTAGATTTGATCTGGACCTCGAGTCGTTCAACGTGGTCGATCACTTTAGCCCCGACAGCCTCTTCCCCTACATCATCACATCCAAGCCACGCTACAAACTTGGCATCAACGACATGACCGTGGCCAAAATGTCGCCACCCAACCAAGAGCGCCACCAACACAAGGGCGCCAACAAGAAGCAACAGCAACATTTGTTCAACATCGTGTTTGAAACCAATCCGATTGCGAGCAACTATGACTATCGACTTTCGTTGCTGCTCAACACGATGGAGGTCGTGATCAACAAGCCACAGATCGAGCGATTGATTGAGTTTGCCACGCCAGAGGAGAGCGTCAACCTGTTCCCCCTGTCATCTGTGGCCGTCGAGGAGCTGATCATGCTCAAGGAGATGACCATCTTCCAGCTGCGAGAAGTGATCAATCATCACAAGACCATCGATCTCTCGGTCGACGCCAAAGCGCCCACAGTCATCATACCCGAGCACGCCAACCGACCTGACACCACGCTGATCATTGTTGACCTCGGCAACTGTCTGATGCAAAGTGATGTGGCCGATACCAAGGCCGCACGCAATAAGAGATCGACCGCCGCACTGGACCGCCGCCTGCTCACATCCACGATGGTGCAAGAGGACCTGGACCATGACCTGGACGAGTCGGACCTGTACGATCACTACCGCGTCAACCTTTCATCGATCAAGGTGCAGCTAGCGCGCAACGACCAGCAATGGTGGAACGTCAAGGCAGGCAGCGTGGACGATGACAGCAACAACAATGGCTTCCCGCTCGTTGAGGAGATGGCAATTAACCTGCATATCCAGACCAGTATCGAATCCAATGAGCTCTCTCTTGCCCTGTTCAAGGTCAGCGGCACGCTGCCCGAGGTGCGCGTCAACATCTCTGACTCATCGTTCGTTCAACTATATCGCATGGCTCGCACCCTATCGACTGAGTCGTCGCACACGTCCAACGCGTACAATCAGATCATGGACACACTGTACACCACATCCAAGCAGCAGGAGGAGTCGGTGCTGGACCTCAGCCACATGGAGGTCAAGCTCTCCGAGGCCTACCGCCAGGTGCTGTCGCGTCGCAAGCTGTTCGAGGGCGAGTTCACGTTGCAAAAGGTGTTTGTCAATGTTCATACGAGCAGCAGGTACGCAGCGATCTCTGGCGCCAGTAGCAAGCAGAAACAGAGCCGTCTCACACAGCTGCGCATCCACGAGCTGCAGCTCTCGGTCAAGAAGCAGACATATGATTACATGGGCACACTGCTGTTGTCACAGATGGAGATTGAGGACTGCCTGGAACAGAACACGCGATTCTCTAGTCTGGTCACATCTCAGCCCAGGAACAAGGCCAACGCATCAAAGAATCTGATATCGATCACGCATCACATCGTCGAGAAGGACTCGCCCAAATACGAGGGCATCGACGTCTTTATCGACTTCAACTTTGGCGAGCTCAACGTCAACTACAACTCCAAGTCTATTGGACAGGTCATCAGTTTCATGGACTTTTGCCTTGAGGACATGTATCGCGTACAAGATGAGATAGCACTTGCGGACAAGGCAGGCGCAGTCACACTGTTGGCACCAGCGTCACCTGCAACTTCGACATCGAGCGAGCCAGCTGCCTTATCACCGTCCCCATCCAAGCCAAGATCAAACTCAGTCAGCCTCGCAAAGCAACAACAACAAGCACTGGCAGTCACCCCAAGCGTACCGGCCAACTCTCGCGATCGTTCAAGTGTGTTGCGTGCCAAAGCCAACGTGCACTCGCTGTCGATCTCACTCAACGACGATGGCAAGGAGATTGGACTGCTGTCCATCAACCGATTGGTGGTCAGTGAGTGTACGACATCGATCTCGCACATTGAGATTGAGGGTCGTCTTGACAGCATCACCATCGAGTCGTTTGTAGACCTGCCCCCCGGCATGGTGGAAGGTCAATCATTCAAGATCCTGACGCCGGCCAATCAAGACGTCGCAATGGCTACGTTCAAGTATCGCGCCTACACAGGACGCGCAATGACAAAGCGCGTGTTTGACACTGAGATCGAGCTGGACCTTCGCAGCATTCGAGCCACCGTTCTGGTGGACTTCATTCTGCGCACAAAGTACCTTCTTCAGCAACCATTCAAGGATGTCAAGTACGCCTCATTGTATCGATATCAGAACCAGGCAGAGGCCTCTGGATCAGCCTTGGCCTCGGCCTCCGAGGCCAGCCCGGCAACAACAGATGACAGCAGCGACGATGCAGCCCACAATGCCAATAATCATCAGCAGCAACAACAGCAACATCAGAATCAGTTGATGGATATGAAGGCCAAGAAGACGAACTTCAAGGTGTTCCTCGAGTCACCCCAGCTGGTTCTTTCTTCCAAGGACACACTGTCAACAGACGACGACGACAAGATCATAGCCGAACTGGGATCGATACATGTAGACACAACGCTTAGACGCGCGACACAGGGCGACGAGGAGGTCGAGTGGGAGAGCATTTCAGCCAAACTTCGCGATATGAATCTCAAGACTTGCAAAGCAGGTCGTTACCATCAGGTGCTCAATAACGTATCGGTCGATGCAACCGTAGACACATTGTTGTGTTGGGCAAAGACACAACGACCAGTGGCCAAGGACCTGGTGCCCACACAGCGCATGATCAATGTGGAGATCAATGAGATCAGTCTGGAGTTTGAGGACTTGGAGCACGCACTCATCAATAACATCACCAGAGATGTGATCGACAAGGTATCAATGAGGACCAAAGAACATCGCCAGAACAAACAAAAGGTGGCTGCAGCGGCCATCGTCAAGAGGAAGCCACAGGTTGTCGATGGTGATGCCATCACCTCAATCGTTAATGTGGACCTGCGTCGCTTTGCCCTATCACTGCAGGCGGCCGACTCTGACCTCTCACAGATCTCGCTGTCACATCTCAACTTCAAGAGCTTCAACAGCAAGAACAACACCACAAACTTTGCTGGCAGCATTCAATCTTTCAGTCTTAGCGACTTGCGACCAGATAAACGCAATCTCCCTTTGTTCTCCAGCGTGTTCTCGCCCCTGCCCAGCAGCGAAATCGCTCCCAAGGACGCTCCCCATGTGACCTTTAGCATGAAGGAGCAACAACAGCAGGACCCTGCCCCAGTCCTTGTAGTTACCCTGGACATCGCACCATCATCGATCACCGCCTCCGCTGGATTCATCTTGGCGTTGAAGGACTTCTTCCTGCTGCCATTCGTGGCTATGATACCTGAGGATATGGGAAGCCTTGCCCACCCTTGCCGACGTCTCTTCGTTTGTGCTGTCCCGCATGAACCTAGATGTTACGCTCCACAATCCAATGTTCGTGCTGCCCGTGTCACCTCACTCGCCGAACTCATTGGCCGTCCCAATGGACAAGATGCGACTCACCAATCGATACCTGGAGTGGCACTTTGGCGAAACACCTGTCCCCGTCGAGTCGATGCTCGTTCACATTGAGGGAGCCAAGGTGATGGCGCGTCGTGCTGACCACGCCGTTGACCTAATGCTCACCACTCAGCCATTCTCCATCGACATAGACCTGCAGTCACTCGATCAAACATACATCAACACTGTTGAAGTGCTCAACAGTGATCAACAACCAACGGTTGTAGATGTACGCATATCGCCACTGTGTCTGGACGTCAACGAGCACGACTTTGGATTCGTTTGTGACATTGCCGCACAACACTTCCGCTCGATGGACGACATGCCAAAGCTCAAACTGCGACGCGCCAACCCTTACCTGCTCGACCATCTCCTGTCCTTGGCTGCACAATCAACGTCACAAAAAATCCTGGACATCAATGGAATGCGGGTCAATCTTCACATTGACCAACTACTTCTGCAGCTACATGGACAGGGCGCCTCACGCGACCCATTCGCCGATGTCAACCTCCACAACGTTGACATTCACGTCGATCTGCCCACGGTCGCGCGACTCAAACAGATGCATGTGGCAGGCGCAGTCAAGCAGTTGGAGGTGTATGATCGTCGTCATCAGTTCAATCACGACACCTCGTTCAATGAGCGCATGTTCTACAGCTATCAAGACACCTCGATGATCGACTTCACATATCTCTCGTTCAATACCAAGTCGCCAATGTTCCCGCGCGATACCCAAAAGCACTCCACACTGATGAACTTCAACATGCACAACCTGCACACAATGGCCTACCCCGCATTCCTACTGCGTGTCTGGGACTACGTAGTCGTGTCCTTCACATCTGGTATCGGTGGCTACAAGCTGGACAAGTACAAGCCTGTCGACACTGTTGATCACGCCCATGGCCGCATCGAAGGAGAACCTGACAGTAGCAGCATTGGTCGAATGAAGATGATCGTGAACTTTGATCATCCCGTCATTCAGATGCTGCAAGACTACAACGCTGTGACTGATCGCAAGCCGTATGTGACGGCACGACCACGCTCTCTATCGCTCACCAATGACTTTGAGAAGTTGAGCGACATTGAGGCACTCATGCGCCAATCAGAGTACTCAGAGACGATGAAGGTCACCCTGCAGGACACTACATTGCTGTTGCATCAATCAAACGACTCAGAGATCGTATGTGCAACAAACTATGACATCAACATCATCATGGAGTCCAAACCCCTGATCAACTATGGAGAGATCACATCGAATGCTTCGAACTCATACGCACTCCACACCAACACATTGCGACTCAAGGTTGATGAGCGCCAGTTTGACGCATTCTATCGCTGTCTGAATCACTCGATTGAGTGTCAGTACCAACTGGATCACGCCACCCAATCAGTGTTCTTGCGTCCAAACCACAAGATCGCCTCAACAGACATGTTCATCGACTTGCAGCAACAATCTGTCATCTTTGATCTGTGTCCGCTGGGCTCAGACCAAGTGCACACAACTCTCACACTCAATGACCTAAAGGTAGACACGGCAATCCTGTTTGAGAAGGGATTGAATGTTGTATCGACAATATCAAGCCTGCGCTTGGATGACACTCTGAACGCTACAGCATCTCCCGCACGCGTGCCAATCATGGACATTCCCAACATCCTTTCATTCACCTACAAGACACACAACAAACGTTCGGATGATGGTTGGGACAGCGAGCTCGAGTGCATCATCAATGGAGCCAGTATATCATCAATGCCATTTGATCATTTGATGCGAGTCAAGCGCGTCATTGTGGACACCTACAATAACAACCCATTGGCTCAGCGACCAACCCTCGAGGTTCGCCCAGCACCTCGCATGCGAATGTCCACCAAGATCAAGAACAAGACCATCACGTTGTTCGACCCGTCACATATGGACCAGGACCGTGATCAAGTCAAGATCACCATCCCCTTGCTAGAGCTGAGCAACAACTCTGTCAGACAATCATTCGCCGACATCCCAGTAGATCTCGAGCAATGGACGTACAACATCTCATCACTCTCCTGTGTTTTGAGTCGTGGCGACACCTCCCTGAAGTTATTGGACGGCCTCCATATGCTTGTGCGATCCGACACAATCAGAGACTACGACGACTTCCTGCGTTCGATGGAGGAACTCGTATTGTCCTCATCAGACACCTCCACCATCCCGCCAACATCCACCACGGACATCACACTGCCAGCACTCAATCTCAGGCTGTCCAAGGAGAACTGTGCATTCCTCAACCGCATCTACACCAGCTATCAGAGGTCTGTTGCCACTACCGATGTTGTTGCGCCCCCACCGCGCAAGGTCGAGACGAAGAAGGGACACTTTGACGCCATGTCATCAATTGTCACCCTTCATCAAGACTCATTCACTGTTGTACTGACCGATGGCAAGCACGGTCTGGCCACGATGGCGATCAAGAACATAGAAGCAACCCAACGTGTGTTCCGGGTTCCGCGACCAGATGGATCAACCACCTCCATCACTGGCCAGTTGAAGTCATTCAGACTCACAGACAATCGACGCGAGATGGTACAGTCCAAGTTCAAAAAGATTGTCGAGACATCATCGCCCATCCACTTCACCTTCAAGCCAGACCTTTACAGCGCAGACACATTGTGGACGCAACATCTCGAGCTCAATCTGCATGGCCTTACCATCACTCCATTGTTCAGCCTGTTCACAGACATCCAGTCATGCTTCAAGATTGAAGATGAGGCAGCTCTGGCCGTAGTACCAGCTTCATCGTCCAAGCTCAAGTTCGATGTCACTCTGCAAGCGGCCAAGATTATCCTGCCCCTGAACATTGAGCAGGAGGACTGCATGCATGCCGACATCGAGGAGTTGATCATCTCCAATGCATACTTGGACAAGCAGCACTACATCACCGATCAGACATCGATGAGGATCAACAAGTTCTCACTGGTCACTCACATCCAAGACGCAGGACAACTACTCATCAGCTCAAAGATCCTCGCCGACCTCAATCTAGACATCACCAACAAGGCTACCAAGGCGACAACGGTGATTCAAGACCCAGTTCAACAACAATCAGCAGGTACCATCCCCGTCGCACTGTGCACAGTGTTGGACTTTGGCAACATCCATTTCAACTTCACGTGTCAAGAATACTTGTTCATGTACAATGTGATCAACGCCACACTCAAGCGATACTATGAGTATGTGCATGGACCTTATGGCGCGCCCATCGTGTTGTCCGAGTCTGATGCTGAGCATAGACGCAACACACTACCCGCGCATATTGAGATGAATGTTCAGTGCAGCATCCAGATGCTCAAGATGACAATGCACAGCCAGCACCACCCCTCATCTGAGCTCATGTTGAAGCGTATGATCATTGGCGCCGACATGTCACAACAGAAGATGGTAGTGAGTGGCACCGCCAAGGACCTCGCTATTCTATGTGGCAGCGGCTTCAACAGTCTGTACAATGAGGTTCTGTCCAAGGTTACAAAGAGCAAGCAGTTCTTCTCCTTCAAGTACATATCATATGCTCCACTGTGCCAGCCTGAGGGCTCTGACTGGGACGCCGAGTACTCAGTCGACCTGTCCTCCATCGACGTAGTCTCGATGATTGGAAGCATCATGCGCGTCAAGGACTTTGTCATGGAGCCCCTCTCCACCCCCATCGTCGCCCCGCCCCACGCCCCAGTGCGCGGACGCCCTTCACGCATGAAGCAGATCGTCAACATGGAGCCTTGGACTCTGCTAATCCCTGCGACTGACACCAGCCACGACGCCGTCACCATGAGCTTTGGCACAACCACACTCACAAACTTCTACCGCTTTGTGCTGGCCGGTCAGGACGCACAGCAACAGCAGCTTCACAACGTGGAGGTTCTTCACCTAGACATCGCCAGTTTGGACCTGTTCACAATACGAGAAGGCAATCGTGTGACCATTTCCAATCACGCCACCTGCACTGTTGACATTGAGCGACTGTATACAATTGACAACCGAGTGATTGAGGACCAGCGAATGTTGGTGCGCATCCCAGCTCTCGAGCTCATTCTCTGCGAGGAGGACTACCGCTTCCTCAACTTTGTGTTCACCAGCGATTGGATGAGATTTTCCACCGACCAAAACAGGCGCCCGCCCATTGCACCGCCCGTGCCCCGCATGGTTGGCCACAAGCTGGTGTACGTAGCGCCCGAGTATGACGATCAGATGCACACTTCCGAGAATCAGTTCTCCTCGCCAGTTGGCTTCATCGATCTTGCCAAGGATGACTCGAGACAAATGACCATGTTCTGCGATATTGGACACCTGTCGATGGCCATCAGCCATTTGGACGCGATGCTCGACCCCATCGCCTCGCTAGAGATTGGCCAGGTCAATCTGAACTATTACATGTTCCGCAATGGCATAGTTCGCATGGAGATGACTGTGAAGCAAGTGCAGCTGGTTGATGAGCGTCACTCCTCTGACTCTGTGTTCAAGGAGATCTTGACTCGAAAGTACCACGCCAACTACGACGCCCCACACCTCTACGTCGAGTCCCTGATCGACTCGCGCAAGAGCAGGAACTTTGTCACCATCCATTGCGACCACCCCATGCTATTCGTGTCGCCCGACTCCATCTTGCCCATTCTTGCCTTCTTCTCCTCTATCCAGAAGCCGACCAAGTATCATCGTTTCTTGTTGGACCAAAATCACAGTAACAGTCCAGCATCGTCGTCAGCATCGCCTCCTACCGTGCCCGGCAACTTCTTCCGTCTGTACCTCAAGGTAACCAAGCCCAAGATGCTGCTTGTGGAGAATGAGACACAGCAGAGCACTCGTGCTATCGTCATCAAGATGCCAATTGAGTTCCATTACTCCCGATCGCCCGAGATGAACCAGACGATGGAGATGAAGGCGCCCAGGTGTCGTGTGTTCCGTAATACCCCATTCACAGACAATGAGGGCACATCGTCCACGCCCATCACCAACAAGTTCTCATTCGACTTCATTCTGTTGCACTTCTCCGAGAATGATCAGCGCACGATCAAGATCACCTTCCAGCCACTCAACATCTTCCTCTCGTACAAGGAGATCCTGCTTATCAATCGAATCGTCAACAACCTTACAGTCAAGGACAGCAATGTGGCCGCGAACAACAGTAGTGGCAACCTGCAGCAACAATACCAGCAGGCAGGCGGCTCGTCCACACCCAACTCACAGGTTGGATCGCCCGTACCCGCGCCCCTCGCTGCCGACGACTTGTTCATTGACCCTCTCCCGTTGGAGGAACCAGCGCAAGAGCCACCCTCTATTTCAAGCACGAGCTCAGACAAGTCCAAGAGATCAAACAGGAAGCGTGACGCCCCCAAGGGCCCAGTCAAGGGCAGGTCACTTCGCGCGCCAGTCCGGCCCGAGGACTCATTCAAGTTGATGCACAAGACTCGCGCCAAGCTTGACTTTGTTGGCCGTGTCAATCTCACTCTGCTCGACGAGCTGCACGCAGTCACACTCCAGGACATCCCATTCCTGCAGCTGACCATGGGCGACCTGTCCAGCGACTTCTGGGGCTGGGCCGACTACAGCTTCCTGCAAATCAAGTGTCTGCTCAAGGTGGAGGTGTTCAATTACAAGCACATGGCATTCGATTCACTCGTGGAACAATTCCCGCTGCAGATCCACATACTCCAGTCCGAGGACCCGCGTCTCAAGATCAACGTGCGCACCTCAGACTTGGTCAACATCAACATCTCACATCCATTCATTTCATCGTTCGCACGATTCTACGAGAACATTCAGGTGACCAATGAGAAGGAGTTGAAGGAGCGCAAGTCTGCCTCGCGAAAGTCGCTACACATTGATGCGCCACAGAACAACAACAACCTGCAACAAGGTGATCCAGACGAAGGATCGTCCAGCTCCACATCCAGTCATGACAAGCCACAGCTCATGTCTCCACGATCGACCAAGCCACTATCCATCCCAACCTCTCCAACACATTCGCGAACCAATTCAATGTCATCCATTGGCTCCGTTGGCTCGCTAATGGATCTGGTCTCGCCGACCAAGACCATCGAGACCGTACGATGGAAGCGTCAGGAAGTGGCGCCCGCCGTCATCGAGAAGCCATCGCTCTCATCGATGATCATAGCGCACAGGAACCGCGACTCGATGAAGTCCTCAGTGATTGCATCCAACATCAACACCAAGCAACATCGACGTCTAATGTCCAGCTCGTCCAACGCGCAACAGTTGTTCAATACAATGTCGCAACACGTCATTTGGATTGTCAACCTCACAGGCAAGGACATCATGTACTACGTGGAGGAGCTTCAACTCCAACAACAGCCCAGCAAGCAAGATCTGATGCGCACTGGCAGTCGCCATAACCTCAGTGCGTCCAGCTCAACCGTCTCCCTGCCCTCAATCCCCGAGGACAATGCGGGCAGTAGCAGCAGCAGCGGCAACAACTCAGGCAAGACAAACAGGAAATCAGTGTCATTGGCCAATCGCCAGATCCATGTGCTCAAGAACATGGAGAAGAGCCCACTTGAGCTCAACTCGGTACTGTTCAAGACGCGCGACTTCCGCACACTGGGCTCCCTCAACGCTCACATTGCGCTCAAGTTCACCGACTCGGAGCAGGATCAGTGGATACACGGCGTGTCGATCAACATGATGGGCGACAACTTCTACTTCATCCCGCACGGCAACAAGACCAACATCATCGTGTGCGAGGTAGGCTGGAACGAGTCCAACGAGAACAAGATCGCCACACTGCGCTCACCCGTCATTGTCAAGAACTCATGCACCATCCCCGTCGAGCTACTGCTGGCCACGGAAGACAATGAGGAACATCACATCTTTGGCCCGATCGCTGTACACGAGAACTTCTACGTACCCGTCGAGTTCTTCAATCACACCAGCAAACTGTCGATGCGCCCAGCTGGCACGGACTTTGACTTTGACCTGGCACACGCGCTCGACCTTGTTGACTCGGCATCCTGGCCATCCGCCCACCTGTTCGCGCCATTCAAGGAGAACAAAGCAGTGGGCACGAGCAGCCACCACTCATACACCTCGCTACAGGGCATCTTCCATCGTTTCCACATGGCCA
Organism: Acytostelium subglobosum LB1; assembly: GCF_000787575.1. Lineage (NCBI taxonomy): Eukaryota > Evosea > Eumycetozoa > Acytosteliales > Acytosteliaceae > Acytostelium > Acytostelium subglobosum. Next base: position 504,398 of record NW_012236514.1, on the reverse strand, counting down.
CGCTGATACAGGCCGGCATTCGCTGCGAGAAGACTGGTCTGATCTCCACCACCCTCGTTGTGTGTCCACCCGTCATCATTGAGAATGCTTTGTACTGCGACATCAATGTGCGTGTCCACAGCCACAGCGAACGCAAGCGTAATAAGTCCGACTACAAGCGATCAATCGAACAGCATCCCCCCGCTATGATCCAGGCGGGCAAGCAGATCCCATTCTACACGCACGCTGAGAATGATGTCGGAGTAACCATATCGTTGCGCGGCCTTGGCAAGGAGCAGTACTTCCACCTGCACTACATGCTCGACACGACGCCACATGTGTTTGACAAGTCGGATGACAGCAACTTCACGCAGGAGGTCACGTACACGATGCTCGAGACGGGATACCCACTGGTGCTCAAGATCGACCATCGTTTCGAGGGCGGCTGCCACATTGCCACTATCTACGCAGCTAACACCATCACCAATCACACGATGATCCCATTCGTCATGCGTCCCACCGTGTCTGGTCCCAAGACCGTCCCTATCCTCATTCTCGAGTCCAATGAGAATGCCCTGATGCTCTCGCATGACAAGTTCACCCTGTCGCATCCATCGTTCCCCGACATCAACTCGAGGGAGTTTGACATCTTGCTAGGCAAGGAGGACATCATCGAGCTACAGCTGCATGGCCACGACACGATGCAGCTGCAATTCAAGGTGTTTGTGTCCACGGGCAACAGCGTCTACTTCCGAACGCGTCGTGTCGACATCTATCCGCGCTTTTGCCTGGTCAACAAGATCCCCGAGACCATCTTCTACACCCAGTACTCAAAGGATGTAAATCGCATGGCCAAGGAGCGCCACGTGCTGCGTCCCGACGATCAGACGCCATTCCACTGGTTCAACGGCTTTGACGAACAACAGATCTCTATCAAGCTCGAGGAGGACGAGTGGACATGGTCAGGTGGCGTTCGCATCGACACGGTCGGCACCAACTACCTCAAGCTATTCAACTCCAAGGATCGCACCATTGAGCGAGCCATCAAGGTCGAGGTCATCGATTCCAACGAGTCCACCATGGTGGTGTTCTATGCGATTGATCATCAACTGCTACCCTTCCACATCAAAAATGATACACAGCTCACCATCTCATTCGTGCAGCTCTGTCCACAGGCCAAGAAGTACATCCTCAAGCCTGGCGAGAGCGCACACTACACATGGGATCATCCCTGTCTCGACCAGAAGCTGGTTGTTTGGATTGAGAGTTCATCAACGCCCATCGAGATCAATCTGAACAAGATCAAAGCCTTCAAGCCTATCAAGTACAATGTACGTACATACCCTCCTCTTCCCTTCACCCTCACTCGCAAGATCGGGTCCTAACTCTCCTATCCATCATACAGAACCAGTTCATATTCCCCGTGTCACAGGCTGTGAATGGTATCACTCGTGAGCTCACTTTTTCACATCATCATGAGGAAGAGAAGGTCCTTGATGTATGTATCGAAATGATCAACCAACAATGTCCATGGACACTCACTCAACCTCAACTGCTCACTTACACAATCATACTTAGATGATCGAATTCGCAATCGAGTTCTCATTCGAAAGACTTGGATTCTCATTCATCAATGATGTTCCAGAGGAGTTGATCTATATCCTCTTGAAGGATTGTTCATTCTGGTACAGCGCATCAAACATCACTCACACTACCTGGATCACAGTCGATGACATCCAAGTTGACAACCAAAAACCAGACACTGACTATCCAGTCATGCTCTGGTGTGAGAAGAAGCTTGATGGCAAATGTCTTCCATTCCTCGAGTTCTCTGCGATTAAGCTCAACAAGAGTAAGTTAAGTTGGTGCCCTGATCTAGCTCGATCACTCACTCACTCACTCACTCTAACAATCACTTTAACAGAGAACTTTGACTACTATGACTTGATTGCCCTGTACATGAACGAGTTGTACGTACAGATTGATGACATTACATTGATCAATCTCTACTCCTTCTATTCCAAGCTACCATTGGACAAGTTCTTCAGATCCAACTCCAAGGCCAACGTCGAGCAACCAAGCATGTTCTATATCAAATGGTTGATATTTGCAGAGATCAAGATCTACCTGACATTCAGTATATCCAGAGATGGTATCCTTAGCCACTACAAGTAAGCTAATCAATCAATCAACTCAATGACACATCTAATCATGATACTAACATACTCAATCACAACAGTCGTCTCCCAGCACTCAGACTATTGGTCCCTTCACTTGGCAAGTCACTTGGACAGCTTGAGAATGCACCACTCACAATCAATCAGCTTGGCATCAAGAATGTGTTCACGACTCATGCTAGACTACAGGAACAGCTATACGCACACTACTCGAAGCAGATGAGGAGACAGGTTCACATCATTCTTGGATCGTCCAGCATCTTTGGCAGTCCCGTTGTGTTGTTCAACACAATCAGCACTGGAATGACAGAGGCCATTGAGGAGCCCATCAAGGGATCAATCCTACTGATGAAGAGGATACTCTACGCCGTGGCCAACAGCTATGCCAAGCTGTTTGGTACCATTTCCAACGGCTTTGCAGTCTGGTCCATGGACGAGACGTACCTCAGGAGACGTGACGCTGAGGAGCGTATCAAGGCAAAGCACATTGGTCAAGGTATCATACTTGGCACCAAAGGTTTGGCCATTGGTGTGTTTGAGGGCTTCACAGGTATCATCACGCAACCTGTAATGGGTGCCATGGAGGACGGCGCCATTGGATTCATGAAGGGCGTTGGCAAGGGCATTGCAGGTCTTGCAATCAAGCCATTCACTGGCATGCTGGACTTTGCCGCAAGGACATCAGAAGGCATCAGGAACAACACCAACATCAATCCAGAGAAGTTCAGGATACGTGTGCCGCGCTACCTCAATCCACGTGAGCCCATCCGCGAGTTTGTCGTCGAGGAGTGCGAAGGCAACTTCCTGCTTCGCCAGAACAGCGAGAGCATCATCCAACAACAGGGCGTCAAGAAGCTCGAGTACAAGTACCATCTGTCGCTGCCCGAATGCACGGTGCTGCTGACGTCCATGTCGGTGATCTGTCTGAACAAGAAGGGCACATACCGCTGGTCGTTCCCATTGACAGAGATCTCGCGTATCGGACATCCCAAGTCAGGCAAGACCTACCTCAACATCCATCTCAAGCGCTACCTCAGATTCGGCACGTTTAGCTCAAGCAAGAAGAAGGTATCCATACAATGCTACAACGAAGCCGTACTTGTTCAGTTGGACAGCAAGATCCGTTCATGTCTCTTCAAGTCCTACGACATTGACCTCGATGCAGAGGCCAACGAAGATGCCGCCATGCTCACAATCACTGACAAGAGTACCAATCTCAATAAATAATGATTGAATGATCGATCAATCCACCAATCCACCAATACATACATTGAATTAGTGATTGATTCGTTGATGATGAGTTGTTGTTATTACTTTTACTTGTTGTTGTTGGTCACTACCTTTCTAGCTTTGATCATGAGTGACAATGGACGTACACTTAACTCGGGAGGAGAGGCTGGCGCCCACTCATTGAGCACTTCGATCTGCAAACCATTCTTGATGCAACTATTTACGTAGCTTGATATCAAGTGATGACGCTTTGATACATTGGGTACACCGAGCCATGTTGTAACTCGTTCACCCTCTTCCATGTAGTTGCTCAATGGGAATACCTTTCGTCCATTGACCTCTACAAGGTCTTGTTCATTTGGGTTGCTAGTACGAACAGGATGCTCAACTTGAAACATCAGCACGCCATTGGGTACCAATGCATCGTACATCCTCTTCATGAACTTGTCAAGATCTACAACGTAGTGAAATGCGTAGAGAGAGTGAATGAGGTTGTATCTCTCCTTCTTGAGTGACATTGTCTCTATATCTTCGACTTGGTAGACTTGTCTTTGATCACCATTTGCCAACTCACGAGCACGATTGATCATCAGATGAGATAGATCGTAGCCTTCGACCAATGCAATACCTAATGACATCAATCTTCTTCCAAAGTTACCATCGCCACAACCTAAATCCAGCACTGTAGCATCTTTAACATCTGGCAACAGTGAGTAGAACAACTCATTGCCCACTGCAGCCTCTGGATACTGTTGATATATCTGAGAATACCTTTCGAAGAGTAATGGTATGTCGTAGAAGTTCTTATTGGATGCCATTGAATGATTATCTATTAAATGAATGATGGTTGATTCAAGTTTATTATTAAATGGTGGTGAACTGATCTGGTCCCGTTGATCAAGCTTTGACCCATGGTCTCAAATGTCAAGGGTAATAGCTCTAATTAAGATGAGGGGCAAGTAGATGGTAGAAGACTTGGGAGAATCCTTTGAGCAATCCAAGATGGGCTCATATACATCATCCTTGTTGTCATTAATGGAAATTGTTGGTGGCATGGGTAGAGTTTCATTCTTCACTGGCTTCAGAAATAGTATACCTGATGAGGTAATCTTACCGATAGTACGACCATTCAACATGGTTTGGTTCGTCACAACTTTGCCAGAGAGAGAATAGTGGATCATTTGACTTAGTCCAATTGGTCCACCAACTACTTCCTCCCACCTATCGACTGAATAGACCCTTTTGACTACCTTTGTTGTCTCCCTCATACAATCTTGTAGGGCATTATGTCGAAATAAAGACAGTATGAGATCCAGTTTGGCGATCTGATCATAAAACAACTCCAGGAATCTTGGTATACCTCCCAAGCTATCCAAGATAGAATTTAATGATGATTGATTATACTTTGAGTCTCTGAGGACCCTCCAATTGTCTGAGTATTGTTCCATCAATTGTTCAGAGAGAGTTGTGGGAATTGCTTCCAGGAGAAAAGTCTGGTGATTCATCTTGGAGAAGTTTATTGCCTCTGATGCAATTTGTGGATCTGCTCCAGTCAGAACTGGCAGAATAGATTGGTTATTGTGATCAATTCCGAGTCATGAAGTTATTTGAGTACTTCGATACTCGAAAGCCCAACCGAGAATGTCTCTACAAGTTGTTTGCAAATGTCAACATATTTCAATGTTGGTATGTATGATCTATGATTCATAAGATTAATACAAATTGTCAAACCAGAAGAGTGATACTGATAACTTACATTATTCTGATATCATCTTTAAAGTTGACATTGATGATTTTGAAGACTATATTAGATTGTGATGTTAACATAAGAGAGGTGATGGTTATAGAGATATAATTTATAGTATGAGTAGTAATATTTACTAGAGCTGGGAAAGAAAGTACTATATATAGTAGTAACTACTACTGGTCCAGTCTTCTAAATTCATCTATTATCTTTATTACTCTTCATCTGTAGTTTATGGTTTAGATCTTTAAAAGTGAGGTTCTGTAGATGTTTACTTGGAAGAATTACATAGACTTGTAAAATCAATTAATTGATTGATTGAATGATTGATTATGGTTGTGAAACAATCAATTGATTAACAAACTGATAATATCTCATTATTATATCAATAGGGATCAACTGGTCTATATTAACCGTTTATAGACTTGGTAAACTTCTTAAAAGTTATTTTTGATTGGACAGAATTTCCCTAAGATAGACAAACCAACCAATCTGCAGAGGGAGGTCCAGTTGAACTGTCTTGGCCGTCAAAACTTCAGTTTTAGGATTGGATAGGTGTTTGAAATATTGGAAGGGTGTACCCCTTCGTTTAGTCCTCCAAATGAATGAAGGGATGGATGGCAGTTGGAAACCCACACATCATGTCAAGCTTAAGATGTGTTGACTTGGATAGGGTAACCGAGTAGGTGTGTGTGAAGATCTATGTGTATGAGGGAGGGTGTTTGAATTGAATGAAAGAATGAATGAATGTCGGTGTTGTTGTTGAGTGCCACTTGTCAATCTCAATCAAACAATATAGTTGTTGTTTTAACATCAACAACATATCATTCATTCACAACATATCACTTTTATTAGAGGTAATATCTTTGTTTGATTCATCCTATCTCAATCTTGTATACATATATATATATATAAATAATTAAATATCTCCATTCAAACAATGAAACATTCTTTATTGTTTATCACTACCTTGTTGGTACTGACATGGCACGCATTAATAACTCAAGGTAAGTTAATATAATCAAAGAGGCAAAACTGTCTCTAATATTAATATTATTGTTATAATTATAAATTATATAGGTTGTTCTTCATTCCCAACACCTATTCCAATTGATCTGAATCATCCAACAATTCAAAAGGCATTCAATGATGTTGACCAAATGCTTGAGGCCAACATGAAGGCAACAGGTGTACTTAACTACATGGCTACAATCACATATCGTGATGAATTAGTTTGGTCCAAGGCTTATGGACAAGTTAATCCTCTGGATCCAAAGTCTCCACCTCTAACCATTGATAACACGTAAGTTATTAATCATTCTTCACATCATACTTACTGGTATTAACTGTCTTTTTGTACAATGATTAGTGTAAGAATTGCTAGTATTACAAAGACCTTCACTGATTTGATGATGTATGAATTGAGGGATAGAGGTATTATATCTCTTGATGACCCTGTCTCAAAGTATTACCCAGAGTTCACCGTTCGTGATCCATATGGAACTGCCCGAGAGATTACCTTCCGTCAATTGGCATCCCATCAGACTGGTTTGCCAAGAGAGGTGCCATGTAACTTTGATGAACTCCAGGATCCAACCAAGTGTAGTGAAGCCACTATCTTGGAGAGATTGGGCGAGACCTTCCTCATCCTACCACAATACTACCATGTCCATTACTCCAACCTTGGAATGTCTGTACTTGGTCGTACTTGTGAGAAGGCTGCCAACAAGTTGTACGAGGACTATGTACAGGAGAAGATCCTCAATCCACTTGGAATGCTGAACTCATCCTACTACTACGATGACATCAAGGACCGTATGGCTGTTGGTCTAAACTTGGACAATGGTACCTACTCTGCCGCCGACATCTACCCACTTGGCTGGGGTACTCCAATGGGAGGACTGTACTCTTCTGGTCGTGACATGGCAAGATATGCTGCCTTCTGGTTGTCAGAGGAGAATGTGATCCTTGACTCCTCAACTGTGCACCAAGCCATCCAAGCTGGTGTCTACCTCGTCAATGATGGCCAGTCATCATACGGAACACCATGGGAGACCTTCTTCAGTACCCAGAACAACCTTTGGATTAGAGAGAAGGCCGGTGCACTTGATGGATACCGTTCACAACTTGGTCTGGTGAGAGAGTATCGTCTCGGTGTGTTCATCTCTGCAATGCTCTTCATCAACACTGAGGACGTCTGGATGATGGATGCCATGGACATCCTCATCCCTGCCTTTGACGCTGTATTGAGGGAGGCTGGATCACCAATCCAGATCCCAGGTGTGCCAGTCAACACCTCTCCACACAAGGCCTCACTCCCTAACTCTGCCTTTGTTGGTCTCTACCTGGACGATATCAATGGTGAATGTTTCCGTGTGATGGAGAATGGAGAACAACTCACTGCAGACTTCTGTGATGGCAGAACCTTCAACGTGACGGAGTTCTCTTCAGAGACACCAACTCTCAAGAGGATACAGGTGGCCGATGCCTCGCTGGACACTTGTTGGTACATGACAATGGGTGAGAACTACGAGATTGCCTACTTCTACTTTGGTGATGATCGTGCCACTTCTGTAATGATCATGGGTCAGACCACTCCATTGTACTCGACCAACCCCAACGAAGTTGTGGCAAGGAAGAAAACAATGTCAGCCAGAAGAATGTTCAACTGAGCTCTCTTCCATCTTCCCTGTTCTTCCTACCCTCACAACACAACACAATAAACTCCTTCTACAACATGTACTTTACCCCATTAAGTGTAGCCATCGATGCCCGATATTGGATGTCATGTAGTTAAAGTTCAACTTAGATGGTGTGTGGTTGTGTTATTGATTAAGGTCGTGCGTGCCCCTGGGTAATATAGATATCTACTTACTGATGTATCCTACTTCCTGTTCTTTTGGGAAGTAGCAGTCGTGATGTTTGATTGGCAACAGGCAACAACGTCATCATCATCCATCATATCCACAAACATCCAAAGTTTTAAAAGAAGTGATGGTGTTACAAGGGGCTGGAGTGATGATAAATTTAGTGAACCCATTTATTTGTAGTTGTTGGTGCCCATTCCCACTTTGGATATTTATTTGATTGATTGATCAAACAAGCAATGCCCATAGAGGGAACTTTTTGTTTCAACATAAACATAAGTTTGTGAATGATAATGGAGGGTAGATAAAGGTCACAAGGCCAGGAGCTCTGAAACAGACCTCCTCCAGCTTGACATCTCCATTGATGGTTGGGCCATTGCACCTGTCACCGACACCCTAGCCAGCACATTAACCAAAGACCATCACCAACATTAGTGGCACAGATGAACCCGATATGATGGTGTGTCAATCGATCAGCAATTGGATCGATCAATCATTCATCAATCAGTCCTCCAACGTTCAACCTTCCTCTTCAATCAATGTATGGAGTATGCGTGAGTGTGTGCGTTGTTGTCGAGCTGTTTAGGATATATCCTCGAGGTGTGCCTACCTAGTTAGACTTACTAAGCTGGCCTTGGCCCTGGATTGGACAAGTTGTTTCTAAATATCGACCTTACCTAATCTAATCCAATTCAAGGAAGTTGATGATGGTGATGTTGATGACTATGTGTGTGTTGCCCAAGGACCACAATAGGGTGAGGCGAGGCCTCGTGGTCAACCTCTTGTTCCCTGGAGAGGTTACGCAACTTTCTTGCTTCTAAGCTCGATCAAGGTAAGCTTCACACGTGTCGTGTCGTGTCGTGTCGTGTACTGTGGATTGAGGAGCTCCTGGATGGATAGATGGAAAGAAGCTTCGAGACCTCGATCGTCGGAGTCGCATGCGCACCAACCAGAGTGCGTACCTCAATCATTTCTTTTAATAACGCCTGGTCGTATAGGGTTCAACTAAACATACTCACTCACCTTCCAAGATTACAATCAATTCCACTCTCCTCCCCAAGTCCAACAACAAATATATCATAATCATAATCAACTCATACTTTACTATCTCTTCATCCATCCATCCATCACTCCATCACTCCATCACTCACTCACTCAATCACTCAATCACTCAATCATTCATTCCACAACCCTGTCATTCATACTACAACTCCAATGCCACTTGTACCAACTCAAAGCACTACTCCCACCTTTATAATGTTAATAAGTAGAGACGACCCATCCAGTCAGTTACTCTTCATTATTGATTCCAAAGTTTAGACCTCCTTCCAAATCAAGCCACATCCAGCAGCATCCAGCCATCCATCCCCCTCCTCCAATCAATGGATCAATCTCCCTGTCATTATCAACACCAACAACTACCACAAGTGCTACAACATCAACGAGACCAAGAGTTACCTGTACAACATGCTGTTCAGCCAGTGTACGCAATGGACAATGTAGCTGCCGCAGCAATGGACACCGTAATGTGGACGGATGCCAACACCTCTGCCAACGACAACAACAATATTGTTGACTCACAATCATCGTAAGTATATTGGAATAGTATGTGTAGAGAGAGAGTTGTTTGTTATTATCTTTAAGTAGTACCTACCAATAAGCTCGTCGTTCTCTGAAGCATGGTGTCCATTCGCCAAACATGTGTCATGTCCTACACCTACTACACATTGTGCACCGCAATGCAACGGCAACGGCAACGATGTTCATATTCACACCGGGCGCCGAGCCGATGTCCACCACCTCCACCAACAAGTTCATTGTTACACTTTACAAATCTATGTTGCCAATCCAATCTCTATATACATATAATGCAATGTCAACTGAACCAGACGAACTATCGTTTGTGATAATGTGTATGTGCGTGTGTATCTGAAGTCTGTGTGTGAATGATCAGCTGATCATGTGATCGAATGTGTGGGACAAACACACTCACACTCACACACAATGTGGAGTGATCTGATCAATCATTCAAGGGACATACAACCATGATAATGCTGTCATATTCATCACCCCCAACACTCCACATATAGCATTAGAGGCAGAACTACTATCCACATTGTTGCCTTATGAGGAAATAAACTCAAGACACACACGGATAATTGACGACGGTCCATCCAACGATAACTCCTCACACACGCACACACTCACACTGATCAGCTGATGATCATCATCCATTGTGTAGAGTTGACCATGCTTGACATCTAGAAACATGATGTTGACTCGTGTTGACTCTGATCGTCCTCACATCACCACTCCGCACCACAACACTGCACACTCCGTGGATCATATGATAGAATGTGTGTTTGGATGAATTGATGTATGGATTGACACACGGACGATCAATCAATCAATTGTCCACTAGTTAAACCATTATACACTGTGTTTCCGTGAACAATCCCATCACACGGCCTGATGACCCAGGCGGCGGTACAAGTTGGCAATATATTGTTGAGTTCGGAAGCATACTTTGATTCATCATTGTCCTGATCACACATATCAATATCCATAAAATTTTGTCCATCTGGAAAGAAATAATAATATAACAATAGAATATATTTATTTATATATTTATATTTATAGATTATTTATTTATTAAAAAATAATAATTATTTATTATAATATCCAAAACAATTAATTAATCCAATCAATCATATCAATCAATCAAATTTAGAATCGATAAGATGTTCTCCAACAATCCATATAATAAGAAGAACTTACAGTTCCCATTCAAGCTACCATCGATATTGGATATCATCAAGGATGGAATGCATACAGTTAAGCATATCGAATGGAAAGAGGACCAAACTCCACTATTCTGGAGTTTATCACATGTCCTAAGTCAACTTCCAATAATAGGTGATGAAGTATGTATCATATTATCAAACACTTAGGTCAACAACATAATACTAATACATATTCAATATTAATAGATCGTAAAGAGAAATGGATATGCTAATCCTACACATGCTAGTTTGTTTGTGTCACCAACTGGTGAGATACCAAGGATAACCATACCAGACTATTTGGTACGTTTGGTAAAGTTCTCTCCGTGCTCAAAGGAATGCTTCATCATGATTATAGTATACATCAATCGTCTCATCACTCAATCAAACTTCATCGTAACGAGCTTTAATATTCATAGACTTTTAATCACTGCCATACTAGTGGCTTCCAAATATATTGATGGTAAGGTCCAGCCCATAAGCCTAAGAACTTTGGAATAGTTCCCAAACTAACTCTTACGCTCACTCAATCATTTATATAGATATATTCTATAACAATGAATATTATAGTCATATAGGAGGTGTGACTAGGGACGAGCTCAATAAGCTGGAAATTGATTTCCTGACTTTGTTGGAGTTTGACGTCTCATGTCCATGGTACGAGTACTTGGAGTACTTCTCACTGTTGGATAACTTTGTTGCTCACATCAGACAACTCAGACACAAGAATGCCATCCAGGCACCAATTGCTATCCAGGCATCTCCAGTACCAGTACCATCTCATATATCATTCTCGGCCAGTTCATCACCAACTGCATCAATGTCACCAGTACCATCAACTACAACATTCCCATCCAACATGCCAATCAAGACCAACTCCAACAACACAACTAAAGTTATGACCAACAACAATTATATAATTGTAAACAATACTGGAAACAACAATCATATATCAACATCATCATCATCTCAATCATCTCAAGTAGTTCAACAAATGTGTAATAACAGTAGTACCAACAATAGTAGTAATGTTACACAACCAGTGAATGTACCAACGGCCACTGCCAACATCACGACTACACGTAGAAAGTCCATCATCCGAGATCAGGCATTCTTCCCCATGCCAACATGTATCTCATAGTTGGAGCCAGTCATACCTATTTCGTACTACGATTACAACGATATATATATTTACACGTGTTATGTAACAATACTCAACAAAGTATGTTGCCATCAATCATTCAATCAATCTTATTCACGACTTTATAATAATAAAATTATATTATATTATCCAAACATCATTATTAATGATGGTTTATTCTTTGAAGTGTACATTAGGAAAGATTGAGTGATTGCACAAGTGCGGAGGGTTGATTGACTCCAATATTCCTCACGAGCCATCCAATCAATCTGATCAGTCTACTGACTGATTGCCACTGGAACACGGTCCGAATCATAAGACGACATTGATTCGTTCTCCTCAGAGTCATTGTTTGTGATTGAAATGTCCTCCAGACTTCTGTGATTGGACAGTGCTGCAATTGTCGAAGGATCCACTGGAAGCAATGACTTCCTTCTTATCATTGATATAGGCTTGTCCTTGTCGCCGCTCTGTACAGTATGTCCAAGTAAGTAAGTAAATGACCTCCTATTCTCTGTGTACATGATATGATACATACGTTGTCTGGTAGGTTGTTGATTGGCTTTGACACGACTTGCCTCTGTACCTCTGCGCCCCTGTTTGTTTTGCTGTATGTGTGTCCAAGTGGAATGGATGGTTAATGACTGGCGATCAGTTGACAAACAAAGCATTGATACATACACTATGTTTTCTTTACATTGCTCTGATATCGAGTTGAATGTGTCAGAGTCTATATCACTAAACAACTTCAATGAACTGAATGATAGTGTTCTTATGGTCCTGTGTTTGGCGACGCAACATGTTAGTGATTGATTGGACTTGGACATGGTTGATTCCAAGACTTACTTATTCCAATGGTTGTTGGAGTTGTCGTAAAGTGCCTTGTAGAACATCCTGAGTGAGGTTGGCAAGACATTCTTTGTGGCGACGAGTGAGACGATGTGATCGTTGCTCCAGAGGAGTAAGGCTCTCTCGGCCACTTGGAAGTGCTCCGACTTGAAACATTTGGTGATCTGCTTGAACAGTGGGATGTATATGCGCAGGAACTGCTCTTCGTTCATCGAGTTGAGCAGATCCTCGATCTCGTACAGGAACAACACCTCCTTCTGACTGTTGCCCACGGGCCAAAGCCTCAGGATAGTCTTAATGATGACATCAGATAGCTGAGGGTCCTTCTCAATGAATTGTGTGATACAATAACCTAGATGTGAGCAATATACAGAGTATGACTTGGGTCTATGCAGTGGCAGCAACACCTTGACCAAGAATTGCTTATGTTCATCCTTCAGAGGCACTGCAAAGCCATTGATGATGCTAACGAGTGGAAGGAGTGATGGACATTGTGTGAGTATTCATGTTCACGCCTAACATTAGCGAGGGAGAGAGAGGATACCAACCTTCCAAGTACTTCCAATATCTCGGATACTCCATTGTGCTGGAATGATTCATATACAAATGTACAAAAGAGGTCTTTGATGGCAGTCCTGATGAAGCCTCTCAGCGCGATGAACTTGCCATAGATCCTGTGCAATGTTGTCTTTAGATAGTCACGCTCACGAGGGTCCTCACTGTCGAACAACTCGAGCAACTGGAGCACAAACTTCTGGTCCACATAGGCTTTGGCAATGTGCGTGTTGAAGTTTGGCGAATCGATGAATCGAAGCAACAGCTCGTATATAATCTGGATGTGGAGCCATGCTGGCTCGAGAATGGGCTCGTCCTCCTCCGGGTCGTACATCACTCCGTAGGGGTTGATACGTGGCGGCAATGGTCTGAACAGATTGATGGCCACCATATCAAACAATGCCTCGTAGACTGCCTCTGTATAGCCTTCTCTGGCCGCTGTCACATAGTCCACGCACTGTAACAAAGCCTCACGCTTAATATTCTTGGACATCAAATCAGAGTTATCCGAGAAATCAAACAGACTACAGCACTGTTTCAGTTTCATCAACAATAAGTTTGGTCTTTCGTTGAATGGTACCTCTGTATTTCATTGATTGATTGATTGATTGATTGAATGAGGGTATTAGTGTTGTGGACGACCTATCAATCATTCGTTTCGCCAACAACTAATCAATTACCATTGAAGTTTGGAGTCTGTTGGAGATCGGTGACAGTCTTCTCGTGGAATCTGCTCGATGCACTTCGCTTCATTCCTGCTGGTTTGCCAGGTATTTCAGACTTTGGCGTCGCCGATATTGCTTTGGCCAATGATGATGGTGAACCTGGACCACCGTTTGGTGATGTAGGCGTTACAACGCCTTGACCCATTTCCTTTGGACTTTTCATTTTATATATGTTGTTGTTGTTGTTTGTTGGTGAACTACCTTGACTATTATTACTACCACTACCAATCAAAGTCCTTCCTTTTGTTAATTAATAATAAAATATTATTATTCCTGGACTCGTATTTCCTTCTTCTTCTTCCTCTCTTCCTGTCTTCTTCTACTTTTCTTTTCTGTTTAGCCTGTCTGTCTGTGTGGCTGTCTGTTTGGCGCACCCAATAAACAAAACTATTGTTTGGTTGAATGTTTGAATCTTTGATTTATGAAAAAAGCCTGATGATGATAGAGTTAAGTAGATAGAGCTCTGAAGAGATAAAGAGAGAGAGTGAATATTTGTTTGTTTGAATGATGTATAAGTGAGATGTGTGTTGAAGTTAAATTAAATGGTGTTGGTGTTGTTGTTGAACGTAACGAACAACACCTCAACCAATCTAGCATTGGACTAACACAGGGTTGTTGGGAGTGGTGTGTGTGTATGAAGTAGTGGTGCTACTATCACCTTTGTTTAGGTGAAGTTGAATCAAAAACACACAACCAACCCCCAAACAACACCTTTTTTGTCAGTTCTCCTAATTAGCCTAAACCCATTGCAGGGTTCTGTTGAATTGAGTATCCCGAACTTGACTCATTCATTCATTGCATTATTTGTTAAGTTATATAGATAAGTGTTTATTGAAGTTGATTGAAGTTGATTGATTAGGTAGTTTAGTTGCAAAGGATAAAGGATAGACTGATATCATGTGATTGAGTTGATTGAAGTTGGATTGAATTGGATTGGAGATTGGGTTGGATTTAGTATCTACTTGTTGTAGGTCTTTGGCTTGTCGGACACTTGAACCAAGTATCTCATCCTGACTTGACCGACGTCGTAGACGATGTACTCGTTCATGTTGAGATTGAAGCCATGCCAGTCGTCGGTGGTGGGCTCTTTGGTGTCTACGGGAGTGCCCAGTGGGATGGTGACACCATTGGTCAGAACGATGCTGTTGTCAAACTCTGGTCCACGTCTGCCAATGCCCTTGGTGCTGTTGGTGCCGGGCTGCGCGGCATCCATGTAGCACGACTCGTAGTACTCCTTCATCTTACCCAGAGCAACCTCGCTCAGCAGAAGGAACTGGTCCGAGTTGCCGACGCCACGGCAGTAGCCGTGGCTCTTGGTGAAGAGATCGGCAAAGTAGATGCCCTTGCCAAACATGTAGCCGGTGGCCGGTGCCTCGGGTGGTGCAATCTTGAGGCCCTGCGAGAGAATGCTGAGGTAGTTGGTGGTCTTGGTGCCGTGCCACAGGAGGAAGTGGTTGTCGAGACTCTTGGAGCGTTGAGTGAAGTGCTCGGCCTCGCCCTGGCGCTGCAGGCGGAAGATGTTGGCAACCGTGTCTGCACGGCAGCCAGTGTTGACTGCGTAGCTCTTGAGCGCGCTGAACTCTGGCGATGTGGGGGCAAGCGCCTCGAGCGACACACCGATGGCCTTGAGACAGTAGTCGTAGGGATGGATCTTCTTGTTGGAGTGTGCGGCCAACAGGATCTTGGAGACAACCTCCAGCTCGTCGAGGTTCTGCAAGAGAGTCATCTTGGCGCCAATCTGGCGGTCGTCGGTAAGCATCTGCATCTTGTCCATGGCAAACTCGGCGTGGGGGATCAGCTCGTAGAACTGGTTGTTCAGCGCCAGTATCTCCTCACCGATGGCACTGGCCGACTTGATGTCGTCCTTCATGGCCTTGCCGAGGGTCTCTACTTGGTCCTTGAGACGGCCAAGGATTACAACAGCCTGGTGGATGGTGTCCTTGGACAGACGGCCCAGTGGCATGATGTCGACATTGATGCGCAACTGCTTTAGCTGTTGCTCGATGGCCTGGACGTCGCAGAACTGGCTCATTACGTCCTGGAGTGCGAGCGGCAGCTTCGAGGGTGGGTATTTGTTCATCTTGAATGGCTTCAACACCTCGCGCCTCTTGTGCTCGTGGCGGTCGATCTTTTGCAAGTTGTACTTCTCTGGCACGCGCACGAATGGTGTCGCGTCGTCAAACTTGGCAAAGGTCTGTCCAGTCTTGGACTTGAAGATCTTGCCAAACTCGAGAATGGCCTCGTCCTTGGAGTAGGCAGTCTTCTGGAACTGGCCCGACTGGCCAATACGACCAAAGCAGTTGAACAGCACGAACGTGTCGATGTTCTTGTTGTGCAGCAGCTGCAGGATGTAGAAGTTGTTCATGCCGTATGAGCCC
The DNA here is from genome assembly GCF_000787575.1 of Acytostelium subglobosum LB1. Lineage (NCBI taxonomy): Eukaryota > Evosea > Eumycetozoa > Acytosteliales > Acytosteliaceae > Acytostelium > Acytostelium subglobosum. The sequence continues at coordinate 487,970 of NW_012236514.1, read as the reverse complement.
ACCTTGGCGTCGACCTTTGTGAGCAGGACGTCGTAGATGAGGCCATTGTCGTCGGTGTAGACCTCGCATGTAGCGGCCAGTCCCGATCGCTTGTCGACCTTGGGCGGCAGCAGCTTGCTGACCTCCTCCTTGTTCTTGGCGGCCACCTTGGCCAGATACTTCTCGACGTCGGCCTCGTAATTGATGGTCTCCCATGAGGTGATGACTGAGGTCTCGCGAATGGGGATGGTGGCGGGTGGGATTGGCTTGGCGCCCAGTGCCAACAGAGCAGTGGACATCTTGCCCGAGTCCTGTTGCGAGGCGTAGTAGTTGGGAGTGTGGTTGCCAATGTCCACTGTGTCGATTGGGGCACCCTTGGCAGCGAGCAGGTTGAGCAGCTTGACATTCTCGTACGAGCCGTAGCTGGTTGGGTTGACGACGTGGTGGATCACGGTCTTCTTGTCCATGTCCAGAGCGGCGATGTTGGCCTTGAGCGTCAAGAGGATCTCGACAAACTCGACGTTGTTCATGCGAACGGCGTGCATCAGAGGGGTCTGGCCAAGAGCATCGGGGGTGTTGACGTTGGCCATCTTCATGGGCCTCTCCTGGTTGTTGTCCAATGTGATGGTGTTCGACACCAGCTGTTTGAACAGCACTATGTTCTTGGTGAGGATGGCAAAGACCAGTGGTGTGACCTTGTTGTCAGCGTAAGGGAACAGCTGCTCGAGGTTGCTGCCATTGTTGAGCAGCAGCTTGACCTCGGCTGGCAGTGTGATCGATGTGCTGTCCAGATCGAGCAGACTGAGCGACAGGGGCGAGAAGCCGTTCTTGTCCTGCAGGTTGATGTCCAGCTTGTTATCCAGCAGGAACTGGGTGTAATTGGCGTTCAGCTTCTTGGCGGCATAGTGCAGGGGTGTTCTGCCCTCAGAGTCCTTGACGTTGATGGGCAGGCCCAGTTGCACGAGCTTCTGCTGCACACGGTGTGCCCAGTTGGTCACCGAGCTAGGGTACAATCCAATAAAGTGGAAGATGTTCTGGTGATGAGTGGTCGACTGCACCTCCTTGAGCTCGCGCACCTTGGAGATGAGCGTGAGTGCCAGCTGGTACTTGTCGGCCTTGAGAGCGTCGTGCAGGGCGTTGAATGTGTCGAGACCTGCGTCGAGCATGATGTAGGCCACACCCTGGTAGTTGTTCTTGACAACGTGGTAGAAGAGTCCCATGGTCTCAACGTTCTTCTTGATCACCTCTGTCGTGAATGTGAGCTCCTTTTGCTCCTTGGGCTTGTCGTTGGCGTTGGTGTTGGCATGTGCGTTGGCGATGGCGCCAAAAACACCTCTCTTGACGGGGACAGCAAACCTCTTGCCTTGGCCTTGACGGTTGTGCTTGTTGCTCTGGAGATTGAGCTCGTATGCGGCCAACTCCTCGGGTGTGAGGCCGACGGGCACCTTCTTGAACTCGAGATTGTACTTGGTCAGCGTGCCCTTGACATTGGCATTCTTCTGGATGAAGTTGATGGCGCAGTCAGGGTGGTTGTAGTTGAGAGCCAGCGAGAGCGGACTGTTCTGATCCTCGTCAAGACGGTTGATCTCTGCCTTGCGCTGCAGGAGATGCAGGGCCGACACGGTGGAGCCGTGCTGAGCGGCATAGAACAAGGGGGTCCTGCCAAACTTGTCAGCAACGTCCACTTGGATACCTGGGTGCGAGCAGAGCGATGACACAGTCTGGATTGGATCAAAGGTGGAGCCGTCAGTGATCTTGTTTTGGCCCATCTTGATGAAGCAGTAGTGTAGCGGTGTGCGGCCGAGGTAGTCGACGGCGTTGAGCTGGGCACCGTGCTTGATGAGCAGGTCCTCTAGCTCGAACGAGGTGTTGGCATCACTGGTCGAGAAGTTGATGCAATAGTGGAGTGCACTACGCTTCAGGTTGTCGCAGATGGTTGGGTCGGCCTTGTTCTTGAGCAGCAACGAGATGGGGTTCTCCTCTCCCTCGAGGGCATCGTCGCCGATCGAATGCTTTTTCTTGGAAGCAAGGATAAGAGCGGTGGCCTTGTCCTTGTCCTGAAGGTTCACCTTGGCGCCCATGGCCACGAGACGCTTGATCAATGGGAAGTGCATGGCCTGACATGCGAGATGTAGAGGTGTCTGGCTGTTGCGGTCGGTCGTAGAGAGGTTGGCTCCCTTGTCGACGAGGATGATGGCGCAGTCGAACTTGCTGTCCTGGATGGCGGTGAGCAGTGGGGTCTGCTGCTTCGAGTCGAGCATGTCGAGAGACTTGATGAGCTTTGAGGCGAGCAGCGTCTCGATGAAGCGGGACACGCCAGTGAGTACGGCAAAGTGCAACGCGGACTTCTTTGAGAACTCTTGTGGCTTCTTGGAGTCGTTGTTGTTGTGTGAAGTTGGGTAATCGTCCTCAGAGTCGTCGTAGCTATCGTTGTCAGAGTCGTAGTTGTCCTCTGAGCCATCGTCGTCCGAGCCATTGTCCTCATCCTCCTCTTCCTCCTCGTCCTCCTCACCTTCTTCGCCAGCCTTCTTGGCGTTGGTGTTGCTGTCGATCTCCATGGCGTTTGGATCACGGTCGTTGACGATTGATGTGTCTGGCTGTGCGATGGTCAGGAACTGGTTGAGGAAGTCCACGTAGATGTTTTCCAGGTCGAGGTCGGTGACGGTCACCTCCTTCCTGTTCCAGTTGCGCACGTCTGGCTTCTTGTAGCTGTCCAGGATGGAGAGCAGTGGGGTCATGCCCTGCTTGTTGATATGATTGACGATCGATCTAATGATGGGTGATCCGAGGATGAGCTTGCTGATGGCGGCGAACTTGTTCCAGTGGCTCTTGTAGATCGATGGCAGCAAGTGTAGCAGGTTGCTGCCGGTCTCCTCGTAGATGCCGTCGATCGAGGCGCCGCGAGCCAGGAAGAACATGATCGCTCCAATGTTCTGGCTGGCAAAGGCTGCCATGAGTGGGGTCTGCTTCTTCTTGTCGAGCATGTTGATATCGGCGCCCTTCTTGAGCAGGATGTCACCAATCAACTGGATTGCACGCGAGCTGTCCTCGATGGAGCGCTCCAGCTTCTCGGGGTTCTCGTGGTTGTACGAGACGCCGCCGGCGAGATAATGCAGCGCGGCCTGGCCGTTCTGGTCCTGATGGTTGACCGAGGAGCCACACGACTCAACCAGGTAGTTGATGTTGGAGACGAGCGAGTCGTTGATGTCGACGTTGAGCGACTGCAGCAGGATGCTGCGGCCCTCCTCGTCACACACGTTGGGGTTGGCCTTGTTGCTCATGAGGAACTCGGTAATCCTAAAGTGGCCCTTGAGCACGGCGACGGAGAGAGGAGACACCTTCCAGTCGTTCAAGTCGTTGATGGGGAAGGCAAAGACCTCGACGAGATACTTGCATATCTCGAACCAGCCGTAGGCTGCAGCATAGTGCAGCAGTGTGTTCTTGGACGAGTCCACCACCTTGATGTTGGCGTTCATGTGCAGCAGGTACGAGACGATGCGCAGGTGGCCGTTCTTGGCGGCGAGCATGATGGCTGTGTGCTTGAACTTGTCCTTCTTCTCAATGTCGGCCTTGCCCTCCTCGACCAACAGCTTGACCATGTCGATGTGGCCCTGTATGCATGCCTTCATGAGTGGCGTGTACTTGGTGGACTTCTCGGGCACGTTGACGTCGGCCTTCTCCTCCTCCAACAACAGACGCATGGCGCCCATCTGGTTGTTCTCGGCGGCAAAATGCAGTGCTGTGACACCCTTCTTGTTCTTGAACATGGCAATGTTGAGGTCCTTGGTCTTGGCAGACTTGAGCAGCGCCTTGATGGTCTGGACACGACCGTGCTTGCAGGCGATCATCAGAGGAGTGAAACCAGAGGTGGTGAGCTCGTTGATCTCAACACCCTTGGCGATGAGAAGCCTTGGTGGTGGCATCGGTGGTGGCCGTAGCAGCATAGTGAATGGGCCTGTACTGCTGCTGATCGGGACGGCCTGGCTCGGACACCGAATCCAACAGCGCCTTGAGGTACTTGTCCTTGGGATTGATGGCGGCGCAATGGATTGGCGACATGTTGCTGTTGCCGACTGGTTTCTTGGTGACTGACACCGACTTGAATGGCGTCAGCTCGGCGCCATTGGTCTGAAGCGTCTCGTAGTGGAGGGCGTTGAATCCGAAGCCACCCCTCTTCTCGAGTGAGCGTATCAAGTTCTCGGCCAACACAATGTTGCCGGCTCTGACTGCCACAAATATCCTCTGGTGCATGTGGATCTCAGAGTTGGGCAGGAGTTTGATCAACTCGTTCAACGTGGCGACCTGCAAGGTGCTTGACTCCATCGCAGTCTGTATCAAATCCCAAACATTATCAAACTCAGTCTAAATTCATATGATTGATTGACTGAGTTAGTGTCGTCGTCGTTTCCAAGATTGATATGATGATGTTAACAATTACCTCTGCTTCGTAGCTTTCTCTGTCCTGGAGGAAAGCCTCCTTGCCTTCCTTGCCGCCACGACTGACGTTGAGAGCAGCGATGTTGTAGTGACCATAGGTGTGCTTGGTGAATGAGCCAGTGGAGTCCTTGTTGAAGGGATGGCATGTTGGGACGCTTCTTCTTGTCGTTCTTGGCGTCCTCCAAGATGATCTTGATCGCATTGACATTGTTGTTGAGCACAGCATAGTCCAGTGCGGTCAGGGGGATGTCGGCCGAACGGTTGACAAACAGTGACTTGTAGTCGTTGCGCGCGACCAATGTGCTGAGCAGCATCATGTTGTTGGTGAGGACGGCGCGGATGGCCTCCTTGGCCGTGCAGAGGTAGCAGCACAGCGGGATGGTGACGCTCTGCGACTCAAAGGTGGGATCAGCGTCCACGATCTGGATTTCGGGGTTGGGGTTGCCCTTCTTGAGCAGCTGCCTCTGCTCAGCCTTTGTCATCTTCTTGGGCTTCTCAGTCTTGGTCGCAGCGTCGCCGGCCTTGGCCTTGGACTTCTTCTTGGGCTTCTCAGCCTCAGAGTCCGAGCTGGCCTCGGACTTCTTCCTCTTTTTGGTCTCCTTCTTCTCTGCTGCTGCCTTCTTCTTCTTTGCTGCTGCTGTCTCCTTCTTCTCCTTCTCATCTGTGTCCTTCTTGGCCTTCTTCTTCTTCTTGGACTTCTCGTCCTCTGACGAGTCGGACGAAGAAGAGTCCGACGAATCTGATGATGACTCATCCTTCTTCTTCTTCTTGTCCTTCTTCTTGTCCTTCTTGGCCGTCTCCTTCTTGGCTGTCTCCTTCTTTGGTGTGGCGGTCTTCTTGACGGGGGTCTTCTTCTTCTTCTTGTCGTCCGAGTCTGACTCGGACTCGGACTCTGATGACTCTGATGACGACTCCTCTTTCTTCTTCTTCTTGGTCTCCTTCTTGGCTGGCTTGCCATTGGTCTTGGCGTCCTTCTTTGATTCCTTGGCGGGCGCCTCGGTGGTCTCCTTCTTGGTCTTGGCCACTGTGGTGGCCTTCTTGGCCGGAGACTTCTTGGCTGGAGACTTGGCCTTGGTCTCTGCCGCCTTCTTCTTGGAGGTGGTCACAGGCTGGACAGGAGCCTCTACCTTCATCTCCTCCTCGGCCTCCTCCTCTTCTTCCTCCTCCTCCTCCTCGTCCTCGTTCTCCTCCTCCTCTCTGTCCTCTTCGGCCAACAACTTGATCCTATTGTATTCAGTCTTTGATATTTTGTACAGTGTCGATTCGCCTTCCTTGTCCTTGTCTCGTGCGCTAGACGACAACTTTGTCGTGACCAAAACCGAATCCACTGGAATCTTGCATGATTGCACAGTGGATGCCAGTTCGAATTCATAGTCAGATCCATCAACCTTGTTTAGCCATCTAACATAGACCTCACTATTCTTATATGATACATCTATATATATATATATCCAATGTGATGTTAACGTTAGTGTCAATGTTCCTGGATCCATTCCAGCCATCAATCCATCAATCAATTAATTGATTTCCAGTCATTTTGATTGTAACTACCTTCTAGTGCTGTGGCGAGCCAGAACAACTCATTGTCTGTGTCAGGTCTCAAGACCAAGAATGTGCCCTTGATGTACCTTGTCTGTAATAATTGGTCAAATTAGTCATAATGATTGATTGAATGAATGAATGAATGAATGAAACATAACATTAACATACCTTCTCCAGACTGCCAGTGCTCCTTCTAAGTGATGCGAAAGACATTATGTTTGTTGTAGATAGGTATCACACGAGGTCTCAGTCTCGTGTGTCTCTGTGTGTGTATATGATTGGCGCGCTTAACTAATGAATGATTAAATTGCGCAATGAACTGTTGATATTAATTAATTTGTGTTGTTTGTGTTGATGAGATGAGATGGATGAGGGTTCTGTCTTTGTCTTTATGAGGTTTGTGTTGAAGTTGTTTGATGAAGTTGTGTGTTGTTGATGTCAAAAACAAACAAAAATATCGTAAGTTTGAAGAAATCAGTAATTATTTGATAGTTTGTTAAGTGAGAAGGTCGACCAAGTGAATGAGTGAATGTAATTAAATGAGATATATATTAATATTAGTATTATGTTTGGTTACTAGTCACATTAACATCATCAGCCAGTCAACTTGTTTGATTGAATGATTTGAATGAATACACTTACCACTCAAGCACAATACAACTTCATTAGAGAGAATAGAGTGAATGAAGTGAACTAACACAATGATTAACAACGGTGCGAACACATTCAAATTTAAATTTTTAAAAAGTATGCCATTAGTAGAAACCACAGTTTGATGTTACTGTTACAAAACAAAAATTAAATTAAAATAAATTAAAACTATTCATTCAAGATCTTCACTCACTTACTTCTTTCCAAAGATGGTTAAAGTTGTGAAGACAGTGGGTACTTGAATGAACTATGATCATCCAAATACTTGTCTCCACTAGATAATATATATATATATATTACAACAGATAATAATAAATTGTCATTTTTCCATGGACAATATTAAATATGTATTTTAGAAGAACTTGAAAATAGGTGTAATGAAATAGATAGGAGTTTACAAGAGTTATCTAACTCGTGCCAGGAGATTGAAAACTCCAACAAGGATATAGCCAAAAGATTGGATGCACTTGAGTTGCGAGCCAAAGCTTTGGAGGAAGAGGACATGTCAAGGATGGAAAGAAGTTTACTTGGAGAGGTATCAAGGATGTTCAATATAACAATTGCCCGAAAGATAGTTGAAGCAAGTCCAAACCCAGTACAAGTACGTGAGAGTACATTGTCCAAACTACTAAATTCAATCTATGGAGTAACCAAATTCAATGAGGATGATGACGATGACTATGAGTATGAGTATGACAATGACTATGACAATGACTATGACTATAAAGATGAAGATGTACATGAACATGAACATAAAGACGATAAAAATGACATACAGGTAGAATACTTTAAAGTTATGTTCAAAGTGATACAAAATGATCTTGATTGGGAGGATGAGATGATGGATACAATGTGCAAGCTCCAAGGAATGTCTCTACATTATGACTATTTCATTCGTGCCAACAGACCAATTCATATTGATAATATGTTAGGCAGAATAGACAATGGTGAATCAATCACTGTAGACTATATCAATGAGTTGGCCACCAAGAATTATCCTAATGACCAAGTGTTGATTAACCATCTTACAAAGTTTACTGCCTACCTGATCAATGAAGACGCCTTCAACAACCTCGACAAAGTTAGAAATAACTCTGTTTAGTCTCGTCTACACATCAAACGAGTTAATGATTGATCAAGATATTATCTACAAATATCAAAAAGATATTTGACATTGTGTTCGTTCGTCCTCACATTCATCATTTTAATAAATTAATTCAATCTTGAGGATGTTGAGATATTTGCATTCATAGGTCAATTGCACTACACTGCTTCAAACTTAAGATTGAACGACACATACACACACACATACACACGATCAGAAAGACCCTTCTACTCAATCACATTGTCATACACACTCACACACTCACAACATAGAGATACATACACTTTAACAACATGTCAACCATCATCACCAAAGAGTATATGAGGGATCAGCCACTGGAACAACACTTTGATGTTCTCGTTGTTGGCGCTGGTATGTTATCCATCCATCCATCCACCATTGACAATCAAACACTCCAAGTCTAACAAGAATGATCATACTTGATTAGGTCACAATGGTCTGGTAAACTCAACATTCCTGTCTAGAGCTGGCCTCCGTGTTTTGCAGGTCGAGGACAAGGACATCATTGGTGGATGTACAAAGACTGAACATCCATTCCGCAAGGTACCAGGAATGGGCGCGTCAACTGGCGCTTACTTGCTCGGATTGATGCCTCCCGAGTTGGTCAAGAAGCTCGATCTTGACATCACACCAATGCGTCGCGACCCTCACTACTTCATGCCAACGACCGATGGCCGCTACCTCCTCTTTGGCTCAGACAAGGTGGAGATGAAGAAGCAGTTCCTCCAGTTCTTCTCACAAGCCGACTGGGATGCCAACGAGAAGATGAACGCAGAGTTGGACATGCTACGCGAGGACATTGCGCCAACTTGGTTGCAAGAGCCACTGTCTGTCGAGGAGACCGCCGAGCGCTTCGTGCGCCCAGCTCTCAGACAGGCCTTTATCAATCTGTGCCGTGGCACTGCCAAGGACTACGTGAGCAAGTTTGGCTTCCAGTCAGACCTGCTGCGTGGCATGTATGTGACGACCGATGGCTGCTCAGGACTGAGCTCAGTGTCCCAAGGTACAGGAATGAACTTCCTTGTTCACAACATGTGTCGTTTGCCATCATCCGATGGCACATGGATGATCATCAAAGGTGGCATGGGCGCTGTGTCCAATGCCATCGCCGACGTATCACGCAAGGCCGGCACCAAGATCGACACTGGACGTGGAGTGCACAAGCTCGTCATCAGAGAGGGACGCGTGTTTGGTGCAGAGCTCAAGGATGGCACCAAGGTGTTTGCACCAATCGTCGTCATCAACGCCGATCCATTCCGCATGACCGATCTCATCGGCAAGCATCACCTGCCCCAGAACTACATTGATCGCATTGACAGATACCGTCGCGATGGTATGACCATGAAGGTCAACCTGTGTCTAAAGTCACTGCCCAAGTTCACCTGTCTGCCCGAGAACAAGGGTCAGTACGGCACAACCACACACATCCTCCCACCAGGACCCAACGTTATGGAGCAGATTGAGAAGGCTTACGCGCAAGCAGCCGCCGGTATCCTGCCAGAGTTCCCCACGATCGAGTGGTACACTCACACACCGATTGACCCATCCATCCAGGACAAGGACGGCCACCACAATGCCGCTCTGTTTGTCCAGTGGGTGCCCTACACAATCAAGGGTTCAACATGGGAGGCCGAGGAGGAGCGCTACGTCAAGCATCTGCTGTCTCTGGTCGACATCTATGCACCAGGTACAAGCGAGCTAGTTGTTGACGTGTTTGCTCTGCCACCTCCCAAGCTGGAGAAGCACTTTGGCATCACGCGTGGACACATCCATCACGTTGACAATGGCATTCCATTCGATGAGCGTCTGCCCTACAACACACCAATCAGAGGATTGTACTCTTGCAGCGCTGGCTGTCATCCTGCCGGCTCTGTCATTGGCAGCTCTGGCCACAACAGTGCAATGCGCATACTCAAGGATCTCAAGGACAACGTGATCAACTTGGAGAGGCCTGCCAAGCTTTAAGTGTTTTTGGTGTTGTTGTTGTTGCACGCATCAAACGCTTACCACGCTTACACTTGTTGGCTTGGGCATAGCGGGGCGTGTGGGTGGAGCAAACAGGTACTACACTTTGCAGCATCAAGGTATTCGCATCGCAGAAAGTCGAAGGATGCCTGTGCAGGCGCATAAGGTGTTGTGACCCTTGACAACTTGCAACGCTTGACTTACATACTCACTTTCTTACTTACTTATACAACCCCGTGACAATAAAGCCCAATGTCTATAATATGTGTGTGATTGATTGATTGATTGGGTGCCTTACCCCCTTTGAGCCAATCAATCAAACAGCTGGGTAGGTGCTTTGAAGTTAAACTAAAGTTGGGGTGTTATCTGTTATGTGTTTGAGTGTGTGTGATTGAAGTGATAGAGTGCACTTTATTCGCAGGACAGATCACACTTATCATCCATCAATCACACACACATTCAAACAAACACACACACTAATATTTCTTAATTTGTCTACAACATCCAAGATGTTGGTGCTCTGAAAGGTGAGGTGCGTGTGGATGAATAGGGTGGAGTGAGGAATGAGGAGGTGAAGCTGGAGAGACTGGAAGATGGCGTTCTTCCTCCTTTACACATATTATATTATATTATATTGTATACATCATCAATCAATCAACATCATTCATTTGTTAACAAAACACCTAATTATTTATTAACAGATAATATTATCCATATCTGCATATTATCAACCAATCAATCCACCAACATTCATTGACAATCATCTCTACCACAAGTATTATCTAATCAAATAATATATTCTCTATTTATTTCCAAACATCTATTATCCAACTTCCAACTTCCAAATTATAAATTCTAAAATGAAGATCGCCAGACCATTATCCGCCTTGTTTAAGAAGTCTCCAAAGAAGGAGATGGATAAGTCACCTCTGCAAGAGTTGGCAGAGACGCGTTTCCGTGTCCAACAAATGATGGGCGCCGATGAGTTCTCCAAGGGAAAGTGGTCCCAGCCAAGAATCCTGGCCATCTGTGAGGAGGGTATCAAGCTCATCTCGGAGAATGAGGAGGAGCTGATCCAAGAGATTCCCTGGTCTTCAATCCTGCAATTCAACTTGAAGGAGTCGTGGACAGAGTGGGAGATCGTTCTCAAGGATCGTCGCAAGTTGTTCTTCAAGTGTCAAAAGGCTTTCGACCTTCACATGGCCACCGATCACATCCTGGATGGTCTAATTAGAAACAACAGATCACAAGGATACTTCTCAGAGTTCTAAAGTGTCTGGACTCCACGTACAAAAATACGACCATTTCACAATCAGCCTACAACATTCCGCTTTAACTACTACCACTACTTCAACTACCAACCAACTGGATACAAGGTCCGAACACCGTATCAATCAACTCTAGCCTGAGAGACTACCCATCAGTCTAGAGGAGCGTCAACAATCTCCATCTTTATCACACCATCACATTATCCATATCCAGAATATTCAGAGAGAAGGAGTGATCCTTCCACCTCCCAACATACATACATACATAGAACCAACCGATCTGAAGGACATTGTCCATTCAATCCCATCCTCACCATCAGAGCATAGTACTTGCAATGCATGGCACCCGAATACCATGTACATATCAATTATCACTACATTATTATAATAATAAACATGTTGTTTATAACATTTAAACGCGTAGATGTGAACTGAAAGACAGTATGCAAATGTGTAGATTGATGAACAATGACGTAGTACCAGAGAGTGATTAGTTGGTTGAGTGAATAGGTTAATGAGTGAATGAAAGTTGTTGTTGGTGGTGGGTCTACTCGTTCACTCTATTATAACATAACAACAATGTATTGTGGATGTATCCAATAACCATCATAATTATTACTTCTCGATCCAAGTCTCTCTATCCATCCATCCTGCCATCCATCCAACTTTATTAATAAATCCCCATCTTTACTATCTTATTATTAATGATCAGACATGTGTATGTACTCAATTGACCAAGTGTATGGCGTATTTAGTGGATGAATGGATGGAGATGGATTGGTATTATTACGGATACTCGTATCCACAAGTTCAATCCATCATCATTATTCACCCATTCATCAACCATCCACAATTGTTGTTGGATGATCACACACTCACATTACCCACAGATTGATTGATTGACCACACGATAAAGGAAGTAAGGAGTAGGATGGGATGGGATGGATGATGGTTATGATCATGATCTTGATTATAATCAATGGCATTGATTGTGGTGGTGATAATACGTCCATCCAATGTTACTCAAGGCAACACCAAGTCAACAAGTGGCAGGCATTGAATGTCCACTTGCACTCTTTTTGATCGCATCACCCTTCACATCTTTGCTTTATAATCTAAGTTAGTTCTTTAACTTAAGTTATCTATCTAGTTAGTTTAGTTGTTTACTTAGTTATAACATTACAAATAATTAGTCATTCACCGACCGATCAGTCCTAGGTGACTAGAATAGAAACACATCAACAAATAGATACACACATTAGACCATCAGACATTACCCATTAAAGGTGATCAACATCACCCCCAGAACAGAGATTACTTATTGCCTCAAGCAATCCCAGAGAGTAGATCCATTCTATCTATCCCCTTTTCTCCTGGCGCCCTATTCCATTTTGTTTTTGTAGATTTATTGTTTGTTGTTGAGTGTCTGTTATTATAACAAGCACTGCACTTTTTGGAAGGAAGACCATTCATTCCCTTCACAAGTCAGGCAATCACGTGCCGGACTAGGATAGCCCACCCACACACCTGTAGGTCGCATCAATCAGTCACAACACACACACTCAATCAATCAATCAACCAAACCCACCAAAAATACAAACAATTAATAACAAGCTGTTTGTTTGCAGGAGGTGATTGACTTGAAAACAAAAACCACCCATTCACCAAACAACCCTCCCACACTTTCACCTCCACTCCCAACGATTATTATCACAATCATATCACGTCACGTCAGCTCTCCTTCGTGTGTTTACATCATCACCAACATACAACATTACATCAACCTACATACACACAGATTACATAAATATATCAAGATAGATACAATCATTCATTGTTGATACAGATACACACATTCACGAAAGACGAATAATATAATATATAAATATATCTGAACAATAGATATGCTTCCAGCCTCACCTCCAAGGAGTGAGTATTGAATGAATGATCGAATGAATGAATGAGATGGATCATGTGACTTACATACTCTTTGAATGAAATGAAATAGTGACAGGGAATACAGGTCAGTTGCAACCTCAACAGCAACAACAGAATACACAGATACAGATACAACAAGGACAGGGACAAGGACAAGGACAACAGGGACAGCAACAGGGACAGGAGTTGGAGACAGGTGTATTATATTGTTGGGGCGAGAAGTACACGAATAGACCATCATTCAACAGTTTGATACCAAATATAGTTGGACTACAATCTGGCTTCTCGCATACGATCGCTCTGAATGCAGAGGGCGAAGTGTATACATGGGGCGATAACAGGAGTTCACAACTAGGTGTCACGAGCGAGGCCATCAGTCTGGCCAACCGTTGCGCGGATGGCGCATCGACAAAGCTGCGCAGTCTGTCACAGGAGAAGAACGGCGCCGTTTCAAGCTCACCATTCACGCACTCTCCCGTGCCCGTGCCAATCTCACCCAGCGTCTTCAACGGCCAGCGCGTCAAGATGATCGCCGCCGGAGGCTGCTACACTGCCGTCGTTCTCGAGAACGGACTGCTGTACACATGGGGCACACTGGACGATACACATGCCAATGGAAAGGCGCTTGTCACGCCAACTAAAGTTGATCTGCTCAAGGGCGTCAGCTGCGTCGCGCTAGGACTCAATCACGTGGCCGTCATTGCTGAGACGGGCACACCGGAGCGTCGCGCGATCTACACTTGGGGCTCCAACCGCAAGGGTCAGCTCGGTGTGCTTGGCGACTCAATCACCAACGCGCCCAGGAAGGTCACACTCAGCGGCGCAAGGGCCATCGCCGTGTCTTGTGGTGACGAGTTCACAGTGGCCATCGTCGAAGGCAATGAAGTCTTTGTCTGGGGCAACAACCGTGCCAAGCAGATCGCCAGCAACACCACCGATGAGATCATATCGATTCCCATGAAACCATTCATTGGCCGCGACATTGTCGAAGTCTCATCATCGCGTAACTACATTGCCGCGCGCACTGGCGCCGGAAACATCTGCCTCTGGGGCAACAATGAGCATATCTGTCGCGCTGGCGAGGTCGACAAGATCATGATCACTCTGCCAAACCGTGTCAAGCAGGTGTCGGCTGGAATTACACACGTCCTGGCGCTCACCGATAAGGGCGAGGTCTATGTCATGGGTGCTGCCGAGGACGGACAGCTGGGCACGGTCGAGGACAAGAAGCCAGTCACACAGTTTAAAAAGATCGCGGCGATGCTAGAAGGCCGCAATGTACACTTTGTCCACGCTTGGGCGCGCAGCAGTTCCGCCATCCTCGAGCCGGGCAACTTCAAGGTAGAGATTGGCGAGACGATGCGACGTCCCGAGAACGTCGACGCACCCGCTCCCTACTTTTTGCGAAGACTCATTCATTATATCCGCGGCGACAATGCAAAGAAGGAGGGCGTCTTCCGTCTGTCTGGCTCCAAGTACAGGGTCGACGAGCTGGAGGGCCTGCTCGACAGTAGCAAGTACTTCTCAATGTCCAACTACGAGGTGTTTGACGCAGCCGACAACATCAAGCGATACTTCAAGGGCCTACCCGAGCCCATCTTCACAAACTCTCTGTGCGCCAAGTACGAAAAGACATTGTCCAACACTGACGACATCGACGAGCGTCGCGCACTGGTCAAGGAGTGGATAGCACAGCTGCCTCGCGAGAACAGAGTGCTGCTCATCTATCTGCTCTCGTTCCTGGACGAGGTTGTCGACACGCAACTCAAGAGTCTGACGACCACGGCCATGTCAGCCAAGAACTTGGCGCTGGTCTTTGCGCCAAACCTCCTGACCAAGGGCGAGATTGGAAATGACGACGTCATCGAGCTGATGATCAACATGTACAACGACATCATTGTCGACTACCCCGAGATGGAGGGCGCCATCATCATCGATCAAGCCGTCGACTGCCTCGGCAGAAACTCACGCAAGGTGCCCTACGCCATTGATCTCTGGACGCGCACAATATCCAAGCGCGAGAATGCCCGCCTGGCATTCTTTGAGCCCAAGGTGCTCTCTACGATTGTCGACATGCTGGTCGATGGCACTATCGATCTCCGCGGCGGAGGTGGCACGCCCCGTCCGCCCGCAACCCCCAGTACCGGTATATACAGTCCACACAACGATGCCATGTCTCCGACGCTGCTGTCCTACTCATCGCCAGTGCACTCGCCCAAGATGAACCGACTGTCCGCCGTGTCTCCACTGCTCAAGATGAACGGCAACACAAGCCCTCTGATTTTTGGCTCAGTGTCCAGCCCGCAACTGGTGTCGCTGCAGACTGGCAATGGTGGTGGGGCCTCCCAGCTCAACCTCATGGCCAGCGATGTCCTCAAGCATTACGAGCAGGTGCTTTCACTTTTGCTCTCGCCAATCGTTCCCATCAAGAGTATTCTCAAGGTGCTGCCATCAATCGTCGAGATCAATGTAAATGATTTATTTATTAAGCTACTTCTGGAACTCAAGGTATGTACCCTCCCAATCAACCTATCGCACATCCTTGGCCGCTCGATGTCCCTAACACCATCCAATCAATCATTCAATCAATTAGTTTGTCAGATGTATTACTTCCAATATTACCAACAACACAAACGAACTAATAGCGACAATCAAGAACATCAGTACTCCAGCCAACTTTAACGAGCATATACTTTCAATCAATGCCAGCTTTGAAACTCTTTCCTCCGTATGTACAAGCCATACCGCATCGATCAATCGACGATCACAATCACTTACCAATCAATCAAACAACAACAGGATATTTTGTACATTGATCAGAGCTTAAAGCATTGGACAACATCATCACCAATAGTACAATTGTACGCGAATCAGATATTGGAGTACTTTAAGTGGTGGCAGAGTAGCCAACAGAAGTTGTTGAGCGAGGCTGAGGAGAAAGTGCTGCGATGGAAGAAGGACATGGACAAGGCAGAGACCGAGAAGGCCAAGTACGAGAAACAATTAGCCCAACTTGAAGCCACAGCAATCGACTCTGAGGCGGCACGCATCAAGCGGGAGTTTGACGTGTGGTCCTATCGCAACCAGATCGAGGTCGTCTCGGCCAAGATGGACTACAACGCCTCGCAGATGCAACGCTTCTCTGCAGAGAAGAGCAACCTGCAGCACATGGTCGACGCGTTCAAGCAGCACTCGTTGTCTGTCGAGGAGTTTGTCAATGCCTGCAACAACAGTGTCAAGGCATACATTACCTCGCTGGAGGGACATCGTGCACATGCGGCCAAAGAGTTCCCTCAACTGTCCAATCAATATTTCGACCTGATCTTCAAGCATCACCAATCGTCATCCGATCAATCCAAGCACATCCAAGACTCCATCTCCAAGTTATCCATTTACTTCAACACACCATCACCTCTAATATCTCTAGAATTGGAGACCAAGTACAACTCCATCAAGAAGTTGGTATAAATAATATTATTATAATATTAAATATCTCTATATATCTCTCTCTCTCGAGTGTAAATCATCAACCAATCAAACTAATTTCCAACAACTCAACTTGATTGTGTGTGGTGAGTGATCAAAAAACGAACGAGTCGACAAACCCCTCAATTCATTTCATTTCACTCAAATATACAAATACATACACAAACAGATAAACACAACAACATGTCAAGTACAGGAAAAAGAGAAGTCGACAAGGATGATATTAAGGTGCCACATACGCCACATGATATAAAGTGTAAAGCAAGGAGAACACTGCTGTCGCAGAAGTTGCGTGCACAGAGGAAGAAGGCAAAGGAGGGCGCAAGGAAGGAGCGACAGATGGAGAGACAGAAGTTGGGCGATGCAGCACCAGCCGTACAGAAGCCTCGTACAATCGAGTCGATGCGACGACAGGATGAGACGGTGGTCGACGAGAACGACCAGGAGTATCAGGACGAGATAGAGATCGACGAGTTTGCCGAGTACTTCCAGGGCCGCGAGCCCAAGGTTGTGCTGACCACCAACACCAATCCAGCCGGCTGCGCCATAGTCTTTGCCAAGATGTTTGAGAAGATATTGCCACAGGCAGAGTACTGCTCGAGGCGACACTTTGAGCTCAAAGACATTGTCAAGTTCGCCACCAACAGAGAATACACAGACATCATGGTAGTCAACGAAGATAGAGGAAAGATTAGTATGTAGTCGATGTAGTCGTGGACGTGGATGTTGCTGTGGCGCGCGTGGGCGCAAGAGAGCACTGACTAACAAGATTGACTCACTCATTGATCGATTGATTCGCGACCTCATTCATTCAATCATTCAGACTCATTGATGATTTGCCATTTGCCAAATGGACCTACAGCATTGTTCAAGGTTAGCAGTATTACAATGCCAGACAAGATACCTGGCGGAGGCGAGATGACTAGCCACAAGGCAGAGCTTATAGTCAACAACTTTACAACTAGACTCGGACATACGGTTGGCCGTATGTTTGCCGCACTCTTCCCACAAGACCCCAACTTCAAGGGCAGACGTGTCTGCACGCTGCACAATCAGCGTGACTATATCTTCTTCCGCCAACATCGCTACATGTTTGAATCGCGTGAAAAGGCTGCCCTGCACGAGCTGGGTCCACGTTTCACTCTCAAGCTCATCTCACTGCAGCATGGCACATTCGACACATCGTCTGGCGAGTACATCCATCTGCACAAGGCTGGCATGGATGTCGACAGGAAGAAGTTCGTACTTTAATGTAATGTACACGCAGTAGCAAACCAACTGCGATGTATATATGATGACATGTTTATAAACGATTGGTCGATTCCTACACGTTTACTATTCAATCAATCATTCAATCGATTAATTGTTCTTATTATTATTCCTCCTTCTATTGTTGCGCTGTTTGCCATTGTCCGGTCGGTCCTGGACTTGGAATGATGATGATGCTGTGTTGTCAACAACATTAGTTTGTTGTTGTTGTTGTTGTTGATGATGTCTCCTTTGTTGTTTCCTTTGTTGATGTAGTTCAATGTTCTTTTGTTCGATAAACTGATCATGTCTTTGTAGATGTTGTTGTTGTTGCTCCATTCTTTGAGCGAGTGTTTGTGGCTGACTACGAATCATCTGGCTACTTGAGTACTTCTTCAAGAAAGGTGGCAACAAGTGTGGACTCTTTCTGAACAAGTATGCAAAGCCTGTAAGTAATACTATATTGCCACCAACTGCTACATAGTATGTCTGTGTTACAGAGCGACAATGTGAGTGAACGAACATATGAACGAATCAAGTCAACTCAATCAATACTTTACATTCTTGAATGATTGCTTTGCTCTCTTATGTTTGAATGCCTCCATGGCAAACATTCCACCGACCCATCCACCTAGTAGGGCAGTGATGTGTAGGGTACTCTCACGAACACGCCACTTGTGTTGAATGGCCTGTTGCTTGTCATAGTAGAATAGACCTACGGCACTAGCATTGATAGCCACTGCATAAGATGAGAAGACCGCCATTGGGCCTTTGAAGTACTGTGCAAAGTGTGCCATTCAATCTATCTCTATACTTATGTATCACTATATCTTTGTTATAATGTTTTACATTTGAGGTCATTCAACTCATTCGGTCGGCCGATTGTGATGATTGTGTTTGTGTGTGTGTGTGTGTGTGTGTGTGTGTGTTTGATTGTGTCATTGATTCATCCTTTGTTTATGAACAAATAATCAATAATAGTTACTAATATCTGTTTGACCAATAAGAAGAAGAAGAAGAAGATACTTACTTTGATCTTTGCCATCGTGGCTCAGGTGGGTGTTTGAGTGAGCTGACACGTCAACGACATTGATTTTGAAACGACAACACACCTTTGAACAATCACTATCACAACTTGACACACTTATGTTTGATTGACATCTATTTGTTTATCTCTATTATTATCATTACCCCTACCTACATATTACATTGTAACATTATCATAATAATAATAATCATTCACCATTCAATCAATCATAATCAATCAGTATACAGATAATAGTTGATTTGTGATTGGTTGTACTTGTAATAATATATATACACATAAATAATAGTAATAATAATGTTAGAGGCTGGAGCAACTGCTTTGGTAACATTTGTATTCCTCGCCTTTGCATCATGGTGCGTAGGTGAAGGTGGTGAAATACTTGGCAAGAAGTACGATGCATCTATCATTGGAGGTTTGCTGATAGCATGGTTGAACACAGCACCCGAAGCTATATTCTTTGTAACAGCTCTGTCCAGTGGCAATGTTAGATTCGCCGTTGGTGCTGTCAGTGGCAGCTCAATAGGTAAGCGTGCATCCCATCATCTCATGATGCACCTCATGCTTACTCACTCATTCAAACATAATGGCTCTTAGTTGTGTGTACTATTGCACTTGGATGTTGTATTTGGATTGGAACAAAGAATAGAAGGGGAGGATTGGTACAGCTACAGCCACCTGTTAGAAGACAGTGCCTTATATTGATGCTATCTCTATTCATTCCTCTGACACTGGCAATGTTTGGCTTCAGCATGATTCTTGGATTCGCTGGCGTTGGATTCTATCTAATGTTCATCTTGAACTCATTGTTCTATAAGCTGCCCGAGGTTGAGAAGGAGGACGACCTGGAGGCGGCGCACGATGAGGATGAGGAGGACGAGCATGCCAATGACTCGCTGGCCAAGGGCGTGGCAATGCTGGTGCTTGGCGGCGCACTCATCTGTTTCTTTAGCAAGCCTTTCATCGACTCGGTTGTGGAACTGGCGTCATCGCTGGACGTCAATCCCATTCTGCTGGCATTCTTCCTGGCGCCCATTGCCAGTGAGATGCCCGAGATCCTCGAGTCGATATCGCTGTCGAGGAAGGGCAATTCGCAATCGATCAACATTGCATTCTCCAACCTCATTGGTGGCACTATCTCCAAGACGTCATTCCTGATGGGCGTGTTCTGCTTCTACGGCACCGTCTACACCTTTGAATGGGAGTCGCCCACATACACCCTGAGCATCATTCTCATCATCATGTGCTCACTCTGCGCTGGTGCCATTGGATACTTTGCCAACAAACTTCAATCATACCATGGCCTACTACTCTTTGCACTCTTTGCCGTCACTGGTCTCACTCAATACTATAACAATGTATCAATCGAGACATTACAGATATAAACACATATAGATATAGATATAGGTATAGTCGAACTGCACACTGTATGATTGATTGATTGATTGATATGATTATGGGATAGTGATGATCATACGCTAGATGACTCCCAATCTTTATTCTCCACGCTCGATGCCATGTTTGATGACTTTAACTTGTTCTTGTTCTTCTTGATGTCTTGTTGCTGCTGCTGTGACTGCTGTATGTGATGTTGGTTCTCGTCTGGACTGTTTAGAAAGCTGCTGCCATCCCGACTGCCGTGGCCATTGAAGAAGGATGGTGATGAAATGATTGGTGAGGATGCAGAGTTGTTGTTGGTCGATTGTGCTTGGGGTGAGGGTGGAGATGGTACAGTGATGGATCCGACGATGGCCGGGAAGTCTTTCATGATAAAGTTGCGCAGCTGCAGGTCGACCAGCTTCTTGATAAAGTTGGCGGCGGCAGGGAAGTCGTCAAAGCTGGTCTTGATGATGACCTGCTTCAACGGGTCGGTGGCAAAGCACGCCTCGATCGACTTGTTGTTGATGAACGTCACGGAGAGTTCGCCGTCGAATATAATGTCGGTGATGATTATCGATAGAGGCATGATGTGTGGATTGGACGCCGAACCAATGTTCAGCTTCTTTAGCTGTGCGCGCTCGCTTCTGCTCGGTGTTATCGATGTGCCAAGGTATACAGGATTGGCCTGTACCCTTGTCCTCAGCTCTAACAGTCCATTGCCATTATATTTAACGTGGAATATGAATCTAAACTTCTCCTTTGATGCATCCGCTACTTTTAACAATACTATTGATGGAGGCTAATGTATATACTTGTTGTCAGCACTGCGCACTTTGATTGATTGATTGATTGATTGATTGATCGACACTGTGATCGGTTGATAACTTACAACATCGCCCAAGTGGAATTGATGAACTAGTAGTTGATCGACAATATTTGGAATCGGTGGACCAGAGTTGAGTGTCTTATTAAGTGCTGACTTTATCTTGTTGTAGAACTCATCGTCGAATGGTCCCCAAGTGAGTTTGAACGACATATCTCTCTCTTTATGTTTTATAAATATATGTATATATTTAGTTGATTATAACTTCTATATAGCACCTTTGAAATGGTTATATAGTTTGAACGATTGATTGTTTGTTTGATTGATTGTGATTGATTGATTGATTGACTGGGTGTCTCGGATGTCTATGTGGATGTCGAGGATGATCGTGCTTCCTTAACAGCTACACACACTCTCTCTCTCTTAGAGTTATAAATATATGTTATGTTTATGTTATTGATGTTGTTGATAGAGTGTTTGAACGTGTATCTTATAAGAATACAATTGTTGTTGGTTGTTGTTGTGAGGGTATGAATGACGTACAACAACAATAACAACAATACTATTACAGCAATTAATGTTGTTGGCAACCCGGTTTGTTTGTTTGTTGGAGAGGAGGGTTGGTGAGTGTGTGGTGAAAGTAGGGTGGGTTGGCTGACTTGGTCACACGAAGGGGTTTGTGTGTGAATGAATGACACAATTGTGATCGTTTGGTGGGGGTAGGGGCTGGCTTGGGCACAACACACTATGATTGATTGGATCGGCTGGGCGATTCAAGATTGATATGAACAAGTTGATTGCTTGAAAGAGTATGTACACGATGTAATAATAGATAATAGATAAAGGCAGGTATGTATTTGTATTTGTTTAATGTGTTGTGAGCATTGTGTTTTGAAAGGAAACAAAGTGATCACTTCTCGGCTGGACTACGAAAAGGATTGTTTTTTTAATTGTTTGCCAAAACCGAACATTCTATCAATTTTGATGATCGGAAAGACGAGCCTTGTTCCAAATCAGGCCCCAATAAAACACTCCCGCCTCCCCATTGTTGGTGGGTGGGTGGTAAGTGGGTTCGAGGTAGATTGCCGAGCTCTCTCCTGCTTTCTCTCACATAATCAAACAAAGAATAACAATTGTTATCTTTAAAAAGAGATAGAGATGAACATGTTAACTAAAAGACAATGAATGAAGTTGATTATATTATAAATGAGAAGATAGGACCAGTGTAAACAATATTGATTCGGAAATTGAATGGGTGAATCAGTGACCAATCTCCAACTGATCAGAATATCAGTCAGAAGTATAGTGATGAAATATCGATTATATGATGATTAATGTTATTGCCCAACTTAGATGTACACCAAACAATCTATCTATGACAATGGCTCGGACTTGTCGTCATTCGTCAAGTACCCTCTTGCCTTTTTTAGCACTTCATATCGATAATTTGATGATCGTTTTCAATAAAATAAAATAAAAGCTTGTTGTTTGTTGCTTGCTTGATGTGATCCATCAGGTTAGGTGGATACACCTGGTGATGGGTATGGGTACACCTTTGCCCACTGGGCAAACGAGTCGGCTTCAAGTCCTCTCTATCTCTTGACCGACCAACGCCCTCAATCTGTGTGTGATGGTGTTGCTTCAATACCAACATCATCCCTTCATTGTAATCATTCATTCATTCCCTCCCTCTCTCTTTCACACTTATACTATTACAACTAGTAAAGTAAGTAGTAACACAATACATTGATTGTTTAGTCATTAGTGGTCATCCATCACTTGTCAAAGTCAACAAGTAACTTCACTTCCCCGTCTCTTTCTCCACAACACAAACATAAATACCATCAACGCAACATAACAGATAGATAGATGTATGGATACAGAGATATTGACATCATCTTGATTACGTACGATGAAGTAGAGTGTAGTGAGTGAAGTGATGGTGTGGGTTTTGAAATTAAATCAGGACTTGTGAAGAGGCCCATCCAACCAAGTTTGATTGTGCTCGCAAGTGAACACCAACAACACCTCATCCATCATCCACCACCTCTCCACCACCCTCTCATTCGAGTGAAGTGCATCTTCAAACAATCTTATCTTCATCATAATCATAATCATATTCATAATCAATCATCATAATCATTAATATTGACTTACTCTTCATTCAATTACTCCAGATAAGATTATTATTATATAAACAACAACAATGTTGAGCAGAGTCGCAAACAAGTCGTCCAAGGCATTGTCCAGGGGATTCTCCACTGCCTCTCGCAATGGCGGCAACCAACAAAAGAGCAGATGTAAGTTTGAATTGTCATTGTGGAGGAGTAGGTGAACTGCCAACTTATACATCACATCATTTATAGTCTCCAAGGCAGCCTTTGGCTTCGGTATTACCGCCGCCTCATTGGCCCTGTTTGGCACTACTATGTTGGCCGACGAGGATAGAACCAAGGCATTGATTCGCGATAAGCAAAAGTCTAACTTTGAGAAGTTCGCCACAACTGTATGTCACCTGACTGGCGGCTGACAGGTAGTCACGTGACTTTGGACATCTTACATACTCACTCATTCATTCATTCAATATAATAGACCATCAATGGCGAGAAATATATGACTGCGGATGACTTCTTGAATGCTCTGACCACACCAGAGTCTGAGGGAAGAGGCGATCAGTTGCTCAAGGCCACCCTCGATGCTGATAAGTTCAAGGTCCTCTTCCAG
Organism: Acytostelium subglobosum LB1; assembly: GCF_000787575.1. NCBI lineage: Eukaryota > Evosea > Eumycetozoa > Acytosteliales > Acytosteliaceae > Acytostelium > Acytostelium subglobosum. The sequence continues at coordinate 464,358 of NW_012236514.1, read as the reverse complement.
ATGGCCGATATCGATCACACTGGTCACATCAGTCTTGAGGAGTACTGCATGTTTGACGAGCTCATGTCCAAGCCAGAGGCTGAGTACTTCCTGGCATTCAAGCTGTTCGATCGTGATGGCAATGGTTTCATCTCAAAGAGTATGTCAAGTCTTATCCTCCATAAGCTGCACTCAATCAATCTAACAATCAATCAATCAATCTAAACAGATGACTTCCAGAATGTCGTGTCTGCAAGTTTGGACCCAGCCATCCCATTCGACTTTAACTGTGAGCTGGTCAACCTTTACTTTGGAAACGGCAAGTCAGAGCTTAACTACAGCCAGTTCACTCAACTGCTGAAGGACTTCCAACAAGAGAGAGTCAAGTATGTTGTCAACTCCCCACTCTCCCTATCCATCATCCTCTGACACATCATCTCATCACATCTCATTAGGCAAGAGTTCAGATTCTACGATACCAACAAGACAGGTTACATTCCAAAGGATAAGTTCGCCCAGATCCTCAACTCTGTGAAGTTGAGAAGAATCCCCGAGAACATCCGTTCAAAGCTTGAGTCGCTCGCTGAGCTCAACGTGTCGTCGGGACACGCCGACGAGGTCAGCTACCCACAGTTTGTCGCCTGCAATGACATGTTGCTCCATTTCCCATCATACGGCCGTGTGCTCAAGGCCGCATCAGTCAAGCGCGACAAGACAGACATCACCAAGGAGGAGTTCCTGCAGGAGGCTAGAACATCGACATCGATCGAGATCACACCAATGGAGGTCGATCTCATCTTCCATTTGCTCGACACCAACAAGGACGGCAAGCTCAACATCCAGGAGTTTGAGAAGATGACCGGTGTGTCGACCACACCCTCCGTTCCAGTCGCCGCCGCCGCCCCCGTCGAGGTTGCCAGCGGCCGCATCACCGGCAAGGGCTTCACCGCCCAGCTGCGTGAGTCGATTGAGAACTTTGCTCTGGGCTCTGTGGCTGGTGCCATTGGTGCCACCGCCGTCTACCCAATCGATCTGGTCAAGACCAGAATGCAGAACCAGCGTGCTGTTGACCCAGCACTGAGAGTTTACAACAACAGTTGGGACTGTTTCAAGAAGGTGCTCAAGAACGAGGGCTTTGCCGGTCTCTACAGAGGTCTGGGCCCACAGCTCGTTGGTGTTGCCCCAGAGAAGGCTATCAAGCTCACTGTCAACGATCTGCTCCGTGGTCTGTTTGCCGACAAGAGCAAGGGCGAGATCTACTTGCCCCTTGAGGTGCTCGCTGGAGGTGGTGCTGGAGCCTCGCAGGTCATGTTCACCAACCCACTCGAGATTGTCAAGATCCGTCTGCAGGTGCAAGGCGCTGGCAAGGGCCAGAGCGCCCTGTCGATCGTGCGCGAGCTCGGTATCTCTGGTTTGTACAAGGGAGCCGGTGCCTGTCTGCTGCGTGACATTCCATTCTCTGCCATCTACTTCCCCGCCTACGCCAAGATGAAGACTCTGTTGGCTGACAAGGACGGCAACATCGCACCAAAGGATCTGTTCATCTCTGGTATGGTGGCCGGTATCCCCGCCGCCTCCCTGGTGACTCCCGCTGATGTGATCAAGACTCGTCTGCAGGTCAAGGCCAAGACTGGCGAGCAGACCTACGATGGTATCCGTGACTGCGCCCAGAAGATCTGGCGTGAGGAAGGATTCCGCGCCTTCTTCAAGGGTTGCGTCGCTCGTGTGTTCAGATCGTCACCTCAGTTTGGTGTCACTCTGCTCTCATACGAGATGCTCCAGAAGCACCTGATGCCCCACGTCCCACCAAAGCCACCCACATCGGCACCAATCTCCCAGAGAGACTGGAACACTCTCCGTGGACAGGCAACACCAGTCCAGAAGGTTCAAGAGATGGAGAGCAAGTTTGGTAGCTTCAAATAATAGTACTAGTAGAAATAGTAGTAGTAGAAGGAGATGTAGTAGTGTAACGAACAGAGCTGACGACGACGACGACGACAAAGAAGACAAAGACGATGAAAAAGACGACAATGACGGCGCCATGAATGAATGAACATTGATGGATGACGATGACTACAACAAGAAAGTCTAGTCTGCACCTTCTTGAATAAATCGACATAGAACGTAATAATAATAATATTTTTTTTCCACATCCAATTGGAATGAATTGTGGTCCTTGATCCAAACAAGTTTGACTAGTCAACATCACTTTGTTAAGGAAGGATCATCCAATCCCCCAATCAATCATTCAATCAATCTTTCATTCTTTTATTCATTCTATCATTCACATTATTAAATAGGTGGTTGAACGATAGTGAGTGTGATTGTGAAATTGATTGGGAGGGTGAAATCCAGAGAACTTAAATCAGATTGATGGATAGGTGTGGAATGAAGGTATAGCACCTCCGAATTACATCCCCTATCCCCTATACCCTATTTCCTAAGCCCACTCTTATTAATACCTCAATAATTAAAATTGATCTACAACAACTTATTAATTTTCATATTCAATTCTAGTTCATTAACATATTTAAATATTATACAAACAAATAATATATTATAATAATGTCCAATCAAACACCTATCAAGATAATGGACTTCCAATTAAAGGGAGAGTTTGTTCGCAAAGCAAGTTCGTTTAGGAACTTCATCAAGACAGGTACTCAGTACCCTCCCGAACCAAATCGATACCATCTATATGTCTCACTAGCATGTCCTTGGGCACATGTATGATCACTAAATCATTCCCATTCTGTCTTTGTCTCTGACCTACTTACTCACCTACATCATACCTTTAGAGAACCATAATAGTTCGTAGACTTAAGGGTCTTAGGCAGGTTATTGGAATGACTGTAGTTGATTACTTCCTGGGAGCTGATGGATGGCATTTCTCAGAGAGGGACGGCTGCGAGATTGATCCAATCAACAAATTCACTCATCTTAGTCAGTTGTATAAACTGTCTGATCCGCTGTATGAAGGTCGATACACTGTGCCAGTGCTCTGGGACAAGAAAACATCGACCATAGTCAACAACGACTCTGGTGAGATCATCAGAATGTTGAACGCAGAGTTCAATCAATGGGCCACCAATCCATCACTAGACCTAACGCCAAGAGATCTATTGTCCTCAATCGATGAGACCAACTCCTATGTCTATGATAACATCAACAATGGTGTATACAAATGTGGATTCGCTGGTGATCAGCAATCATGTATGAGCGAAAAGTTCATTGACTTATTTGGCGATCATTCAATAATCAAACACAAAGTCTAACACCATACAATTATCCATTCATCAATCATATAATCACTCAATCCCATAGACGACAGTGCATTTAAGAATGTATTCACTGCACTTGATCATTTAGAGGCGAGACTTTCCAAAGCACGCTGGTTGGTAGGCGATAGACTAACCGAGGCCGACATCAGATTGTTCACGACATTGATCAGATTCGATGCTGTCTATTATGGTCACTTTAAGGTCAACAAGAGAATGATTAAGGACTATCCTGCTTTGTCCAACTACCTCCGATCACTCTATCAGAACGAAGCTATCAAGCCCACTGTCAACTTCCATCACATCAAACACTGTTACTACGAATCACAAAGATCGATCAATCCATCAGGAATCGTTCCAATTGGCCCAGAGTTGAGCTATCTCAACTAAGTAGTTAGAGGATATGTCATCTCCACTGCGCAGGCTGGTACTACCTGGTAGCATATCCAAGTCTTTGAAGGCAACAATTATTATTATCAACAAGCTTGACTATCCAATGTACCCTAATCATTGCCTAGGTGTAATGGTAATGGTAATGGTAATATATATATTATATAAGTGATATGATCAAGGTATCATATCATACAAGAACGCCATACCATAATGTCCCGTTTACATTGGAATATAACTTTGCGCTCATCAATCAAATTAAACTTTTGAACTTCACAGCATCATTTATTCAACCAACCATCCAACATCATTATTATTATTATTATCTACATATACATATATACTTAATATCAATCACTCAATCAATCAATCAATCAATTAGAAATGACAGACTTTAAACATCTTATTGATCGTAATGATAGACTCATTCTACCAGACTATGTAGTGCCACTCAAGTACCAATTGCATATCATTCCCGATATGATTGCTTTCAAATTTGAAGGCACTGTATCTATTGAGATGCGCGTCGTCAGACCAACTACAGAGATAGTATTGCATTCATTCGAATTGAGCATTAAGAGTGCACAACTATCAACTGGCGCACAATCAACAGACATCTCCTATCACGAGCCAGAGGAAGTGGCCATTCTCAAATTCTCCGATGCGATTGCTGTCGGCACCGTCACACTCACCATGCAGTTCGAAGGCTGTGTCAATGACAAGTTAATGGGCTTCTATCGCTCACGCTACACAATCCAGGGCGTTGATCATCACATGGCCGTCTCACAGTTTGAGGCGACCTACGCCCGCAGATGTTTCCCGTGCTTTGATGAGCCTGCACTCAAGGCAGTCTATGACATCACACTCACGGTGCCCTCGCACATGACTGCACTGTCCAACATGGCCGAGATCTCATCCAAAGACAACGGCAATGGTACCAAGACGGTGCACTTTGCCGACACACCATTGATGAGCACCTACCTTGTCGCCTTCATCGTTGGCGAGCTCGAGTACATCGAGGGCCACAGCAAGGAGGGTGTGCAGGTCCGTGTCTACAAGGTCAAGGGCAACACCGAGAGCACAGAGTTTGCGCTCAAGGTTGCCTGCGATGTGCTGTCCTTCTTCACCAACTTCTTTGGCGTACCATATCCCCTGTCCAAGTGTGACCAGATTGCCATTCCAGACTTTGCCATGGGTGCTATGGAGTATGTTACTACACTCTGCACTTGGACGTCCAAGCCTAACTGACTAACGATCATTGATGCGACTCCTTCACTCAAACAGAAACTGGGGATTGATCACTTATCGTGAGGTATTGTTGCTCACGTCTGACAAGACCACTACATACCTTAAGCAGAGCATAGCAAGTGTCATTGGACATGAGTGTATGTTATAACATTGACAAGCCTGTCCATCTACCCCGACTCACTCATTCATTCACTCAATTACATCCAGTGGCTCATCAATGGTTTGGCAACTTGGTGACAATGGAGTGGTGGTCACAGCTCTGGCTCAATGAGGGATTCGCCAGCTTTATGGACTATGTTGTCACTGATCACTTGTTCCCCGAGTGGTCCAAATGGCTCGAGTTCACTAATGATTATAGGAATGAAGCTCTCACCCTCGATGTCCTGGACTCGTCTCATCCCGTCGAGGTACCAGTGCGCAACAGTGCCCAGATTGGTGAGATCTTTGACACGATCAGTTACAACAAGGGTTCATGTGTGATCCAGATGGTTGAAGGACGTCTTGGCGATAAGTTCCGCACAGGACTCAATCACTACATCAAGAAACACAGCTACAAGAACACAGTCACCGAGGATCTCTGGCAATCACTTTCTGAGCACTCTGGCGTGGATGTCAGGGCGTGGGTGGATACCTTCACCAAGGTTACTGGATACCCAGTCATCTCATTCAAACAAAGTAAGTAGATGTGACCCTTTTGTCGAATGCCACGCAGCCAGCACATGACTGACAACTCCTTCCCCTCCTCTAGCATCGACACCAGGTGTCTTTGAGCTCACCCAGAAGAAGTTCAGGAATGGTCCCGAGCAAACATCCGATCCACTCTGGAACTGCTACATCAAGGTCCAGACTGAGTCTGGCTCGCATGAGTATGTGCTCGACAAGAAGACCGGCACATTCACAGTGCCCAACTACAATCCTCAGGGTTGGATCAAGCCAAACTATGGACAGACTGGCTACTTCCGTATCAACTACGATCCATCCATCATTAAGGGTCTAATTCCACTCATTCAATCTCTTAAGCTCCCCGCCGTAGACCGTATGGGCGTCCTCTGTGACTGCTTCTACCTTGGCAAGTCACGTGACATCCCCATTACAGTGTTCACAGACCTGTTGATGGCCTACACCAATGAGATCGAGGAGTCCATCTGGCAGTTCATCATTGCTCGTCTTGGCTACCTCAACAAGCTCGTTGGCGATGACAAGATGTCTGGAGTCATCGTAAAGTTGCTCAAGCCCCTTGGCGAGCGCCTTGGATTTGCAAAGAAGGAAGGTGAGAGCTCGGGCGACACTAACCTGAGGGACAGCGTGCTTGCCGCACTTGGTGTACACGGAGACCCAGCAACTGTGGCCAAGTGCCGCGAGCTGTTTGTAGCATTCAAAAAGGATCAGTCATCTCTGGACCCAGACATCATGCGTGCCGTCGTACAGACCGTGATGAAGAATGGTGGTGAGGCCGAGCAGACTGACATCATGGCCATCTACAACGCCAGCGAGATCTCCTCACAGAAGGAGACTATGCTACGTGTGCTTGCCTGCAACAACAGCCCAGCATTGACCGAGAGAGCATTGGACTTTTCGCTAAGCAAAGACGTTCGCTCCCAGGACTCATACATGGTTTGGTACTACATCTCTGACAGCACCAGCGAGGCAGCATGGGCCTACTTTGTCAAGAATGCCAAGTCCATCTACGAGACCTTCAAAGAGAATCCCCTTATCGAGCGCATGGTCTCTGGTATGTTCAGCACACGCATGTCTGATGAACGCGTCCAGCAGGTGAAGCAGTACTTTACCGAGAATCCAATTCCCTTGTGTGAGAGATCTCTGCTCCAGGACTTTGAATCAATCAAGGATAACAACGAGTTCTACAATGCATGCAAGGATGATTTATTGAAGTGGATCAGCTCTCAGTAGTCGTAGTTGACACAACATCACTAGTGTCCGGTAAAGTAAATAGACGTTCGATCGGAACAATTGCACCTTCATATTGGTCAGTCACATACAATACATGTTTAGAGGAGAGTATGCGGTAGTTGATGACGAAACAAACGAATCGTGCCTGGTAGTTGTTGATGAGTGGATGAAGGAAGATCTTAAATGTTGGGAATAGACCTTTGGTATGGTCCTCAAACATCGTGCCTTGGAGGATCAAGTGTTTGAAACCGGTTGGGATGGCTGGGCCCAACGGATGAGAATATTGAATGGGCAATGAGAGCTTGATGAGTGAGGCCGGAAGACATGGCGATGCCAGTGGTTGATTGTATGTTGTCCCAAAGCTGAGGAACGTGATAGAGTCTGGTAACTGACCAGGCTCCAGTGGTTGATTGTAATCGTGACCAAATGACAACTTTTGTAGACCCTGTGGCAAGACACCATGCTCCAATCGATGTATGTATTTCCAGCCTAGAACCAACTCCTCCAGACCCTCTGGCAACACACCTATCTTCAATTGCTTGTTGAACCAATGATCGAAAGACAACTTGCGCAACGACTTGGGTAGCATGCCCTTATCAATCTGTTGATTGAAATCAGACCTGAACTCTAGCACTTGTAGCTTGTCAGGGAATATGCCAGGCTGCACAGGTTGATTAAAGCTGATGCTCAGCGCCAGATGTTTGAGTGACTCGGGCAAGACTCCAGGTCCAATTGGTTTGTTGAATGATACACCAAGTTTAAGGGAGGTAAGGGATTGAGGCAACGTGCCTGGGCCAATCGGTTGATTGAATTTATAGCCAGTCTCCAGGTGTGTTAAAGTGTTGGGCAGGTTTGTAAGCGGTTGGTTAAAGTCGTAGGGTAGGTACAATGAAAGAACAGGCGCGTTTGGATCAGCTGGTGTAGGATTGTATGCATACGTTAATTTGTATTGCTTGACGATCTGATTGAAACATGGTAGAATGTGTTTAGCTTTATAACCAAGTGTTGTACTAGTTGTAATGTTGTTGAGAATGATGTAGTCCATGCGACAATCAAACAGTCTATGACAAGTCAAAGCAAGACAGATGATGTCAGCAGGTTCATATATGATCTCAACTAGCTTGCGCAGTAGTAAAATAGGAAGGCCCTCCATCATGTATATCTAATATCTTTATCTTTATCTGTTTGTTGATCTAATCGATGTGTGATTGATGTCAGGTGATTTTCTATCAATCATTTTGATCAGTGTACAGAACTTCCCACATTCGAGTAATACTATAATTGGGCTAGTTTGGTAATAAAGGTAAGAGATAATAACGGTCAAGTACTTGCGATTCAATTACAAATAGATATGACAATGATCAGTCTCACATCTGCAACACTCACCACGTCCGAGGTCACCTGGGGCACTCCAGAAACTCCACAAGACTACTACAACTACTGCAACAGTGTCACGCTGGTCAATGGAATCAACGTCTGGGTCACTCAGAGAAACAATGAAGACCCTCCCTGGGTGTTTGCATCGGCTGCCGCAAACGACGACAACATGTTCAGCTCCATCATCAAGAGTGCCGCCATTGGCACCCAGGTGGCCGTCATGGTAATTGGCAACCTTCCCAACCCTCTTTCTGCCTTGATGACCAGCACATTCCAACAGATTGGTGCAAGCAAGGTCTTCACCTTGGGCAACTGTCCCAACTACGTCTTGATTGGAAACAAGGGGCACCCTCCACAATACGCCGTGGAGGCATTCGGAGATGCCTCCAAGGGCGAGAAGGTCTTTTGTTCGGCCAAGATTATCCATTACGACGAATCACTGCGCACTGTCAGCATCTCCCAGACCACTGGCACTGTTCCCCATATCATCTTTGATTCATGGATGGACTTTGTCCTCACCAACCAACCCGATGGCATCAACGTTTGGACATTTAGCCCAGATCTCATCTTTGATGAAGAGGACATGGAGAATCCCGTCAACTACAACACAATCACTGCCGGCGGATTGGGCTCTGTCCGCTTGGCCAGCTTCCTAGAGTCTGTCGACACCAACTCCTTTGTCATTTTCTTCTCCAAAGGCAATGCCAAGGCCAACCTCTCTGCAGAATGCATCAACCTGCTGTCCACCAACTTTGGCGCTCGCTATATTAGCCAATACGCTTCTTCCACAAACCAGAACGACAAGTGGCACATGATCTCTCGCCGTGGCCAGAACAGGCCCTACAACGAGTACACCTCCAAGGCTGGACAGTCGTGCCAGGCTATGCTCTATTATTGTTTGGATACCTTCAAATCAGTCGATGATCCTTCCAAGGTGATCCCCATCTCTGTCGGTGCAGCCAACCCAGCAAACTCGCCAGATGGAATCAGTGACACCTACTACATGACCATCAACGATTATAGTCAGAATACCACCGCTAGAGGATTCATCATGTGTGTGGTCAACGAGGTTGATGGCAGAATCCTCTCGCTTGCCAACTACGATACCACCGACGCCACTGCTACGACACACATGATAGAGGACATCATTAACGTGGCTGTTGGAAACATTGTCGTGGTGTGCTCATCAGTGATGACTGGCTTCAACAATACCAACGGCCTGACAACGGCTCTTGCCTCTCTGGGTGCCGCAGAGAGCCTCTCCATCACCTCTGGAAGCTCCTACGCGCTCATTGGACTCAAAGGATCAGCCATGGGTGCTGTGCCAGAGATGCTCTCAAATACTGGACCAGTCTCACTCTCGAACTATATCAAGCCTATTGTCAAACCCCTGCCTAAAGTGATCCAAGAGGAGGACATCGTTGGCAATACCAACAAAGTACATGATCCAACGCCCTCTGAGCTTTCCGAATTTGACCTCCACCGACAGGAGTTCCAGGACTTCACGGCAGTGAAGAGGATGCAACTACACCCTAAATGAACAACCTCACCATTGTTAGCGCATGTTGTGTTGTGTACTTTACATTGATGTCATTCGATTGAAACATGATAGTAAGTGCACTCGGCTTTGTAACCAAGTGTTGTACTTGTTGTAATGTTATTGAGGTTGATATATAGTCCATTCGACACTACTCCTGAATCTCCTCCTTTTTGTACTGGCAGCCAGACATCTTGGAGAGCTCAAACATGTTCATGACACCTTCGTGTCGTTCCAGTTCTTTGCCTCCGTCAGACTCATGCTTGATCCAAGTTGGATAACGCTGGATATCATTCATCGTACACAGATCATGCTTATCCTTACACTCGACAAAGGTGACGTATTTCCACGGCGAGTCCGCCTCGCCCTTATCCTTGGTCATGAACATCTGCTTCTGGTTGACACAGGCGCCACATCGACTGGAGCCATAGAACACCATATTGTGCTCCGTGAGACATTGTGAGAACTTGCTCATGGTCCACTCGTCATGCTGCTCCTCTGCGCCTGCTTGGTAGGCGATCAGCACGATCATGTGCACTACAAAGACGAACAGCAAGTAGCTCTTGAGTGTGGATATCAGGTTGAATAGGCTGGGAGGACTACGCAGATCTGTGTAAAGTTTGAAGGCAAAGTACATCAATGTGATGTTGATGATGTGAACGATCGTACAGAATGGGCACAATGCGCCGATTATGAACTCTGCTGCAACCTATTATTGATTGATTGATTGAATGATGATGTTCTGATGAGTATATGAGCGAGTTGGATGACAGTCTGACTGTTCATTCTTACAAAGTATAAGACAAAGCCTATGCCAAGAGAACACCAGATGTAGAGGGCTGTGAGGAATTGTGGCACTCGGTCGTCCATCATCACCTTGCACACACCCATCAGGAAGATGATGTTCCAGGTTATGCCAAATATAGAGACGGGAACATTCATGATCTGACCGAATGAACTCTTGATGACCGCTGTGCATGAGACGGTGGACGAGATGTCGCACGTGCCACTCTCAATGTTGCCAAAGGCCAGGTAGAATGAGAAGGCAAGATTGGCAATGCCGAGCAGTCCCATTATACGCAGGTTGGAGTGCAACGTCTTTCTATTGGTCGTTATCAACTGTGATGAGGGACCCCCTGTCGTTGGCGGCGTTGGCAAGTCTTTCTTGTTACTAGCCACGGCTGATGAAGACAGGTGACCTGCATTAACCAATGGTGTATATGATACTTCTGACGACGATGAAGACGAAGAAGGTTTTCCATTGGTATAACCAACAGAACCTACACCATTACTTGATCCACTTGTCTCATTCACAGATAAATATAGTTCACTCTTCATCCTGCCTGCCAGTTTAGTTTGTTGTGTTACTCTATTATATTTTAGAACTATATAATATTTGTCCAACCTATTTCTTTGTTTATGTATGTATTATTACTTATACTAATACTAATACTAATACTTATACTAATACTTATACTAACTGTGTATGTTGTTTTGTTACACAAGTCAGTCAGTTGATTGATGTTTCATTGAGAGGTGGCTTCAAGTTAAACAAACCCACAAAGGGGAAGGGGTACCAACTTTCACACACAAGTCAACCCACTCAATGATCTACAACTAAAGTCATAATGCCTATCTTGGGCATAAATATCACCATCATTCCTTCAAGTTATTCATTCATTCATCCATTCACAACATGTACAGATAATATCTTTATTTGATGAATAGTAATCTATTACACATTTCAATGATCTTGATGTTACCTGCTTGGAAGGAACTTTGACGAAGATCTCTTATCATTGCAAGGATGATGAGGTTCAATCGATTGTATACTGATAGATAGCCATCTTCGAACAAATAGGATAGTAGATGGTGATGGTTGTTGTTTGCTGCAATCTTGATATCTTCAACTGATGGAAGGTATCTATGGAGTTGAGAATAGGCACAACGTTGATGCACCAGGTCAATGATGTCCACCTGGCCTGTTTGGCATGCCCATCCCACCAATCGTGGCAGGAACTTGCACCTAGTATTACCCACACTGACATATCCATTATCAAACAGGTGATGTAGGATTGTGAGGCTGCAATACTTGAGTTTGACAAGATCACCGAGTGAATGCCTTTGATTGCCTTTCTTGTTTTTGGTCGCTCCCTTTGACATGGCCACCTTGAGAACATATCCCATCATCTCTATATCATCTCGTTTGATGGATGTCCTTATCATTGTTCTAAAGGACTTGGTACTGATCTCGTAGATGAATTCCTCACTCCTTGGATCACTGAAAACTTGACACTGCTCCTCAAAGATGGACTTGACCAGTGCCAGTGACCTGGTCGCCACAGCCTTCATTAGTAGCTTGGAAGGATATTCAAGATATTGGCGATTGGAGAACAAGGGTATAATCATGTCGTCTGGGGTGGCAGAGTGATCAACCAAATGTTCCAGGTCATCAATCGATGGTAACAGTACTGGACATCTCTCAACTATCCTATTGATCGAGATCATGTCACCTACAATTGCTGCCTGTTGGATGGCATACTTCAAGTCAATGGTGAGTGGAATGTTGGTCGGGGATTCACTCATCATCATGTTGATCACCTCGACACTCGCTACCAATATATCCTTGCCCAACACATTGTCCAGCATGCAATTCAGGTGAGGATGTGCTTTCAATCTATTCAACATGTCTACTGACAATATACTAGGATGTATATTAGTGATGTCAATCCTATATTGATCACAGCCAGCAATGGCAGGCGATGGTGATGTGATGTCATCCATGAGATTGAACAAGTGATTGAGCGCATCCAAATGTCCATGTTCCAGGGCAGCCTTGATTGATTGGAGAACCATAATATAGTTGATATCCAAAATATTTGATTGAATCATCTTTAGCATCCCAAGATGTCCATTCTTGGCCGCCAATATCAATGCCTCGATAAGCCATTCCGGTCGATCATCAATACCTTTAGGCGGTGGAATCGACGAGAGCAACATGTCCAACATCTCAGTCGAGGATCCAAATTGACATCCAAACTTGATCAACTCTGATACATTATCTGCATCATGTATCAAACAATTGGAGTCGATAAATAATTGAATGATTATGATGAGATTGAGTTTGATGGCCTCTCTAATCAAACCTTTCTCCCATCGTCGGTCCAAGCCAAGGATCTTGCGCAGAACCAATGTCTGGAGAAGTGGCAATGCCCATGGCTTGGTGATCCAAACTATGTTGTCCGGAATATCCTTCAACATCATAACAATATTAGAATTGTCAATATAATATTGAATGATCGTTGTGATGTCATGTTCGATTGCTCTGTATAGAAGTTCTTTATGGCAATCCCATGATAGAATTGATTGATGGATCATCAACTTGAGCATATCCAGTGCCCATGGTTTGGTCAACCAAGCATTGCTCAAGTTGTCCATTGTCCGAGTACTGTAACCTATCATTCTTGGCAAAGGGATACCAAGTGTGTAGGTAGATTTAATGACATTGATCAAGAATGATGGATGTTTGATCATTGATATGATGGAGTCACACTCCAATGTGTTGGTATGTCTAGTGATGGAGATGTATTGATCAAACAATCTCTCCCAATGCGGACATGAGCATGAAGATACATTCTGGACAAATTCAATTGAGAGCAGTCCATTCATGGTGTGGTCTAGACCCATTAATGGATTGTTCATGAGTAAGTCGACTACTTGTGTGTTGCAACGATTGAACGCTTCGGCCAGAAGTACGTTGTTGTAACCAGAGATGGTTGAGAATTTGAACTTGGAGTATGCTTCAAGGAACCATTCGGTCGCACCATATTTGATGTAATCAAACAAATTGTGATTGTCAATCAACTTTGCACCCTTGATAAGATACTCAGTGTTGATTCCAAGTAATTTGTGAACTGTTCCAACTCTATCCATGATATGCATTCCAGTCTTCCTGTCTTTGAACACCAAATGGAATGCTCTCTCCAACTTTGTTGAAGCCTGTGGAACCTCAAGAACTTCGTCCTTTAGTCCAATGGCCTGGAACCTGTTTCAGGAGACATGATTGAGAGAGTGAGAATAAGATTGATTAATCGATTGGAATAGATTGATTGAAATATGGATTGACTTACATTTGTTGTTGATGATCGATAGAGAGTGCCTTGATATGATCCGTGCATAGTTTGATGACCTTGGGTGCCATGTGCATGAATCCAGAATGGAGTAAGAAGTTGAGTATTCTCAATCGTTCGATAACTGGTATATTGGTGAATATCGATGACTTGAAGTGGTACTCTAGTGAAGGAGCGGTTTGGTCGTGAGCCAGGGATACCAATGTCGTGATGGTTGGTCTATACAAAGTGAATGTCTTGTTGGATGCCAAATAAGGTGTTTCGAATCGTAGTCTGATCATCTCAATGATTTTGGGCTTGTAACATAATAGTGCACGATCAATGATATTGATCAACATGCTGTGATAGATCATCAGGGGAGGGAATAGATTGATTACATGTTCAAATACTTCCAAATGTGGATTGGACACCGCCCAAACCAGGATATTCTGATCGTCTCTCACACAATCCAGGTGATCCAGAATGAAAGTCACGTCCTCCAATGAAGCTATTGCAATCTGATTGAAAGCGGCATATTTGATATTGCTTGTTTCAAAGTGTCGCTGTTCAAATTGATCAATGATCAGTTTTTGAGTCTCGCGGCATCCCTTTTTCAAAGCCTTGATAAGATACCTGACTTCATACTCGGCAGCAAACTTAACTGTTAGTTGCTTCATGACATCGGCAGAGCGACTGGCTGCCAGACTCATTGCTCTGGGGAGATCACCAATAACAATACTATGGTTACAGTTGGCAATGAATTGGCAGGCAATGTGGGCGGTGATATTGCTGCCAGGCTTGCCAATGGCTTTGATCATGTTGACCAGTGACTTGCCGTGGAATCGCATCATATAAGTTTGGGTGTGTGGACCATTACTCTGAGATATGAACAATGCCATTGACTGCGACATCTGAAGATATATCTTGAGGTCCAACTCCAAAGAATAGGGACGAGGGGAGGTGATGGTCTCGAGCTCCGCGATATCATTCTTTCGAATGGCTGCCTTTGGAGTTACTCGGAGTTCAGTTCTTAGCCACTCAATCACTGAGTCCAATGGTCCCCAATTGAAATTAGGCTTCAACAAGAGGTAGTTCAACTTCCTCACACTTGCCTTGCTTACTCTGCACCCGTATTTATCTGTATAGTATCTGCCTAGGTACTTGATGAATGAGGCATGTCCACGATCTGCAGCAATGTCAATGATATCATTGTAGTTCTTATTCAAAATGTACTTATCACCTGCTGACTTGATCAATGCTTTGAAGATGTTTACATTGTCATCCTTTGCACATCGAACAATACACTTGGCCATCAGCTCATTGTATTGTCTCGGATGCATCTCTTTCAATGGCATGTGGTCAAGAAGGTATTGAACACTATCTAACATGTTGGACTTTGTCGAGTGCACCAGTGCAGCCTGCCAGATATTGGTCAATCCATTCAGATATTTATAATCCAATCGCAATACCCTGAGCATGTTAATAGGTATTCCAGGTCTCTTGAACTTGCAGTAGTTCTTGATGGCATTGTTGGTCTCGGCTATATCATTGACCTTTAGATATTTGAGGAATAGTTCCAAAAACTCCTCGTTTCCAGTGTCGATGACCAATGGTAGGAAGCGTTCAGTGCCAGCGGGGAAGAAGCAATTGCTCATGTTATTGATGCAACGTTTGAGAATGTGAACGTTGCCATGAATGAAGTATTCTTCGTCATATATTGAAAAGGTATGGATAAAGTTGGGATATTTAATCACATGGTAGAATGCCTTTGAATTGTTGTATCTTGCGGCAATAGATAATAGATTGGAATTGATGATTGGTGGGCAGACTGGAACTTTGCCAATGCTGTCAAATGTATCAATGAACAATTGAGTCGCATTGTATCTCAACATGTCACTTAGACACATATTACGTAGTTTTGCTGATGATATGATTGTTGAATTTGGTAGACTTATCCATCTTTGATGCATATTGCTAACATGTCCAAATATATTATTTACTAACAATTTATTGTGGAATACTTGGTTAATGCAACCAGTATCTCTCTTAATATCTGTCATGATGTTTTTATGTTAAGTTTGAATGATAGATCAAAACAGAGAGACTTTTTATTAAGCAAACTTTGGTATAGGATTTGATAAATATCACGGAAAAAATAAAGTAATTGTCCAGTGCCTCAACAAGCATATCCCAACTTGAATGAAATCGAATTCCAGTTGGATACATCCACGACATGGGGTTTTGATTTGAAACAAAAGGGGCCACTTAACCCGGGCAAAAATTGAGATCTTTTTTGCCCTTATCTCAAGGGGGTGTAGTATAAATGGTAGAATGCTGGCTTCGCATGCTTGAGAAATGGGATCGATACCCGTCACCTCCATTAATCTTTTTTTGAAAACGCCGCTTAACTACCCTACGGCACCTCCACGCGGGTGAAGTCAGAGTCCACCGTCGACACTCCCACCCCAGCCACTCCTCACACCGCAATGGAGGAGGACTCAGACCGAGACGAGTCATCCGGCATGCTGCTTGACAAGCTGACGGCTGAGGCACCTACACATCCAGACGCATTAGTCGCTTCGACTACCAACGAGCCACCAACACCTACGACTAAGGAAGTTGTTGACCCACCAGAACAGAAGGCTACCTTCAAGCCCCTCTCTCTCCGTAGAAGACGTGATGAGCCAGCCACTCCCCCCATGCGGGAGTGCCCAACACGGTGTCACCCATCAACCCAATCAAGAAGGCACCCAAGAAGACTCGCGTTCGCCCCCCAACATCGATACCAAACCCATCTTCCGTCCAAACAACAAAAAAAAAACAGGAAAACGAAACTAAAATAGGACTAACCATTCCCGCCTCTTTAATGACGCCCATTTATTTGCAATATAATAAACCTCCTCATTAAATAGTCTAAAAAAAAAAAAAAAAAAAAAAACTGACGAGCCTTAACTACAAGTCAATCTTCATCGCTGTCAGCTCGCTGAGGGAACCGAAAGCTAGGAACACTCTGTTTCGATTCTTCTCCCACACTCTCCCTATTAACCACATCAGAGAGAAGGCGGCATGCCAACTATGTGGCCTCTCTGTCACTTCTAAACCATACGACCACTTCTTTGTCCACTGCTGTGTGTCCACCCACCAGAACCACATGGCCCCTGTCCTTTAGCTCATCGAGTCCCAGTCTGGAGTATCCCAACCTACATGGAACTACAACACCATCAATATCTCCCTCGGTAGGGTCAGCTCCAACACCCCATACCGCCACCTCATTGGTATCATTGTCCACCTCATGTGGAAGATCATTGCCAATCACCAGTTCGGCTCAAAGAACCAACAATTCAATTGGCTGGCTCAGGGTACAACTATCCAGTTCTCGAAACTGATCCACCTGCAACACAGACTACTGTCCGACCATCTTAAGGACTCTATACTAGCTGGCAAAAAGCCGGACGTCCGCCTGGCCCTCGCCAAGTTCCGCTCCACATGGCTCCTGGATACACTCAACTCCACTGTAGCAGTCCCATTGTCAACCGCCTACTCGACTGATGATGGACCGGCCTCATGGACCTCTGTACATATACCTTAATCTCCACGGCGATGATCCTTAACTGACGAGCCAGTTTACTGGTCCTATAATGTTCCAATAAATGATACCCAACTTTCAAACTCAAACTCATTCAATTGGCTGGCTCCGGGTACAACTATCGTTTGAAATCAATCTGAATAGTGATTGTATTTGATCACATGATGATTGGCCTTTAAATAACCAACTTGGAGCCGAAGGGTATTCAATCGTAGTGGTACTGATTGGTGAATAACAATGATTTGAAGTGGTACACCAAAGAATGCCAGGCATTATATTTGGCGCAAGATAATAGGTTCTCGAACGAAGGACTCCACTCTCCAATCAAATCCATATCCATTTCCAATCGTTTTTGAATGAATGCAATAATCTCTGGTTTGTCTTTAATGATTGCATATCTGGTAATAGAACAATTTCCAACATGATGCTTGAAGAGGTTTGATGAATGATTCGTGGCATCTGTCGGCCGCCTCAGTGATGGTATCTTCAATGTCCGAAAGAATGATTACACAATGTTTGTTTGCCTCAACTTAAGTTAAGCTACTTCCCTCACTTATTCTGTGTTGTTACGAGTAAGATCATTGATGTTTGTATTTGTATGACTTGGTTATTTTGTTATTCGGACTGCTGCCTCTATTGATGGCTGCTGTCGCTATCTGTTTGTAAATAAATGGTTATCGTATTATTATTATTATTATTATTATTATTGATTGATTTGGTTAAAGAGGTGGATATGACGATCGATCAGTTGGTGGCCGAGAATAGGTACATGGTGTTGTTGGCACCGATCGCAATTAGGTTGTCTCTTGGATGCCATGCCACATGGAGCGCTTTCTTTGTAAAGTCTATCGAGTCGGGATTGATCAGCTCATCCGGCCTCTTGGAATCCTTCTTGGAGCTGCGCAACTTCATCTTGCCAGTCAGCGACTTGGACTTGGGCTTGATCGCCTGTTTCGAAGCCTCCAGACAGACGTCCTGCTTGGAGTTGCGGTCGTAGATGTGGAAGAAGTTGTTGTAGGAGCCAGTGAGCATCTGCGTGCCGTCGTGGTTGATGGTGCACTCAAACTTGTCAAAGATGCTGTCGTTCTCGTAGAGGTCGCACAGCTTGGGTCGCAGGTATTCGTGTATCTGAATCGACTTTAGCGGTTTGTTCTCCATGTTGATGTCCCAGATCTTGAGTGTGAGGTAGTCACGCGACAGGATGTAGCGGCCGTCGCGGCTGAACTTGATGTCCGAGATGGACGAGATGATCTCGGAGAAGAACGACTTGGTGGACGGGTCGTCCGACTCCTCAAAGATCTTGCTGTGCTGGTCGCAGAGCGCCGACGAGCGCAGGTCGCCCAGCTTGATGGTTCCCTTGCTTGAACTGTACATAAATATATTACACGAGGTGGGATGGAACTCGGCGCTGGTGATGACCTCTGTCAGGTCCTCCATGTTGGTCGGCTTGATGTCGACCACATTGAAGCACTCGTGGTTATTGTTGAGGCTCCACAAGTGGATGCGCAGATCGTCTGAAGAAATATAAGTCTCGCCATCAGAGTTCAACGAGATAGAGTTGATATGATAAGCATGAGCATTTGAATATACTCTCTTTGGTTGTGCTGTTATTATCGTCTCTCTTGTTGTCAAACGAGGTATCTGGAAATGTTTAATCGATTGAATGAGTGATTGGGAGTTAGTGATTGATTGATTGAATGATTGAATGAGTGAGTGATGAGCGAGTGGACCAATCCCTACCTTGAATATACTATTATTGTTGTTATTACTATTGAAATGACTATTTATAAGGCTGCTGTTGGTGTTGCTGCTGCTGTTGCTGACTGGTTTATTTATACTATAGCTGCTGTTGATACCATTGGCGACGCCAGTGGGTGTGGACGTTGCCACATGCTTAATCTTCTTCTCAAACACCTTCCAAAGCTTTATCGTCTTGTCTACAATGATGAGTGATTGGAACAATGATGATGTAAGTATCGTGCTGCGCATGACAGACATGATCTGTGCTTGATCAACTTTACCATTGGTGGTGAGGAGGAATTGTGCGTCGTTCTGCTTGGGACACCATTTGATCTTGTTGATCTTCTCTTCGATCTCCAAACTCTTGAGGTAGTCAAACTCGGGCTCGTGACTCTGGAACTCAGAGTAGAACCTGTACTCGGGCAGCTTGTTGTCCTTCTTCTTGCTGCTGCTCTGACTAGACTGCTTCTCATAGGATCGCTCAAAGAGTACAACTCTGCCACCTCTATCTCCAGCTGCAATATAGTCACCTGTATGATCAAACTCAATTGCCGACACTACATCTACTAATATATTGCGCGTTGTTTGTTTGTTTCGTTTCGTTTGTTGTTAGATGTCTGAACATTGATTGATCATGTGATGTGTTGTGATGATTGGGTCACGTGACCTACCATCTGAGACTTCATCAGCGGGACTCTTGTTTCCAAATACCTGGCTAAACTTCCATTCTAATGGTTCCGCCATCTTTGATCAATCAATCACTCGCTCGCTCGTCCACTTGTTGTTGTTCAATAAATTACTGACTGTTTACTGTTGGGTCCAATCGAATGATCTGACAATAATCTAGATTGTTGTTTGATTATAAATATTAAATTAGCTTCGTTCGTTATGATGTGATGATCAAGTTGGTGATGATGATGATGACTTTTAAAAGTAGTACTAATATTGTTATTGATGTTTAATAATGACGATGAAGTACATAATTATAGTGATAATCAAAAACAAACAATGCAAAGCATGATAGGGTAAACAAGCAAGGGAAAGTGGAGGAGGAGAGACCTACACTATTACTACTCCAACTTCACAAGGTTTGTTTGTTGTTGTTATTGCTGTTGCTGTTGTGTGTGTGTGAGTAAGTGGAGTATGTGTGTGCGATGCGACAACCAACAACAAACAAAGAGTGTTTAAAATAAACAAGGTATGAGGATGGCAGGCCTGATTGATTGATTGACTTGTTGTTGTTATTGTCTTTGTGTATATGTGTGTGTGTTTGTTGGTTTGTGTGAAGTTGAATGATGGGGGTTGTGTGAATGGGGTCGTGTTGTTGGGGTTGTGATGCTTGATGGAGTGGATGCATGGTGGCCGGATTGATTGATTGGTTAATGGTCTGACCTGGAACCATGCTTACCTCTTGTGTCCTTTTGTCTTTGTAGAAAATATGTTTGTTTGTTTGTTTGTTATGACAAACAGGATTAGATTATATAAATATTAAGATTGATTGATTGAATGAATGAATGTATGATGATTGATTGTATCCTGGAACGAAATGATAGATAGATAGATGTCCCCAAACTATGGGATGTGGAATGATGATTATGATATATTCGTAATATAAAGATAAGTTTAATGTAAATGTACTCCTTGTCTTGTGCTAACTAACAAAGTAACTTGTTGTTGGTGATGTTATAATTTAAACTCATTAATGAATGACTGACTGATTGACTGAATGACCGGCGCGGATTGACCTTGGGAAGAGTGATCAGGAGGGTTGGCTCAACAATCGAATGAAGATCGAGACATTCAAAAATAATTTAATTTGGTGATCCTCACAAATGGACTCGATCTAGACCAAAGAGATGGGATGGTCACGTTGATGGGACTTCTCGAATTCCAACCAACCCCTTCAGGGCATTCCTTTGAATTGAATCATTAATCATTTATAACTTGTTATTGACAATGATCATGAATGAATGAAGTACTACTGATAGGTTAGTGTAGCGTCACAAATAGTTTGAGTTTGACTGAAGTGGTACATGTCATCAAGAATGTGGATGATGGATGGATGGCTCACTCACCAACACAAGCAATCCAAGTTGAATGTGATGTGTGTGTGCGTTTGGTGTTAGAGTGTTAGAGTTCAACTATTCGGATCGAGTGAAGATGAGGTGGAGGGATCGGCTGATAGACCTACCTTCTCGTTCATTCCCATCTTGTCAACTACACGGTGTTGCTTACTTCCTTGGATCAAACAACATCAAACACCAAACAAACAACAACTCATTATATTTGTTTAATTTATATATATATATTGCATTGAACCTAAACCTACCTAGTTACACTCTATAATTGGAAAGTTGAGATTGCTTGACCACATCAACAACATCAACATCAACAACATTACCATTTCATTCATATTTCCTCATTTATATATTTAAATATTAAATAATTCATTATCTCTTTAGTGTCACATTTGTTATTGTTGGTTGTACATTACTTATTCATACTCTATCATTAAATATATTTATATATTACACCTAGTTTGTTGTTGTTAATATATACAATTGTACATACATTCACTCATTCACTCAATCATTCATTCATTCAATCATCAATATAACTATATATTCCATCAACCTAATCATTCAAACAAACAACAATGACATCAAAGTTATTACAGAATCAATTCAAGAGTAGGTCGCTAGGTTGTTACTCACAGTAATGGCATCAATCACTCACTCACTTACTCAATCAATCAATCAATGGAAACAGAGATACAATCTGAACCAATCGAAGGTGTATACTTTGAACTGGTAGATGAGAATCTATTTGAATGGAAAGCTTATGTAGAGGGACCTCCAGAGACAGATTAGTAAGTTTGGATTCCATACTGGAATCAATCCAAGATCACTCAAACTTACCAAATCTATCAATCAAACTTATAGTGAGGGAGGTATATTCCAGGTTCAAATGAAGTTTCCTCAAGACTATCCTATGAGCCCACCAACTTTGGTGTTCTTGTCAGAGTTCTGGCATCCAAATATATATCCTGATGGCAAGGTGTGCATCTCAATTCTGCATCCACCTGGCGAGGATGAGACTAGTGGGGAGTTGCCAGAGGAGCGATGGTTGCCAACGCAAACCGTAACAACAATCCTACTGAGCGTAATCTCAATGTTGAGCGCACCAAACACTTCGTCGCCGGCAAACGTCGATGCCAGCGTCGAGTGGAGAAACGACAAGGAGGGATATAGGAAGCGCGTCAAGCAGCTGGTCCAAAAGGCCAACCTCAAGGTGCCCCCTCACGTTAAGATACCGCATCCAGATTCGGACCCAATAGAGCGCGCGAAACAGGTTGAGAAGATGAAGCTACTGAACAAGCCCATGGACTTTTTCGACGACTACGAGGACGTGGATGACGATGCTGACTATTACGTCGATGACGACGATGACTACGACAACAACGACTCTGATGAGGATGAAGGCGTAGACAACGACGACGATGAGGACAATGATGATTGAATGATTGATTGATGGCAATTAAGAGACAACAACTTGCAGCAGGACCCTTGTATTATTCACCAACAATGAACTACCATGTATTGAACATTTCCAAATCAGTCCATTCTCTCTTCTCTCTCTCTCTTCTCTTTCCCTTTCCCTGGACACCAACAACAACATTGTCGACGACAACTCAAGACCTGATAGTGAGATTCAGTTTATTCAACAACACATGTATACTTGATCATGACTTTGGTCTTGGCAGACTCAGTGTAAGCTTCATCGGTGGCTTCTCTTGCTTCTTCATTTTGTTGTACAGCAGCTTGAGCTCTGAGCCACCTCTGGCCGTGTACTGTGACGCGTAGTACCACAGGTGGTTGTCCAGCGTTGTGCTTCCTTTGTTCTTGTCCAACACACTGGTGATCTCATTGCCCAATGACAACAGATACTTCTTTGTCTTGCGCACCTTGTCATCTCGTGACATATTGTCATCGGCCAGTTGCTTGAACTTCTCCAAGTGCTTCTTGATTGGCATAAGATATTGCTTGCACTATTTGTTTGTCATGTTAGTGATGAGTGTAACCTGTTTACATGTACTATTATGCATACCTTTGCCAACAACGCTTTGTCGTACTTGATGGTTGTCTCCTCGTCTGACTCAGCGTCATGTCTCTTCCTCGTGTTGCTGTTGCTACTGCTGCCGCCATGATGACCTCTGGTGTCCTCTTCGTCTGACAGCAGTCTGCTCCTCGTGGAGGATGTGGAGCTGGTTGAAGTGGTGGAAGTGGAGGTCGCACCGCGTCTGCTACCGCTGCCACTACTGCTGGACGCGGCACCCTTCTGCGGTGATGCAATGAGCTTTGAAGGTGGAGTGGATACTCTACCTGAGCTGGTCCTCCTGGTGGGATAGACGTAGTCATCGTTGTTGTTGTTGGCCTGTTGCTTGGTTGTCCTTGATCGACTACTGGTGGATGTCGTTGATGTTCGCGATTGCTTCTGTGTCCTCGTGTCGACCTGTTCCTCCTCATCCTCGCCCGCTTCATTCTGCTGCAGCGGTCTCCTTCTCTTCTTGGAAAGTGGATTCTTGAGTGTATTGTTGCTGTTGGTCAGAGGCTCCTTGTTTGTGGCTCGCTTGGTAATCACCGAGTCCTTGGCAGCCTTTAGCAACGAGTCCACTCTTCGCTGTAGTGTTGGAACCTTGATCTTGGTAGAGGGGGCTGGTGCTGATGCATCCACCTGTGCTGTGGCCTCCTCATTGCTCAGTGAGATCACCGATTCGAATCCCAACGATGTGTCCTTCTGGATGGCTTCAAAGTTGCCATTGCCATAGAGGTGGATGCCCATGAGCAGCATTGCGTCCTCCTTTGGCCCCCACTTGATCGCCCATGACACTGGCCTCGTTGGGAAGGTGATTCTAAAATGTTCGTAGTTCTTGACATGCTTCTCACACTATGATATCATGTCAGTCGTCTCGTCCGGACCTCTCCTCTCCCTCTTGTCGTTGATGAATATACATACCAGTTGTGACAACACAGCCATCTCGTCAACTCTTTGAACAAACTCTGTTGCATTGATGTCCGCACCATTGTATACAACGTGAACTGTTGGATGGATGAATATGTCCATGTTAGTAAGACCACCTCGTCTCCTCATCACAGTTCACATCACTTACCTTTGTCAGTTCCTGGGTTCTCCTTTATACACTTTCTACACACTTCGATGATCTCTCTACATATATCCTCTGTGACTCGCAATGGCTTGGTACCAAGACCAGCATCCTCCAGTATCTCCCTACACCTGCGATAACTGCCAAACTTCTTCAATGATCTGACCAACGACTTGAACTCCTTTTTGTTGAAGGCGGTGATCTCCTTCTTTGGATTCTTGGTGATGATGACAGGCTCGTTGCTCGACTTCTTCTTGGGCTCGGGCGCCTTGGTGTCTGTCCTTGCTCTTCTCGTTCCGAGGTACAGTTGTGTCTCCTCAGGTTGGTTGACTGGTCTATCTTGCTCTGGGATGATCGAAGCCCAGTTTGGCTCTTCCTTGGTGTTCTCGCCTGTATTGAAGTTGGCAACCTTGAATGAGTTGAGCAGCTCCTCACCTGCAGTCGTGGGATCAGAGTTGGCCTCCCTTTGCTCGGCTCTGGAAAGGATCTCATCAATGTCCATCTCGGCCATCGGGTTGGCCTCGTCGTTCTCCTTGAAGATGTCCTCGGCACCGAATCTAAGGATGGCATCGAGCTCATCCTTGTTGAAGCCAATGTTGGAGGAGGCAGCCTTACCGCCTGGCTTCTCCATGGACTGGATGACAAGATGATCGAGCACCATCTTCTGCTTGGCGCGCTCCAGGATGTCCTCCTCGATCGTGCCCTTTGAGACGAGACGGTAGATGTTGACAGCGTTCTTCTGACCAATACGATGCGCTCTGGCCTCGGCCTGGAGGTCGTTCTGGGGGTTCCAGTCACTGTCAAAGATGATGACCGTATCGGCTGTGGACAGGTTGATGCCCAGACCACCGGCACGTGTCGACAGCAGGAAACAAAAGTCTGGCGATCCCTCGGCGTTGAAGCGATCCATGGCCTGACAACGCTTCTCACGCGACGTCGAGCCGTCCAGACGTTGGAAGAGGAATCCTCGGCCCTTGAGGTAGTCGGCCAGGATGTCAAGCATGCGCACCATCTGAGAGAAGATCAGCACACGATGGCCAGTCTCCTTCAGACGCACCAACAACTTATCCAGCAGTATCAGCTTGCCGCTGCCCTTGACCATCGCCTCGAGCGGATTCTCCACGTTCATGTCCTCGGCATTCTCAAACAAATAGGGATGATTGCATGTCTTCTTGAGCTCGGTGACAATGTTGAGCAGGGTGGTCTTCTCGCCCTTGACGCCCTTGTTGAGCTCGGCAAAGTTCTTGGAGAGGATCCAGCGGTAGTACTTCTTCTGCATTGGCGAGAGCTCAACGCGAAGAATCCTCTCGGTCTTGGCGGGCAGCGACTTCTCCACCTCCTTTTTGATACGTCGCAGCAGATGTGGCTTGAGCACGTTGTGCAGTTCGGCAATCTGCTCCTTCTCCTTGAGCTCCGAGTATTGCTCCTGGAACTCTTGGAGTGAGTGGAACTTGTTGGGCATGAGGAAGTTGAGCAGGTTCCACAACTCCTTGAGCGTGTTCTGCAGTGGCGTACCCGTGACCAACAGACGATTGGACGTGTGGAAGTACTTGAGTACCTCATGCAGCATCGACTCATTGTTCTTCAATCTATGCGCCTCATCCACCGCCAAGTACTCCCACTTGATGGCGCCAAGTGTTTGCTCTGGATGGATAAAGAAAGTTAGTTCGTGGCGTGCCAAGCGAGGGACAAGTCGACTACTTACTGTCCTTCAAGATAAAGTCGTAGGTGGTGAGCAGGGCATTGAAGCTGATCTTCCTGCGACCAAACTTGCCAGCGTGGTAGAACTCATACTGACGGATGACGTCTCGACTGGGTGAGCTGCCAGTGTACACAACGACGTTCAACTCTGGTGCCCACTTGGCAAACTCGCGCTGCCAGTTCTCAATGGTGGACAGGGGCACAACGACCAAGAATGGTCCGCTCATGTTCTGCACATTATACATATACGACAAGAATGAAATGGTCTGGATTGTCTTGCCGAGACCCCTGTTTGGTTGTGATGTGATTGATTGATTGAATGAGTGAGTGAATGGTTGATTGATTGGTCGGGGCATTTGACTTACATCTCGTCGGCTAGAATGACGTTGACATTGTTGACCCAGCTGTGTACCAACCAGTTCAGACCCTCCATTTGGTAGTCTCTGAGAGTGCCTGCGTTCAGCCAGTCGGGCTGCTGTTCCAGCTTGACAAAGCCCTGCTCCAGACGCTTCTTGACACTGACACCTCCGAGGTGCTTGGCACTTGATTGCATTGACTGCATGCGCGCCAGGTATGAATCGATCTCGCTCTGGTACTCCTTGATGTCCTCGGGGTTCTCCCACGTCACGTCCGAGTAGGGCAGACTGCACCACTTGACGAGATACTGCACGCCAGTGGCATTGTCCTCGCTGACTTCCACCTCCTGACTGGCAATGATACGCTCCACCTTGAGCCACTCCTGGTACTCCTGGATCGTTGTCTCCTTTGCAATGTCCGCCTGCTCGAGCTCCTCCCTCGAGGCTTCCTTGCGCCACTGGTTGACCTCAATAATGTTCTTGACATAGTTGGTCAGCTTCTTGCCACCCTTGAATCCCATGAGCTTCTCGTATATGTCCCATCTTTGGTTGATTGGTTGGATGGATGTTAGACGCGGTGCCAGATCACATTCGTGTCTGTCAGTCTGTAACATACGTGTTGTGAATATGTGCCCAGCCCTTCCACTTGACGAGGAACTCGTAGAGCTCCACGTTGAATGTTGTCTCGTGCTCATCGGGCTTGACGTCCGCCTTGAGACGATGATCGACAATCTTCTCCACAGTGTCCTCGATGACCTCTGGAGCGCCCACGGGCTGTGGCTCGATGAGCTCGTACATGTCCTCATAGTCCTCCTCGTCGCTGCTCTGCAGATATGCCGCCGCGCTGACCTTGTTGGTCCTCTGTCGCAGGTTGCTAAATGTGATCGACTGTGGTAGAGGGGCCGCCGCCTTCTTTGTCGTCTTTGCCCTGCGTACGGGCTTTCGGTCACTGGCGTCGCTATAGAGCTCGTCTGATGCTTCCTCCTCCTCCTCCTCCTCGGACTGTGAGTAGCTGTGCTCGCTGTACACCTCCTCTTCGCTCGCGCTCTGCTGTGCTGCATCGTCCTCCCCTTCCTCGACGACACCGTTGGCGTCCTCATTGGTGTTGATCTCGTCGTATAGTCTAACAGTTTGTCTACGCTCACGAGTAGGTGCCCTAGTCACAGGCATCTCATCCTCCTCGCTCAACTCATCCTCCTCCAAGTATTGATTTCTTCTTGTCCCGCCCCTTCTTCCACGTGTCGGTGCTGCAGCCTTCTTCCTGGCTGGTGCTTTTGTCGTCTTCTTCTCTGTTGTCATGTGATTGAGTGTGATGGTCGTGTCAGTCCAGCTCATTCATTCAATCAATTGATCAACTTACTCTTCTTCTTTGGATTGGGATCATAGTCTTCGTCAGAGTCGTCATCGATGAAGTTCTCATCTTCATCGTCCATCTCGTCGTCGAGGAGATAGTCGTTGGAGTAGTTGATGTTGGGTCTTCGTGAGCGAGTGCTGATTGAGCGGGGAGGTGGAGATGGTGTTCTGTATTCATCTTCGTCTTCATCATCCTCGTCTTCATCGGGTACATAGTCGTCATCGCTTTCCTTCTTGCCCTCTGATGAGTCAAAGTCGTCGATCATCTCTTCTTCCTCTACCTCCTCTTCCTCAACCTCATCCTTCTGTTGTTGTTTGCTCGGTTGTTTGTTCTCCTCTTCATCTTCATCCTCATCATTAACCAAAAGGTCATCGTCCTCGTTCTCAGACAATACCATGGTCGATGCTGATGCCGGCGTAGCCTTGACAGGTGGTGTAGTATTGGCTGATGCTACAACATTGTGTTGTAACTGTGCTTGTTGTTGTTGTTGTTGTTGTGGCTGTGGCTGTGGCTGTGGCTGTATCAGTGTCTGTGGCTGTACTTGAGTCTGTTGCTGTGGCTGTGGCTGTGGCTGTACTTGTGGCTGTGGCTGTACAACACGTTGTGCAACATTCGCTTGAGGTGATTGGATTGGTAGTACATTGACTTGATGATGCTGTTGACTCTGAGATGGGGGAGATTGGGTGCCATTCAATTGAACTTGATGAACCGGTTGCATAGGCGTTACATATTGCTGCATTGGAGGTGGAGTGGAGACCATTGTCGGGGGACTATTGACCACCTGATGGTTCTGATACATGGGCCACTGTTGTGGCTGTATTGGTTGTTGATGCAACAATGGCTGCTGTACATACACATGTTGTTGTGGTTGTTGATGAACCTGTTGTTGCATGTACTGAACTTGTTGCTGTTGCATATGATATACTTGTTGTTGATTCACATGCTGCTGTTGCTGCATTTGATGATGTAGTTGTACTTGATGTACTTGGGGATATTGTTGTGGCGACGCTTGATGTTGTTGTTGTTGTTGTAGTTGTTGTTGTTGATGATGTATTTGTTGTTGTTGCAACTGTTGTAATAACTGTTGCTGTCGAAGTTGTCCATCATCCATTATTTGATTGTTTAACAATGATGGATCCATTGATCTAAGTTATATAATATATATATATATATCTGACTGTTCTCCAATGACGTCCTCTCGTCTTCTTTTTTTTTATAAGATCTATAAATAGATGAACCTTTTTGAAGTTGAATATATTATATTATAAGTACGTATATGTTGATTGATTGATTGATTGATATTGATATTGGTATAGATTGATATTGATTGAATCGTGCCCTTCACTTGTTTGAAGTCGAAACTGACTGAATGACTGAACTGACACAAACACACAAACAAACAAACAAACAGACACACAAGTTATAATGAAATGCAATTTTGAAGGAATACTTATGTGTTTGTTGTTGTTTGAAGTGCAACACACAACCGTTTGTTGTTGTTTGTTTCAGTGCACTTTGTTTTAATTTTGAAAAATAATTTAAATTCGCATGACGTCGTGAGGGCGTTTTTTGGAATTGGAGGGAATGACACCCTGCAAGAAGTTGAGTTGGACAGCTGAGTGAGTGTGTCGAAGGGGCTGGGATGGACTGGACTGGACCAGACATGAATGGTCGGTCATTTGGATGACTTGGCATCTTCCAATGTATCGACCTTCCTCTTTCTATTGCCCTTCTTTATCTTCTTTGTTTGTTTCTCTTCCAACTAATACGATCATGATCGTGGTGTTGTTAGTTAATTGATAACAATAATGGATACTAGATAATGGATAAACTTACATATCTAAAGAATGGAGGAATGTTGGATGATAACACTTTGTTAAAGTCATCATGTTTGGATATAATTTGTATCATGTTATCCAATGTTGTTGTTGTTGTTGTGTGCTGGCCATCAATAGGTTGTTGTAGATTGAAGTTGACTTGCTTGACAATGGACTTTAACAATTTGAAATCCTTTGAATATCGCTCTTCAAGTTCCTCTCGATAGTCTTCGAATATCTCTTCGGCAATCTCTGATTTCAATGCAGCCAGTGCAGGATGTGATGCATACTGCTTGGAAAAGTGTCGCCATTTGGTGCCGGCATTCAGTTGCCCACCCTGTCCACACTCATTGAGGAATGCCCTGAATGCATCGCGATCAGCTCTCTCCCGTTGCTTTTGCTCGTCGCGTCGTCTCCGCACGTTGGCTTCCTCGCGAAGTTGTAAAGAGGTGATATGACGTCCAAACAAGTCCAACACATCAAACATGTCAGCTTGTTGTATGATTGGGTCGTGCTCATAGTGATCCTTGACTTGTCTCCATTGCGATGAGGCGTCAATGCTCGGGTCCGCTTGGAACATGCATAGTATCTTGTCCAACCTTTGATTCTTGGTCTGCTCGGCTCGGTCCCTTGCGGCCTGGTCATGTCTCCTGAAGTGCAGTTGGAAGAGTCGTTGTCGCTCGCTCTCCTCCTCGATGCTCTCCCACACATCGTCGCCGCCAAAGTAGAGCTGCACGCGCTCCCATGGCATATCTCGGTTGATTGACTCATGGCACTCGTCCAACATGTCCATGAATCTCATGCGTATTGCCTTGTCCACTGCAGACCTCTGGCCATCTGCCAAACTCTGCAACTCGTCAACATACTCCTGGAAGACCATTCGTCTCTCTTCCAACGTCGGCAACACCTGATAACGTATATCCTTAATAATGAATGGTTGTAACATCTCGAACGTCATCTCCTTTGTAACATTGAGTTCCTTTAACATTGTCTTGAACTTGATCTTTGGGTCATCCATCCATCTTGTGTCTTCTGTGTCCTTGTCTTTGTCTTTGTCTTTGTTGTTTGTGTTTGTGTCGTCTATGTCTTCTCGAGAAGATGATGATGGTCTCTCCCATGTTGTTTGGTTGGTCTCTTTGTTGTAGTAGTATCGTTTACCTGTGCTGGGATCAATGTGCTCTATCCAGTCTGTTGGCAATGATGACACATCATCATCATTAGAATCATCAGAGACAGCACCTTTTCCAACATCAACACTAGAAGTTGGCAATGTCCATAATGATTGACGTGTTATCCTATTATAATAGTACTTCTTTCCATCCTCTGTAACTGATTGTTCCCATTCACTACTATCATCCTGTGCCATTCATTCTCTCTCTATCTATCTCTCAATCGATTATTCAAACACATTGATTTAACTCAATCACGATCAAACACAACTTCAACTCGCGAACTTTCAAAAGACTTTCCATCACACTTCGCATGTCCGCGAACTTGTACGATGGACTGAGCCATCTGGGATGGCTTGCGATGGATTGGTCATAGTGAGATTCAGATTTGTGTACGAACCGTCCTTGTAGACCAATGCCCATAAATTTATTTTAAATGTTTGCTTTGATACGATCTATCTAAGTCTTCACTCACATTGGTCGAACGGTTCAAAGAACGTGTCCGAACAGCTGACCTCATTTGACGATCGCAGGACGTTGTTGTACCCTAGTATTGGTCCTTCGAAACAGATATTAAGTTGTTTAAACAGATATTTAAGTTACTTTGTCTACAAAAAAAAACAAAAACAGACCATCAAAAGTAATGGCACGTTAGCGTTTTACATTGGGGACTCGCGAGTCCGTTGAGCCACGACCTATGCCGTGATTATTCGGAGTGGATAAACACTCTCTTGGATACTATTGATTGAAAAAAATTCAATCAATCCAAACAAGACTGTTGTCCAGTCTCTCCCAACATTACCATTATATTACAACAGAACACCAATCAATCAAATAATAATTATTTTTTGGACACCAAGCTAGCGAGCATTCATTCATTCAATCAATCAACGGTCACTTTTGATCTCATACAGGCAGGGCAGACTTTTAGAGGTCTTTTGAATCAAACAAGTCAGTCAGCTCAGTCAAGCCAGAGTGTTTGGATTAACACATCGCAGGAAGTAACAATCGACAGGTTAGTAGAAGTACATTAACATTACGCCACATCACCACATTCAATATACGCCTCTACACTTTCTCCTTTCTCCAAAGACATTAAGAGGTGGAACACAACACAACACTTTGTCGTTTCGATCAATCAAACATAACAAACAATCAATCAATCATTTATACATGGTTTGGGGGGGCGGGGATGAATACTTCAACCTCAAGGTTATTGTCTGATCCACATCCTGGACTGATCAGACAATAAATCCATTCGCAGGCATAGTGACAATCACAATATTGTGATCGATTCAACCTCTATCATACCCGAGCTGTGGATCATAGGTGGGCGGATAGTGCTAAACACAACCCACACACACACACACACACAGGTGACAAGCCAATCAATCACCCCACACGATCACCCGCCATCACACTACCACTCACACATATCTTGACAAGGCCTTGCATCCATCCATCCGAATCAATTATAACTGACAATACATTCAAGACATACAACAACAATAACAACACCTACACTTCCTTGCCTTGCTCTACTCTCACTCTCTCTATCTACCTATCTATCGCTCAATCAATCAATCAATCATTATTGGTTGTGTGCCATACATACATCCATCTCTTCACTCACTCGATTCACTCATTCAATCATTCATACACATAATACATACATATCAATCTCTTGCAGAGTGATTTATAAAGTTCGGTTATATCAATATTACAACCATTCCATTCATCCCAATCCCAACAATCAATCAATCAAGCAATCACACTCGCACCCAACCCCAACCACCACCCACATAATACACAAGACGCGCAGCGCATATGATATTGTGATTGATTGATCATCAACCTTATTAACACTTAAGTGTCACCATCAATCAATCATCCAATCATCCAATCAATCAATCAATCAATCAATCCAACAACTTGATTTATTTTGTTTAAAACAACAACTACTACACATCACGCCAATAACAACAACAACAACAGTAATTGATTGGACATTAGACAGACAGACAGACAAACAGACACCACGTTTGCAACTGGACAAACAATAGATAGATTCCACAATTCAATTCAAGTCTTGGAAGCAGGAATCTCATCATCTTCGAATCAATCACATTATATTTATAATGACCGCATCGTAAGTATCTCTCTTAAATTCCAAACACAACATATCTACATATCTATCCATTACATCGTGGTGGGGAAATGTAACTCAGGTCGCAGATGTCAATATCATCGTGTGATATTTTTCATCATGTTGTTGTCGAATGATCATCCATCTTTATATGACTTACGACATTGTTTGTTTGTTTGGTTGATTGTTTGGTTGGTTGGCTTATTCCATATTATCCAATAGGAAAGTCTCCAAATGATCATTGTCGAGCAAAGTACCCAAAGCCCTCATCAAGGCACAGGGGTGACCTTGAGTGCCATTTCGTGTTTGTCGATCTCACCCCACGCACACAGGGATTCAAACACTCACATATTCACGCGCGCGACGACCAACAACTGTGCCTCTCACTTTCTCATCTAAACCCATCAATCACAACTTACTAATCTTACAAATACATACTATATATCTCTAACATATATATATATATATAATAATACATATATAATTATATAATATTACAGAATCACACTCGAGAATCAAGTGATTGCATTGCACATGGACGATATTGATTGTAATCAACAACAGGCTCGAGCATTGGCAGATATGGCTTCGGGCTCGTTGATGGTGGATCAGACGAGAACATCATATGATACATCACATGAATCATCACCGCGAGCAATCAACTCACCGGCATCCTCACCGATGGGTGCGGGCGAGTCGTCAACACCGCCCGCCGCCAGCTTCATCACGGCGTCACCATCACGTGACTCGTTGTTCAATCAGCAGTTCAAGACACGCGACTGCAGCATTGTCGTCAAGGTGTTTGAGGCGCGCGGCCTGCTCGAAGCACGTCTGCGCAAGAAGGAGCAGACCAAGAACAACAACAACAAGTCATTCAAACGTGCGCAGAGTCTCCTCACCGAGATCTCGTCGCCCAACCTCATGCAGTTCTCCGACACCACCGACCCTTACTGCGTCGTTCAGCTCGACAAACAAAGACATCGCACCAGGACCATTCCCAAGAAGTTGAATCCATTCTGGTGTGAGGAGTTCACAATGTACGTAGACGCGACGATGATGACTTGTGACTCACTTATTAACAACTTCGCGCACGATATGAACAGGGAGGCACAGGATCCAAACGCAGACAAGATGACAGTGTCGATCATTGATGAGAAGAAGTACTCGAACGATGAGGTCATTGGCAAGATTGTAATACCAATCAATATCTTGAAAGATCAGAAGGAGCGCGAGCTCTGGTTCCCCTTGCAAGCACCCAACTGCACAAAGAAGGTACCTCAACTACAGATACGCGTAGACTTCAAACCAATCTCCCTGACAGACCCAACAACACCAGGTCACATCAAATGGAAGGGTATGTATATGTTATGTGATGGGATCACTCCATCGCTCGCTCAATCACTTACTCAATCACTCACTCAATCAATCAATCGATCACAAAGTGCTATTTGGAAAGAATATATCAAGCCATTCGACAACACCTATTAATGGAAGCACTAATGGAGCAGACTTGGGCGCACCATTTATCAATTGGAGCGTGCGATCAAAGAAGGGAGGCATCATTGTGGAGGAAGAGGGAGTGTCATGGCAGAAGGCATCGACTACAGGTGTCGAGCAAGTGTTGAGCGAAGCGATAGATTGCATCAACTTTATAGTGTGGCGCAATGAGCCCAAGACTGAGGCGCCCAACAACTCTGCGGCCGCCCTCTCACCACAAAGCCGAAGTCGATCATCGACCAACATCCACGAACTGGCCAAGCTGACACCAGACAACAAGTCACGCTCTTTCTCTAGCGCATCGAAGTCACCTCCCCTCCCAAGCTTCAAGTCAAGCTTCCCTCCACCCGCCACTCTGCAGGCATCGTCAACGAGTGGCGGCAGCAGCAGCGGCAGCATGATGACGAGCAGCGGCTCGTCTGAAAGCCAAGGATCAGCACTGCTCACATCATCGACAGATAGCACAGGCGCATCGCAGGCCCCAGCCGGATGGGAGCCCGTCGTCCTGGGCATGGGCAGCATCATAGCGTCACACATCGATACGGAGAAGCCATCGGACGTTTGGATATGCCTGTATCCCAACCAGACGGTGGAGAACCGACTGGGCGATGTTCGTCTCAAGCTCAAGTACTCGGAAGAGGTGGTGCTGCCGCTCAAGTCGTACGGCCCGCTGCTCGAGTTCATTCAAGACGACGAGATGTCAGTGATCAACATCCTGGGCAACATTAGCAAGCAGCGCGAGACCATTGCCAACATCCTGATACGTGTGTTTGAGAAGACGGACCGTTGCGCCGACCTGCTACGACGTCTGACCGAGCAGGAGATCGACTCGACGGACAACCCCGACATCATCTTCCGTGGCAACTCGTTGGCGACAAAGAGCGTTGATCTGTACATGAAGCTGATCGGCCTGCCGTACCTGGCGTCGACGATTGGCCCACTGATCAAGAAGATCTATGTGTCAAAGAAGTCGTGCGAGATCGACCCGACCAAGCTGGAAAAGGGCGAGGACATCAAGAAGAACTGCCGCAACCTGCTCAGCTTTGTAAAGAAGATGGCCTCTGCCATTATGGGCTCGGCCGAGCGCTGTCCTGAGCCCCTGCGTCAGGTGTTCCGTGCGATCCAGACCAAGGTACGCCAGAGATACCCAAGCGACGAGGTCACGCGCTACACTGCCGTCAGCGGCTTCATATTCCTGCGCTTCTTCTGCCCATCGATCCTGGCACCCAAGCTGTTTGAACTGATGCCCGATCATCCAGGCATGAAGACCACGCGTACGCTGATCCTCATCGCCAAGACGCTGCAGAATCTGGCCAATCTTGTGGAGGTCAGCGACTGCAAGGAGGACTTTATGAAGGACATGAACCGATTCCTCGTCGACAACATGGACAACATGAAGACATTCATCGACAGTCTGGCATCACCAGTGGCGGCGACGTCAGTGGGCGACCAGCACAACACGCTGGCTCGTGCCGAGTTGGTCAACCCCATCTCGCTAGAGAAGGAGCTGGCCTGTCTCTACCGACAGCTTATCAAACAAAAGGAAGACATGTGGGAGGACGTCAACACTGGCAACAATCCACAACATTTGGAGACAATGCAAGACCTCGAGGGCATTCTAGCCAAGCTCGAGCAAGAGGTCAACGAAGCAATCCTCATGTAATATCATTCAATCAACTCAATCCATCAATCAATCAATCAACCTTTTTTCCAATCCATCAATCACCCACAACTCAAACTCAACCTCAGCCACCACAAACTCAACTCAACTCAACTCAATCCAATATTTATGGTCCAACGACAAGGATGACGACCACACCTACACACCCATCATGATCAGCTGATCATTAACATGGTCATGATCAAGAAGAGTCCTTTCTCTCACTCTCACTCAAACACTGTACATACCTATTTCTAATCTAATCATTCATTAAATGGTTGTAAGGAACCCGACGACAAAGGGAGAAAGAATCACACAATAGTCTCAAAGACTCGTCTACGTCCTTAAGGACTTGGGGGAATTGATTGAATCTTTGTAGTCAGGGCCATGTTCAACTTGTTCATTGTACAATGACCATAGATTGTTTTGATCTGGTTAATGGGGGTCACGTGACCAACTTACAATAACAAGGTAATGAGTGAGTTGAGAGCTCACCAATGATGATTATTGGATGATCATTGTGCAAGTATCCTCCAAGATGATCTACGCATAAACATAACAATATATATATGTATCGGGCATATGAACAGATTCTTGGCCGTAAACCATCAATTGATTGTTGGGGTTGGTGGGGTAGGGGTACATCCATCCATCTGCAGATGTCGATCATACCAATAAGAACAGATCCACAAGCCCTACCACTCTCTCCCCTCCTAAAGGTGACGGGCACAACAATAATAACAAAGTAATATGAGTGTGTGTGTGTGTATTAATGATCCGAGTCATCACTAACCACACTGATTTAATTACACACACTTCCATCCCAAGTTGTAAATCAACCACTCAGCTTGTGGCAGGATCATCATGATCAGCTGATGAGAGAGTGTGTTGAACCACACTCCCACACACAATCAAACAATCACACACACACACACACACACACATACACAAAGAGACAACCAATAAACATACAAAGAGAGAGTAATAGAGGTTGAACAACAGATTTAATCTATGCTTGCATTAATGATTGGTGAGTGTGAGAGAATGATTGAGTGAGTGAGTGATGGTGAGAGAGTACGGAGTGGAGTGCCGCCAGTTGAAAGGACGGACGGATGGATGGATGATTGATTGATTACTGGATGCTTCCAACATCATATTGTTGTATGTTGTTTATTTGTTTAGCTTGTTGTAAATCAACACCTATTATGTTGGTTATTTAAAGCAAGGTAATTAATATAATATATATATTTAAATTATATATATCATCACGTCAGTCAGTAATGTCAGGTGATTGATCACCTTTCCACCATCAACCAGCCAGTCCAGCCATTCACCCAACACACACACACTCTCACACACACCGGCAGACACAACTGACTTACTGACTGACGTTCGGACATCTATCAATCATCGATCAAGTCGTTGGTGATGGATGGATGGATGGAAGGTGACCTTGGCTGCCTGGCAGGCAAGCCTGTTGCCTACTTCCATTCATGGTTTGGCGGATGGAACCCCAACCAAAGTGCAGCCAGACACAGATGAACGCGCCAAAGGTTCTGTCTCCATTAATCTATTTACATCTGTCTGTCAGTCACATCCACTCTCTCCCTCTCTCATTCATCGACAGCATATCCCTTCATCTGCCACCCTTGTTATTCAGTGTCGACGCGTGTGAATGAATGAATGAATGAATGAGAGTGGAGAAGTAAGTAGACTGCGACAATACTCATATAACTTCAATGTTGTCCACAGCCTACATTAATCATCATCACCACTATGCCGACTTGCCGACCGACCATTAAATCGATCACAATACCAGTCCAACTTCATTCATTCATTCATTCATTATTTGATTGATTGATTGATTAATTAATTAATTGATTGATTGATTTATAATGATGCGATAATATATATATATATATATTTATGATCAATCAATTTCCAGCGTCAACCAACTCAACATACAAACAGGCGATCAATCATTCAATCCAAACTCATACACAAACACACTCCAGTTTGAATAAGACAGATATATTATAGATTAAGAATACCATTTCTAAAGTAGGATCTCATTCTCTCTCGTTCTCATTGTCACCTATCCTATCATATGTTAGTACACCTAACAATAACCAACCAAACAACTTACTTTTTGTTGACCATTGGACAAGTGGTCCTTCCTCACTCTCACACACTCGAAACAACACCATCTTGAGCGACGTTTTGTGTTTTGGGTGATACACCCAAACTAAGCAATCACATGATATAATATGATAGCTCTTCCAATCAAGCCTGTCAACAGGTATTAGTGTGTGTTGTCCAACAACAACTCAGACTATTGGACACTCCAAGTCAATCCATCCATCATTCATTTCTCTCACTCCACATCTTATCTCGCAACAACAACACCATTCATAAACAAACATCTACATCTCTCTCTTCTTGCTCACACACCACGCTCTCACTCACCTTTGTTCATTCATCAAGCACAACAACACAAACACAACAACACATCACACTTACCATTCAATGTCCAACAGTTGCAACAACGCACATAGACATCCTCCTGACTTGAACCACTCCTAACCTACTTGTGTTCATAATGAATGTACAACCAAACAGATAGAGAGAGATACAGAGATAAAGAAACATAGATAGAATAGTAATAATAACAGACATTAATATGGATATATAGATTCCGAATCATCAATCAATCAAACAATCAATCAACTTCACACTTCCAATTCCATTCAATACCATTCCACAACATTCCATTCCATTCAATTCAATTGCACTCCATTGATCCAATGATATCAGTATTGCCACTGCCCATTACAACAGATAGAGCATTAAATATAACAGGTGCAAGGGGATTGGGAACAGGAACAGCAGCAATGCCTTATAAGAGGAATTTTAGATCCTCGCCAACGACACAAACATCACCACTGTCCACATTCCTTCCGACCAAGCCAAAGCATGTCATCAATCTGTTCAACTCAACATCGTCCGACCTGACCTCCACATACTCTGGCGTGTCCGACTCGGTCTTTTCAAACTCAAACAGCAGCAGTATCAACAACAACAATATACATAATAATAATAGTGTAGTCAATGCTTCAAACTATGATGGTAGTGGCGCAACAGTCCACTCACCAATGACAGGTGGCAGGAGTTCCAAACCCTCCAGTAATAATAGTACTGGCTACACCTCAATCAAAGACTCATGTCTCAACATGTACCATTCAATACAGAACTACTTCCGATCAAAGTCTAATGGTATGTGGTCGTAGACATCATGCATTGATCAACAGACACTAACAACATCAGCAACAACAACAACAGTATGCTTCGAGACAGATGACCTATATGAATACAGGAAGCAGAACACCTTCCTAAATAATATGATATCACAAAAGAGGAACAATAACAACTCCACCAGCAACAGCAATAATAATAATAATAATACTACCACTTTGTTGACGACGACGACAACAACTACAACGACGACTACTTATACTACATCTGCACAACTTCCATTGACTGGTAACAATATACTGCCGCCACATCATGTCCAAGCACTACAGTCCGACTATCTGATTGACCAGACTGGGGCCGCGCCCTCATTCTCAAAGAGCGGCACCATTCATCTGCCGTCGCCATGCTTCAAAAAGACATATACACTGCCCAACAAGGACACGCGGGTCGAGGAACAAATCATCCATCACCAACCAATGGCCGACGAAAGCAGTCGCTTCTACACACTCTTCAACATCCTCTGCAACTTCATCCTTCAGAACTCACAAATACCACCACAAGACAAGTACAAAGCAAAGCTATGCATTGGCTTCTGTCTCACTGTCTTTAGCTTCATCCCTTCATGGATCATATTCTTCTGGCTCTCAGGTATGTGTACATCGATCGATCATGTGTCGTGGTCCCATGGGCTAACACTCAATCAATCAATCAATAGGACTCACTGAACCAGCTATAATGGCAATACTATCATTGCCAATGTCAATCTCATCGCTTTGGGTACTGCGCAAGACAGGCTCAACTCATTACCCTGGACATATGCTGTGCTTCACACTATGCTTTGCACTTACAATGAACTCATACTACACTGGTGGACATCAGAGCACGCTGCGGCTTCTCATGAGCACACTGCCAATCGTGTCTGCATTGGTCATCGGTCGACGCGCGTCGGTACAGTGGTCATTGGTAGTCCTCTTCATTCTTCTGCTATTCTTTGTTGCCAACCTTGCCGGCTACGAATATGTCGATGGCATCCCTACGATCACCATCCGCTCTCACATGAACTTCATTATCGATGTCACCTTGGTGCTGATCACAATGTCCTTCACGCTGTGCTACCAATACTTTATCGATGAAGCGCACCGCGAGACCAAACTAAAGAACCAGCAGCTGACCCTGGCCAAGGATGCCGCCGTCGAGGCGTATCAAGCTCGCCAGGAGTTCCTCGCTACAATGAGCCACGAGATTAGAACACCACTCAATGGACTGATCGGCATGGCAACGCTACTGCGAGACTCAATGGCGTTGCCACCCGAAGAGAAGCAAATGGCCAAGTCGGTCAAGTCGTGTGGCGACATCCTGCTCCGACTGGTCAACGACATTCTCGACCTTTCCAAGCTCGAGGCCAATCAGATGGTCGTCGAGAACATCCCATTCGTCCCAGGCGAGCTCGCCCACGAGATCTGCCAAGTGCTCTCCGGCCAAGCCAAAGAGCGCAACCTCTCACTCTTCTACGAGGTGTCTGACCGCGTCCCAAGCGTACTCTGCGGCGACACTGGCAGGATACTCCAAGTGTTAATGAACCTGACTGGCAATGCTTTGAAGTTGTAAGTAGTCTATCATGCGACTGATCATGTGACGGTCACTAACATCCCTCCCTCCTTCCCTCTCACCCTAGCACACCAGAGGGCAATGTAAAGATTATAATAGACTTGATCGAAGACGATAGCGAGAAGATATCGTTCAGACAGGGCGAACATAGTGTCTGCTTCAGAGTCCAGGACACTGGTATTGGAGTGCCACCAGAGTCACACCAAAAGATATTCGAAGCATTCGTCCAAGCCGACCCATCAGACAGCCGAAAGTACGGTGGCAGTGGCCTGGGCCTCTACCTCTGCGCCAAGCTCGTTAAGCTAATGCGTGGCGAGATTGGTGTCTACAACAACCGACCTGAACAAGGCGGTGGCTCAACCTTCTGGTTCATCTTGCCCCTGACCGGTGGCGATGTGGCGGCGCTCCATCCCAACGGCGCCGATCAGCATCGCATGTACAACCAAGGCGGCAACGGTGGCGAGAGCAACATCCGTGTGCTGGTGGCTGAGGACAACATGATCAACCAGCGCGTGGCCGTCAAGTTCCTGGAGAAGATCGGCATTAAGGCCGACGTCGCTTCCAATGGCAACGAAGTGCTCGTCCTGTTGGAGAAGCAGGCGTACGACTTGATCTTCATGGACTTCCAGATGCCCATCCTGGACGGCCTGCGCTGCTCGTACACCATCCGTCAGATGGAGTCGTGTGGCAAGTGGCCCGACCGTCTGCCCATCTTCATCTGTGGTCTCACGGCCAACACCATGTCCACGGACAAGAAGCGATGCTTTGACAATGGTATGAACCACTTCATCTCCAAGCCATTCCGAATGAACCAGCTCAAGAGTGCCATCGACATTGCCATCGAGTATCGAGACAACAAGCATCTTCAGATTGGTGTTCCACATCTGTGATCCCCATGTCCAACTCACTTGTATTACTTACTTATGTTTAGATCAAACGAGTACGATATATCCCTTTAATAATATATTTACATGTATATTAATATATTTATAACTATCTGTCTCACTCGTGTATTATTATTGGTTTCACTGAAAAAGGAAATTGATGATTATCGGGCATTCTGATCAAAGTCTTTTACCAAAATGAATCAATTTTACTTTACCCCCGCAAACACACTGTTGATGATCAAGATAGTTTTTAGATATTCTTTAGTGATGACACCATCGAGGCAACAGTGATCACGACCAAACGTGTATGTTTGGAGACCATCTCCAAACAATTATTATTATTATCATCTCAGTGATTGGTTGATTGATTTGCATCAACTTAGTGAAGTGTGAGTTCATTGATCATTCATTCAATCTCACACAAACACTCAAACACACACTCGAGTATTCATTCGAACAACACTGTTACCACTTCACTTATTCATACTCACTTCACTTACTTAACATACTTTAGATATATATACATACTTGTTGTAATACTATTTTCACATAAATCAGATAGATATATATATTGATTGGTCGATCGATCGATTGAAAAGCAAAGATCACATTTGACGACGTAGTTTATACTTGCGAGCTTACATATTTGATTGTGCAGTGAGAGTGTCGTCGTGCAAAGACAGATTGACTGGACAACAAACAATCAATCAACCAGTCAATCAACCAAACACAATCAGTCAATCAGTCAACCAATCAATAAGACATATAATCAAATGTCAAGACTATTCACAAACGCTTCATCAACATGGAAGCCTGTTCGCGACATTGTTGCAACGGGTAAGTTTGGAATGAATGAATGAACATAGCTTGGTCGCAGTCATCTGACTGACCGACATTGCGCCATGTTATAGCTATACATACATTCACACCAAATGGAGAACATCAGGTTGCGATGAAGGTAGGAGACTCGATAAAGGTCGATGAGATGACGAATAATTGGTATAAGGGCGTTGTGATCAGCGCATTGGATGGCAGTCAGCGAAGGGGAATAGTACCAGCAAACTATGTGATAATCAATAAGAGCTCACAACAGGAATCATTCGATGTCGTCACCAACGAACTGGCACAGGTCATTAGAGAGTGGGGTCTCTTGCTGATGAACTATTACAAGGAGCGAAGGAGGTCAGAGTACCGCATAATGAAGGACCGCCTGTCTTTGTTGATCGATTGGCACACCAAGATCCTTTCGCCGTCCCTCACACTCGAGGTGCGAGAGATGCTCAAGGACAAGGTGATCTCCAAGATTGAAGAAGGTCGTCGTCTAATGGGACTGGACATGATCGTCCGCACGCCCACTGGCGAGCCCGCACACGAGGGCAACACAGGAATCATCCAACTCTATCGCATGGTATGTTTGTCGATGTTGGACGTGGGCGTTGACGACATACTGACATCACTTGCCCACAGCATCAAGAGTTGGACACATCAAAGTCATCAAACTACGTACAGCGTAGTATGCAACAAACGTTCGTGAATAGATCAGACAGCTCAAACTCGCTGTCGTCCGTGCCGCCAATGGTGGCCAAGAGGATGTCACATATTAGACACTCACAGATGCCACCACTGCAA
The DNA here is from genome assembly GCF_000787575.1 of Acytostelium subglobosum LB1. Taxonomy (NCBI): domain Eukaryota; phylum Evosea; class Eumycetozoa; order Acytosteliales; family Acytosteliaceae; genus Acytostelium; species Acytostelium subglobosum. The sequence goes on along the minus strand of NW_012236514.1, from coordinate 420,963 downwards.
CAACATCACCGCAAGTCGATGTTGATATTGAAGCGCGAGTCGTCAGACTCGGGCGCAGGCGTGTCTATCGCATCGGCCGCAGCCGTGGCCTCACTCCAACAACAGCAACAGCAACAGTTCCACATCTTCCTGGATCTAAAGATATTCATGTGTCTGGTGGGCGAGCAGTCCGAGCTGCTCTTCTCGATATACAACAAGACGGAGGGCCGGTTCATCACGGAGGAGTACCAGGTGGGCATGACGGCGCAGGGCATGCCCCACGACGTCGAGTCCATCGGCAAGATGTCCACACTTTTCATCAACATCAGCAAGAAGGAGCTGCAGATGGACATCTACCTGGTGTGCCGGCTGATCCGCAAGGGCAAGATGCTCACCGACTCGAGCAAGAAGGCTGGTCCCATCCTCTACCGACGCCCATTTGGCTGCGCCGTGTTGCGCATCGAAGATAACATCGCCGCGGGCAAGGAGACTGAGCACACGATACCCATCTACACAACCAATCAAGAGTCCAACTTTTCCAACATTCACGAGATGATCATCAAGAACCCGGCCAACATGCCACAGGTGCCCAAGGCCAAGGGTGTGTGCGTGGGCCTCACCCTGCTGCCTGGCGAGCTCAGTCAGGTGATCAAGGAGAACCCTGTGCTTGAGGAGGTGGCCCTCACCAACAAGCTGGGCTTCCCCGAGGTCATCTATCCAGGCGACACCAGGAACGACCTGTACTTCACGATTGAGAGTGGCGAGTATTCACAGGATCGCAAGACCAGCGCCAAGAATGTGGAGATCGTGGTGCAGGCACGACTGGAAAATGGCGACCTGGTCAAGGACTGCATGTTCAATGGCGACAAACAACTTTCAGAGTACAGGACCATTGTATTCTATCATTCCAATCAGCCACACTGGGCAGAGACCGTTCGTGTCAACGTACCCCTTACCATCCTCAGCCAAGTATACCTCGTCTTCTCCATCAGGCATTGTACAACATCAGAGAGTAAGTCAGCCCAATTGATAGCAATGATGTGATGCAATCCACTCACCAATCAAACATCCAATCAAACAGCCAAGGAAAGAGTACCATTCGCGGTATCTATTCTTAAGCTCACCAATCCAGATGGCACGGTCATTGCCAACAAGTCACATTCACTGATCAGTTGCAAGACCACCAAGACCATTGACGAGTTGGTTCCATCACAGATCGATCCAAACAACAAGAACAATGTCCGCAAGGGTGAACAGACCAAGGTCAGGATACTCCTGTGCTCAACGATGTGCACACAGAATCGTAAGTCATGCATCATGATTCCCACTCGCCCACTCACTGACTAACTCTAACGATCAATCAATCAAATCAACCAGTTTCATTGCTCACATTGCTGAAATGGGACAAGTACACAGGCGACCTGGCAGAGGTACTGAATCGATTCACATTCGTCGATCAGTTGGAGATTATCAAGTTCATGCAGGAGACATTCAATGCATTGTTTGCCATCCTGGAGACAAAGCGTGTGGCCGATCCTGACTTGGTGTTCAATGTGATCACATGGATCATTGGCCTGCTGGTAGACGAGAAGACCTCACGTTACACCAACTTCCGACCCGTGCTCGACATTTACATCGAGCGACACTTCACCTCAACAGTGGCGCACAATCTGCTCATTGGCAGTTTGAAGCGCAGTTTGTCCAATGCCAACTTCAAGACGCTAATGTCATCGCTCAAGTCCATGGAGTATGTGCTCAAGTTCGTGGTGACCAGCAAGCTCAACTACGATCACAGCGTTCGACCCAGTGGCGCAGTGAACACATCGTTCAAGGATGACCTGACCAGCGTGTTCAACGCTCTCTCCAAGCTGATGGAGCGTACCGAGCGCGAGTACATTGGCGCTCAAACCATCGCCCTCAAGACATTCTCATCGATGTTCATCGACCTGGGTCAGCTGTTTACGGTGGAGGAGCGTTGCGAGATTGCCAAGCGCTTCATTGACAGCGTGCGCTTTGACGAGTCGCTGCGTCTGCTCAACATGGAGAAGATGAACGTCATCCACAGCCTGGCTGAGGGCGACCTGTTCCTCCAGCCAGCGTCGCGCACACTCCTACTCGGCACAGTCAAGAAGCATCTCAAGATGCACATGTCCTCATCTTCGCTCACACTCGACGACGTGATGAAGCAGGCCGAGATCATCTCGGTGCTGATCGATACAATCCAGTCCAAGCTGAAGGACCCCTCGCGCATATGGGAGCTGGTCGACCTCCTGCCGGCCATCGTCCGCTCGATCCAATCATACAATACGAACGACATCTCGCGTCTGGACATGGTACACAACCTCTACAGTATCCTGCATCTGATGGACTCGACACACTTTGATGGCTTCATCATTGCCAACCCAGACATCTGTCTCAAGTTCATCTATGACCTGCTCCTGGTGCTCAACTCCCTGTTGGCATCGGCGTCGGCCACCTACCCCGAGAACTGGTTCACACTCACCATGTTCCAGTACACCACCGTCAAGAAGACCATCAATCAGATCAGCAAGTACCTGCTCAAACGTGCCAACTCACACGACTCGGCACCAATCGACTTTGATCTGTGGTCGGCCTTCTTCACCATTTCCAACACCTACTTTAAGCTCAAGGGTCTGGCCCTCGAGAACTTCTCCGAGGTCAAACAACGCAACATCAAGTCACGCTATGGTGATATGCGTAACGACCTCATTGTCACGACACAAAAGATGTGGGAGTCATTGGAGAAGTACCAGATCAAGCTGCTTCCAACTGTCATTGGACCATTCCTCGAACTCATATTGATCAACCAGCCCAACCTCAAGCAGCTTGGTATCACGCTGTACTTCCAACTCCTGAGGTGTGAGTACCGCGAGCACAGGTCATTCAAAGAAGTTGAGATGGAGACAATCAACACTTTGGACAAGATCACAAACACTGACGCGGCAGAAGTTCTCGATGAGAAGGTCAGAGTGTTCTTCTCAACAAAGTATGTATACATTCACTCAATCAATCCAACCATCACAATGATCTAACTCTACCATCCATCATCACTCTAGTCTTGAGGAGAAGATGAACTCTGAGAGCCTGATAAGGGAGCCCGGCAAGGTGTTTATCAAGGATATGACTATGTTCTTGGAGCTACTGTATGCTTTGAGAACATTGCCAGATAGACCAGAATATGAAGACGATCGTACTATTGCCGCCATGCAACTGATGGCATATTTGAAGCAGACAGACAGACGCGATACATACATCAAGTACGTCCATCTACTATGCAATCAACATCTGTCCAACAACAACTATACCGAGGCTGGAAACACACTGTTGCTCCACGCTGACCTACTTCAGTGGACGGATGCGCCCGTCGAGGAGGTGGACGAGACCAATACCCAACGTGCACAGACACAGCGAGAGAGGAGGGAACGACTGTACAAGCAGGCGATCGAGTACTTTGACAAGGGCAAGGCATGGGAGCGCGCCATCACACTGATGAAGCAGCTCATTGTACAGTATGAGGAGGAGTTGTGCGACTATCAGAAGCTGGCCGATATCCTCCAACAACAATCGACATTCTATCGAAAGATCATCGGAGTGGAGAGATTCTTCTGCGAGTACTTCAGGGTCGGCTACTATGGCAAGGGCTTCGACGCCAGCATCCAGGGCAAGGAGTTCATTTACAAGGGCTTCGAGTTGGAGCGTATGACTGACTTTGTCCAGAGGATCCAGTCCAAGTTCCCGTCAGCCATCATGCTGACCAACACTGAAGCACCCTCGGCAGAAATTCTCAACTCCGCCTGCCAGTATCTTCAGATCTACGCCGTCAAGTCGGCGCCGATCGAGGCCGACAAGTCCAAACAAACCAACTTTTTGTCCAGCGGCAAGCCAATACCAGCCGCCGTTCAAAAGTATCGCCAACACAACAACATCAACACATTCATCTATTCCAAGCCCATCAAAAAGAGCAAGGACGCCTCCACACCGCCAATGAACGAGTTTGCCGACCTCTGGATCATCAACAACTACTTTATCATCAAGGACACGTTCCCAACGATCCACCGTCGCTCCGAGATCATCAAGCGATACGAGGTGAACCTGTCACCAATAGACAATGCAGTCAATACAGTGATTGGAAAGAACAACGAGCTGATGGAGATGAGCACCAAGCACGAGAATGGCGTGGAGGCCAACCTGAGTCCCTTCACCATGGTTCTCAAGGGAGTGATCGACGCAGCCGTCAATGGAGGCGTCAACATGTACAAGAAGGTGTTCTTCTCACCCGACTACCTCATAGAGAACCGAGAAATGAAGGAATCTGTCGACAAGCTGAAACAAGCGCTCAACACCCAAGTGACCATCCTAAGGCGTTGTCTATCCATTCATTCAAGAGTGTGTTCACAAGAGATGGGAGGTCTACAAGAGCAACTAGAGAGTAAGTTTGGATTGATTGAATGATCATGATGATGATGATAGTGTTGACATCGATGGACTAACCCTTAATACCATAACTTCCAGTTCAATTTGAGAAGATGAAGCATGAGTTGGATGTTAATTAGACAGCATAATAAATCGAAGGATATCCAATGGTTGTCATGTGCGCACAATAATAGTATGAAGTTTAAGTTTAAGCTGTAAACTCTGCATTGTTGAAGTAGGTGTCAAGATTGAATCCGATGGATACGCTGAGCAACTTGATGCTCTCGTATGTGGCATTACATCGGAACTTTGCATCCAAACCTGTTTGTGCGTCAAAGTATCTCAATGATACCAATGAATGAATCGCCGTACTAAGTTGTACAGAGTCCTTGAGGTTTGGCTTCAACTCTGGAAACAGGGAAAATAGGATAGCAATCATTCTGTCTGCTTCAAAGAACTTGGGTCCAGTTTTCTAATAGTGGCGCCAAACAAAGTATTAGTGATTGTCCAGCCTTGTTTGAACCTGGAACACCTTCAATACTATACCTTCTCTACTCCACCAACTCTCTTAACATTGCTCTTTGTGTACAATAACTTGTCATTCTTTTGAGTGAAAGTGGAAGCCATAAAGCCAGCAATCAGGATGCACTTTGAGTGATAGGGCAGTCCAACGTCAGACATGTCGTTTGGTCTTTGGTCATCCTCGTTATTTCTGACAAGTCTGATCTTATCGCGTTGATATACATTGTTGAGGAATGTTTGAAGTACTGGATTGATGTTCATATAGAGACTTGTCCAATCAGTTTGCGACACTCCTCTAGTGAACACAGGGTGTATATAGAGAGGGAACAATGTATGAAGGATATGTATCAGAAGTAGTACATTCCTGACATGTTGATAGAATGTATCCAAGACAATGGTGACCAGGTGATTGTACATTGGTATTGAGTCCTTTAGACTGCCTTGAGGGATGTATGAAACTAGAATCGCATTAAGCTCGTCTGATCATTGGTAAGTGGCGGCGTGATCGAGGGTCAGACAAAGTGAGAGCAAGATGACTCGAGTACTTAAATTACCTGATGTATATTGAGGAAAGTGAATGGTGATTGGAGAGCGTGCACCAGGTACTTGTTGTATTGGGATGATCTTCTCTAAAGGCAACTCGCTGACCATGAATATACACACGGGGATGTCGGTCATCTCGTGTATGCGTAGCAATGTTTGAAAGAGGAATGGGTCCAGCCTGTGGATAGAGTCAACATTGTCCAACACAATATGTATGACAGTGTCATTCTCTTGATCATCGTCTTCGACCAACACTCGTGTAGTCATACGCTTGACCTTTTCAGAGAGTAGCTTGAACAGTTCGACGATCGTTGGACAGGAGGTCGCTGTTGAAATAACAGGTTCAGACCTCTGTTGCTGTATGGTATTGTTATGTATACCAACGAGATTATAATGCTTGTTTATATCGGCAGCTGAAAGAGGTGTATTGGGCGCAGGACTGCTGGCGCTATTGATCGATGGTGGCAGTTTCAATGAATGATATATTGCACCAAATAATGATGATAGACCGACATGAATGCGACAATCAACTTGACAATATACAGCCCTTTGATCATCCAATGCTCTAACAATAGTTGTCATCTTTCCACAATCAGGCAGTCCCCATACCATCAGTGATCCAACATGTCTCTGTTGAGTGATGTGTCGGTCAGTAAGTTGATTGATTGATTGATCAGAAACAAGTTGTTTATAACATACATATAATACCAACCTACTGACTTGGTTGAATTGTGATACTCTTGCTATTGGCGCACCGGTATACATTGTTTATTACCTTTATCTCTATCTACTACTTTCTTGCTTGCTCTGTGTGAAGTAATTAAAAGGGGCGCCACTTTTTGAATTTGATTGGACTCGAGTGTTAGAAGTGACTTGTCGAGAGACTGCTACTAAGGCACTGGTTAACATTGAGTACCAAGATAGGTCAAATTACTTCTTCCTGGAGTTCTAAACTTATTTGTCAATCAAATATTGTGTAATAATAATAAGCAATATACATTTATTCGATCAATCTTATGATGGTTGTTGATCGGATGCTGGTCATTTATTTGCACCAAGACCAATAGTCGATGCCACCTATATCGATGCTGCGGTGGAAATTGTGTTCTTTCATCCATGATCCATCCTCAACGCGGTTGTTGACCGTCTCAAATCCAACCATCCAGTCCGCTCAGTCAGTGATCACCAATGACTAGTGCCGCATCAACTTTCAAAAGACAGAGGTAATGTGGCCAGGGCACCGACAGATATGGGTGTTCTATTACAATTCATCGTCCGACGACACTGAATCGTTATCAACAAAGATTGTCTTGGCTGGATACTCAATTGCTTTCAGTGCCTTGAACATCTGTAACCGGTCAAAGACGTTCTTGTCTGTGTAGCGATAGATCGACAGCTTGATATGCCTGAGCGTCGTGTTGGTGGCTTCGAACCGCTGATCCCAGCACACATCGAGTAGTTCCAGATTGGGATTGGATGCGATCATGTCTGCATTTTTAATGCCAATCCTTACGACAAGTTTGATCGTCTTGATCACAGTGTTGGCTGCATAGGCCTGGGCGAAGCGATGCACTGTGTTGTGCGTCAAATCACCAGCGTAAATGTCATAGTCGTCCTCAAAGTCTATGCGTAGCTTGTGTAGAGCTCGCAGTTTGTTCAGGAATGTAAAGTCGGCCATACGGTGACAGTTGATATCTAACAGTGTCAATGTGTTGGACAGGGTCGAGAGGATCGACGCCCATGATTGAAGAGTCAGGTCGACATTGTCCTTGCCACACGCCATCTGCAGAGCCGTAAGCGTGTACTTGTGTGCCAATAGATTATTGGCATAGTTGCTGGGCTGCTTCTTCTTCTTCTTGTTGGTTGTGATTGCATCGACCTCCTCCTTATTTATGATGTAGCGACGGCGGCTTGATCATCGGCAGAATAAGACCCAGTATTGGATTATCAAATGCCATGTGTAGCTTAAAGGCAAGCGATGTGACCCTCCTTTGCCAGTTCGTGTTGAGACATTCGATGGTTTGCTGTAGACACTCGGCCGATGTGGTAGAGTTGAGGACCACTGTGACGTTGCCTAGACTAATGGTGGTGAGCAGTTCCTTGGCCTCGGACGTGAGGTCGGTGAGGCCAGAGATGTCCAGCCGGTAGCGTCGAAGGATGTTGGAGACGCCAGACGTGTTTCGCTTGTCAGCCGTCTTTAGGAGCCAGTAAATTTTCTTGACTGAGCAATTCAGCGACACCCTGTAGCCAATGTTGATGTGGAGTTGGCTGAGTATCTCAGTGATGATCACGATCCATCTCTTTGATAAACAAAACAGATTCACTACCCAAAACTTGTAGCGATAGTGCAAATTAATCAATAGCGCTATTATTCTCTTTTGTACTAGTACTGGCAGTTTTGGCAATGACATCCTGTCAGTTATAATATATGTATATTTTCAATGATCTAAATGTTTGAATATGAATGACTGATAATCTGTGTATCTGTATTACAGATTCACACCAAGTGAGGGAAGGTTATAGTATATTTAAATATATTACCCTTATCCTTTTGATATTTCTAATCAACTGTTCAAACTCTGTCAATACAGATGCGGATAACTGGGATAGACACTTTGTCAATCAAACGTTCAGCTTGCTTTTGGAACCCGAGAGCAATTCCTACTTGTCCCAAGGCCGATTTTTCTACATTGATGATCATTCGAAGTTTCCCTTGCCAGTGGAGTCCGAGACAAACTACCCTCTAATCTTCAAATATGGATCACTCTCTGATAGTAACCAGAATCCCCAAGTGAGATTCTATGTCAACAATATCGAAATTTGGCCCATCTGGAACACTGTCGGTCAAACCCTGCTGGTTCCGCAGACATGTGCGCAATCCAATTCGAAGGCTCCCCGTCCAACAGGTTCCCGATGTATGCTCAGCAGACTGTCGGTAGTCTGGCTACACAAAAATTTCAACCAATACCACTCTACAACAAGACACCGTTCCATACCGAGATGATGTTGTTGCTGATGATGGAGATGATGATCAACTCGGCATAGTCGTTGGCCTACAAGATAGTCTACTTCTACACATTCAACCATTCGTGTCTGCACTGTACCAACTAGCTGTCATCAAGGACCTTTGTCAACAATGCTGTTTATGACCAACTTGTCTCAACCAATGGCTTCAAACTCAATCGAAATGACTTTGTCCCCAACAAATGAACGCAACTTCACTCATTACAGACGGTACAGTTCATATAACTCTCAAGTATGGATTTATCACTATACTGAACCAGAATGAGCCACTGTATAATGCAGACATCCCTCTTCCATGTCCAATTGCTGCTGGTTCCTACACTAGATTCTTTGCTACAATGATTCCATCGACAGTGCCATCTGGAATGTACTTTGATCAACGATCAGAATGGACTTGGTCAATCAAAGTTTGGAAAGTTGGTATGGATGGTAATGATCCGAAGTTGTTGACGATACCATTGGTTGGACTACATATCCTTCCTCTCCAGTCTGCTCCCCAAGAATTTTTGACCAGCCAGGTACCCGGAAATTTGATTGGTGAGTGTAGACAATGGTTTATTGGTAACTCATAAAGTTGTTTAGATGATGGCATTGATTGGCCACTCGTTCATTCCACATTGGCCGATTCCACGCTCCAAATAGATGTATCCTTGCTCTCCCCAGTCAGCACCCCAGGAATTCTTGACCAACCAGATATCCTTGGAATGGTCGTGAAGTTGCTGGCTTCCATAGCCTACGAGCAAGATTGCGTGGTCCAAGTTCTTACCGCATGGCAAGTCAAAGACTCCAGAGATGTAGAACTGCCACATCTCAGCGTCGGCAGAGATGGAGATTGGTCCGTGGACAGCGAGGTAGGCAGCGAGTTGAGTCTCGTTGGATGGGGCGTAGGTCCAGTTGGAGATCTTGGCACCAATGTTGGATGGATTGAAGTGGCAGGTGCCATTCTCGGCGGTGTATGGGTATGAAGCCTCGGTGTCAATGCCTCCGTTGGCAATGATGTAGTCCATGGCATTCTCTTGCATACCTCCATTGCAGCCAGCATCGCAGCTGTAGAATCCCTCGTAGGTGGCGCAGTGATGGTCACAGTCCACAAGGTTCTGCTCGGAAAGACCGACAAGAGTGTTACCAGCAAGGAACCATTGACCTGTTATATGATTGATTGAGTGAGTGAGTGAACCAACTCGAATCGATTAAAGATGATGATGGTGATACATACCCTCAATGTTTCCGGTGGTGGAGAAGGACCAGCATGAACCACATTGACCTTGGTTCTTGACTGGGGTGACGGCTCCCTTGGGTCTCCAGTCGAATGAGGCTGGCATGTTGGTGACGTCCATCTCTGGGGCGACTGGGACGTCAGCACGGCGACCTGGTCTAACGACGGCGTTGAGGTTGTACTCTCTGAACTCCTCGACGGAGAGATCAGCAAAGGCGTTGACGCCAAACTTGGCAGAGGACTTGAGTGACTTGGCCAAAGCGTTCAACTCGTTGATTCTTGCAAGGTTGGTCTTGAAGATCTCGAAACGCTCATTGTACTCAAATGAAGCGTATTGCTTCTGGTACTTGGTTTGGAAGTTAAGGAACTTCTTCTCCTCTAATGATTGATTGGAATGATTGAGTGAGTGTGAGTGAGTGTGCGGAGTGGGGAGGATGGGATAGTTCCAGATACATACGGTTGGAGATAGATCTGGCTGAGGTCAAAGCGACCAGAACCAAGAGACAGAGGATGATAATCTTCATTCTTGGGAAGTATGTATATGTTTACAACAAAGGTTGGTGTTATGAATAATGATTGAAAATGATCATTCTTGACACACCTTTTATAAATGATTGGTGAAGTAGGTTATGATCAAACCATACATACCATACCGACTATTGTGTGTTTATAATTATCATCATTACCCACCAAGTTGGGATGGGGATGGAGTTGTACCCTTCCCTATCCTTACCCATTGCACCAAATAAACGACCCCCTTTGACATGACCATGGGACCAAATCAATGATCAATGTCATCATTCACATCCACGCCAAAACCATCACCTCACATTCACACACTCAACTTATTAAGATATTTCACATCAAATCATCCAAAATGATCATTTTGGGGCCATTGGAAGCTTCGGAGGAATGCTCCCGACCCCCGTTGTAGGTCCGAGAGAACATCAGGTCAGTTCTTCGTCGGATATTAATTGTTATATTTATTATGATCAAAGATACACTCATCCATCTTCGTTGTTGTCATGTATGTGTGTGTTTGATCAATCCAATCACACTCAAAGCATGTCATAGAAGTAAGGTAGGCCCTGGTTTGATGAATGGATGTGGATATAGGTGCAAAGTTATGTTAGTTAAACAAGATACTTGATATTAGATAATTATAAAGAAAGAAAGAAAAGATTGAATGATTGAATATGGCCATGGGAATGGTGGACATACCTGGCCAATCTCCCAAATGGATATTGAACATCCATAGTGCTTGGCAAGTGCTAGCCTCTTGTCGATGAATAGCAATGTTGGATATGATACCCATCGCTGATGGTCTTGCTCGTCGACATAGTTGAATGTGTGCTGTTGATGTGCAGACACCCATTGCATCTTGGGACGATACGTTTGAAGCACCTTGGTGTACTCGTGTCCAACCATGGCGGCGTGGCTGCCTCCATACGTGCCTGTGTATCCATAGAATGGCAGTCCGACCATCACCTTGGACATGTATGGTGCGGCCACCGTCTGAATGGATCGCAAGTTCTCCTCAATCCATTGCATTGGTGCCAACACTCCTGATCTTGGTTCATAGTCATACGTCATCAATGAGAAGCCATCAACATATGGTGCCAACTGCGCCACGTCCTCAGCGGTAATCTGTGTGCTTTGTAGTGGCTGTTGTTGGGAGAGTTGTTAATGAATGAAAGAATGGGTGCAGAGTCGAGCAAGACCCAACAACATACAGGTATAACGACAATTAGCTCTCTGTTCTCTTTGTGGAATACATCATGTAGACGCTCGATGAATAGGTTCCTGAGCTCGAGGTGGAACTTCATGTGTGAGGCAACTCCCTCCAGGACAAGTCCATCGTATTGATGCTTGTTGTTGTGATCCTTGAGTGCACCAATGAGCATTCCTTCGGTCATTACGCGGTTAAGACTGTTGACGTCCCAGCCACCCTCCATGATGTACCTGGGCACGATCTTGGTGGCACCGGCCGCAGGCGTCGACGTGTACGGGCCGCCACGCACACGGGCGATCCACTTCTGGTCGACGTTGTGGTCGCCCTCGATGGCGATGGACTTGCCCGTCCACTTGACCTGATGCCAGACCGGCGAGACATGCGTGAACTTCTTGTTAAACAACTCGGCCATCTCGTAGCCCTTGGAGTTCCACGGCGTCACGTATACCAACGTGTTTAGATCGCTGGGCATATTGCGCTTGGTAGTGTCGTGTTGGTACTTGTTGCATTGTGACAGCACGTTCTTGTATCTTATGTTCTCTCTGACGAGGTTGCGCTTGTATACGTCCTTCTTGACGGGCGATAGTGTGTCATAGTCGTCCTCATCGTCGACGATTGTATCATCATCAGTATTATGTGTTGCCGCTGCTGCCGTTTCACCCTTCTTCTTTGCATCGACCACCATCACTATTGTTGATGTTGGCAATACTGTCAACATTGTTATCAACACCAACATGCATAGTAGTGCTGCCCGTCTATGTGTGTTGATTGCCATCTTTATCTACTCTCTCTCTCTCTCTCTCTTTCTCTATCTTTCTCGATTTGGTGTTTATTAATTGATTGACTGAGTTTCATTACCATTTAAGGGAAGTGAACTCAAAGTTCCCCCTTTCAGTCTCAAAGTCAACAAAACTGTATCATTAATCAACCATTCTAAAGTTTATTTATGGAGTTTGATAGCAGTACTGTTCCAAACCAGTCTTGTAAGACTATTCCTACTACTACTACTACTACTACCGAGCCTAATACTTTGACACAATCCGGCAACAACACCAGTAGTAACAGCACAAGCAACAACAACAACAACAACGACATCAACATCATTATCAAGATGAAGCCAACAAGACACCTCCAGGTGAACCACTCGTTAGGAGAGCTGTGTTCACGAAGCAAGACCATGTTTGGGAGAGAAAGACAAAATCAGATAAGATGAATGTTTAGGAAAGCAGAACTTAGTATCGTTCCAAGCATGGAATATGTTTGATTCGCGATAGATTGAATGATAGATTGATTGGTCCATGGATCAAAGCGATATTCAATCGAACCGTCTCATGCACACTCTACATTGACAATATCATGCCAGATCACAAGTTGGGGTCACCATTCATCTAGCCTTTCAGTAATATAATATTCATTCTATTAAATATATACCTTAGAATATATTTACTTACAATAGAGACTATGGAACTAGGAGGGACTTGGCACTGGCAGTATCAGCGGCATCTACAGCATATGAATAAGCAACAGCAACACCAACAACAAGAGCAAAAACAACAGCAATATAATCACCTTTAAAAGACAATACTCCAATACAGACCACTGTAACAATGGAAAACTGCCCAGGCACCGAGCATTCATCCTTAATTTAAGCTAGCACCATAATCAGATGGATCTCAACTATTAAAATTGGACAGGCAACAACAACATTGGGTAGTGAGCAGTCTGTTTCTAGTCGCACTACAACTATCTCGCCATTAGCCCGAAGTGATCAAACCTTTGAAAGGTGGTGGAATTGTAAGCTCCTTTCTCTACTTGAGAAGTACCGAGGTAACAAAGTCATGGCAGTATTTGTAATGAGTTTTGAGAGTATTATATCCTCTCACCTCTATTCCACCTAATCTCAACCATATAGTCAAGCTCTATCTAATTGATCCAAACACAATATCGAATCAAAGTGTCCCAACGTTGGCGGGAATATCGTTCTGATCTTTTCTAGTTCAAGGGACAAATGCTGGTTATTGTAAACTCGAAGGAGCAAAGATCAGAATGACTTGCTAACTTGCTCATGTGATGGTAAGATAATATACTATAACTAATCATCAAGGTCATATCGGTGTTGCAGAGATCTCCCAGCACGAATTCTAGAGAGCCCTGAGAGTGTCCGCTTGGATAACTTGCGCAATCTCCAAGGTTGTGTCATCGAGTACGGTCCAGCTGCTGTGAATGCTGCCGTGGCCAACTCTAACGACCAGATACCAGTTGGTACGGACCACGTCTACCTCACAGAGCCACCTGGTAAGTACATAATTGGATAGGTTATTGATTAATGCTGATTCAGCTCCTGCAAAGACATTCCGACAAGGAATATCATGGCAAGCCATCGAGAAGGGCATGCATGTGCCACCGGATTGTGTAGATGCTCCATATCCGGCTGGAGATTACACTATTTTTGAAGCAAAGATGCTAGCTAGGATGTAAGTACATTTATATGCGACTCATGGCCTAACTAATTAACATTTGTTTTAGATATGGGCCAAGAGGTTGGCAACCAGTGTGCCTCCCATTGTGACTGCCTTTGTTTCAATTGCAGCACTGATTGTATCCATTATTGCACTCAAGATGAAGAAGACAGGGCAAATAAATATGAACCTCCTCAACCTCGTTCACTCACTGCACCTTCTCAAACAATCAATCAATTACTCAAAACAGCATATGTCTACAATCTGGGAGTTCCGAAAGAAATTTATTATTCAAAAAATTATTTCTATTATTCTTCTACTTCTTATTTTTATTATTTTGGGAGTATGGTCAATAACTGAGTCCAATGCCCAGTAAGGAGATCAGATGGACAAAATAATAATGTTATTATTTAATTTCAAACCATCCACGTAATCAAATAATTACAAGTTATTATTATTCAAACAAATATATATTAAAAGATGGTAATTTCCAGCCTAAATATGTTTATATTATTAGAGACTCAGATCCAAAATTATTGATGGTACAATGTTTATGATATCAAATATTGATAGATTGACACGTACAAAAAGGAAATCAATAACCGAGACAATGAAATGTTGGTGTGACTGTTCCGCTGAATATGATAATACTTTACTAAGAATGAAGCAAGATATCTCGTATTAAATAACCGATGGCAAAGATTGATAAGACTTCATGATTGGATAGATGATTCAGATTGGCTCACGGCAAATATTGATTGACAAGCACAAGAAGGTGGTCTATACCGAGACAAAAGAATTAATATATCTATACAAAACACGCAGCAGAGTGAATAGAAATCATTTGGCAACTATCAATGAGATGTTGGGAAGGAGTGACCGTTCCGCTGAACATGATGATCCGTTACTAAGAATGAAACTTAGTAATTCTGATCTTGCTCCTACAATTGACAATGTTTGTTATTGTACAATTGGATGAGCAAAGATCAGAATGACTATTAATAATTAGTTCCTGACTGGATCTATCCAGTCAGCCATACAAGATTGATCAATAATCCATATTAACCCACTATCACCTTGGTAAGATAATCATAAAGTTAGTTTGTTGATTGGACTCCGACGCTGACTGATCTTTATTATTAGTAGTAATATTGGTATTAGAGGTCAACGAACGTTGCCATCGCATCCATCCATCCATCCATCCAGCCAAGTACACATATATATGAAGGACAATGGACAATGGTGATTGAGAGGACAGTGATTGAGAGAGATTGAGAATGAGAGAAGTCCCCACCCTCCTATATAAATAGCTGTTCGATCGAGTTGGTCAATGAGCTGAAGAAGTTACTGGAGCCTGATTTCTTGATGAGGTAAATACGGTGCACAGTGTCATGGCTCTCAACCTCGACATCACACTCGTACACCTTGGTCTGCAACTCGTTCTTGCTGACCTGCTGCCCACTGCTTGGATAGCGACAGCTGTATGATATCTGAGCCTGATTGCTCTTGAGACGCCACTCGATGCCCAGCTTGTTGAATGTCTGCTCCAGGTTGATCACAATCAGCGAACTGTCTACCTTGGTTTCCACAACCAGGGTTGGCGTCGCAGGTGAATGTGTTTGGACAACGACGGCCGCCGCCGTGTTGGATGTTGAGGCGGCAGTTGAAGTCGATGATGATGAAGAGGTCGATGGCGACGATGGTGCGCCGGCGCCCATCACAACCGTCGTCAGATTGTTGGATGACGTGTTGGGACTGGTGTTCTTGCTGCTGCTGCCACTGCCGCTGCCGCTACTGCTGCCCTTGGAGAAGAAGTAGGAGAACCACGACTTCTTGGGACTGGAGCCAATGATGGGCGACGAGTTGGGCGTGGACTCGAGCATCTTGAGCTTGCGCACCTTGGTGATCTCGATCGGGTTCGAAGTCTTGCCACGGTGTGACATGGTGGGGCTTGTGGCTGGATTGGAGGTGGCCGTCATGCTGCCTCTGCGCTGCATGATTGGCGGCGACTCCTTGGGTGGTGGGGGCGGCAGACCCTGGCTGAGTGACAGGGGAGGGGGTGGCGGCAGTGCGCCGCCCGGTCCATAGTAGTTGTTGTTGATGCTCAAGTTCTGGATTGGTGGCATCTTTGAGTCGCTCACAGCAATGGTGAGTGGTTGTGGCTGTGTCTGAGGTGAATGTGATTGAGCTTGGGCTTGGGCTTGGGCCTGAGCCTGGGCTTGAGCTTGAGCTTGGGCCTGAGCATGGGCATGGGCATGTGAGTGTTGGTGATGTTGTTGCAATGCCTGTTTGAGCAGGCCGTCTGAGCCACTTGGCTCGCGCTTTGGTGAAGGTGGAGGCTGTGAAATTGGATGATGTTGTTGTTGATGTAGATCTGAGTTGCTCTTCTGCTTGCCAAACACCTTCTTTAGTGATAACTCTGATGCGCTGTTTCTTCTCTTGTCTGTATTGTTGCTGTTGTTGTTGCCATTGCCATTGCCATTGTTGTTTGTGGTGGCCGTCGTATTCTTTACGCCATACTTTGAACCCTCAGTATCATAACGCTTCCTCTCCTCTAGCAATCTATAATAAACAATAATCTGTGATCGTCTGTTGATGGTATGTTGTTAGTGTCAATGCCAGTGCCATGTGAAGCAAGCCCAACATACTCATTGCTGATCAATGCTCTTCTAATATCATCTGGTGATCCCAAGCCCAACACCATAAGGCTTCTGAACACTTCATCGTCCATCGATGCCAGATCAGTCAATGGTGAGCCCATCTTTGTTGGTTGTGTAGAGATGATGGTTAGTGATCAATGAGCAATCAATGCCTCTCTCTCTCTCTCTCTCTCTCTCTCTCTCTCTCACTCTTAAGGTGGACTTACCATCTTATCGATTGGGATCACTTTTTCGGTGGTCGATGAGTTGGAGAGGAACCATGGATGCCTCTTGATATCCTTGATCGTTATTCTCTTCTTGGGATCGACCACCAACATCCTAGTGAGGAGGTCTTGTGCATCCTTGTGTATGTATCCTGGCATGACAAAGTCTCCGCTCTTGACCTTGCTCAGCAGTCTTCTAATGTTATCATCGTCAAATGGTAGTCGACCCTATAAGTTATGTATGAATGTTAGTGATCGATAGCCATCATGGTGACACGCGCGGCACAAAAGACTGGACAACTCACGGTCAACAATGCATATAGGATGACACCACAACTCCAGACATCGGTCTTTTGACCGTCGTAGTCAATGCCAGAGACCACTTCGGGACTGGCGTAATGAGGGGACCCACAGCTGGTGTGCAATAGACTGTCCTTCTTGATGATTGATCCCATGCCAAAGTCGCAGATCTTAATCTTCTTGTCGCCGCTCAACAAAAGATTCTCTGGCTTCAGGTCCCTGTGACATATATTCCTGCTGTGACAATAGTCCAATCCAGAAATGATCTGTTGGAAGAAAAACAATGCCTCTCCACTCTCCAGTCCGCCCTTCTCCACCAGGTAATCAAACAACTCGCCTCCTTCCACATATTCCAATATCAGGAATCTGGAATTGATCAATGATTGTTGGATATGGATTGGATTTGATTGATTGAGTGAGTGGAATCATGTGATGTGTGATTGAGTGATTGATTGTATGAGTGAGTATACTGCGCGTCGTTCCAATACTTGATCAATGTTGAATGTAAACATACAGGTAGTTTGAGGTCTCGTATACCTCGTACATCTTTAGGGCATTGGGATGCTCGATGAGTTTCATGAGGACCACTTCCCGCTCGATCTTCTTTCTCATGGATGGCTTATTCATCAACAAGTCCTTATTGATGATCTTGATGCCCACTTTGAATCCAGTGTCCTTGTGGAATCCTAATTTGACCTTGCCCGTTGTGCCCTGACCCAGGGTCTTTCCAATGATGAAAGGCCCAACTGAATGAATCTCCATCTTTCTTCTATATTATATTTATATCTTTTGATTGATTGATTGTTTGTTTGTAAGTCCTGGATGTTTTGATGATTGATTGTGATCAATGTTTGTCCTGGATCGATGGATGGATGTGTCCCTTGTCCCTGTTGAGCGTGAGTGAGTGTGAGTGAGTGTGAATGTAATCGCGTGTAGATGTTGCTAAACACGAGAGAGTTGGTAGATAGATTATTGGACGGATAGATTA
The DNA here is from genome assembly GCF_000787575.1 of Acytostelium subglobosum LB1. Lineage (NCBI taxonomy): Eukaryota > Evosea > Eumycetozoa > Acytosteliales > Acytosteliaceae > Acytostelium > Acytostelium subglobosum. The sequence goes on along the minus strand of NW_012236514.1, from coordinate 402,903 downwards.
ACGAATGCGTATGTGTATAAGTTGTTGCGGGGACTTAGTTGGGAGGACAAACAAACAAACTAACAAAAATACGAATGATTGTCAAAGGGATGTATCTTGGTTTTGTTGTTTGTTGGTGTTGTGTTGTTGTTTGTGCTGGTTGCCTGCTTCTGACCCACAACCAATCCAATGTAGCTTTGTTTGTGTGTCGTCGAATCGAAGTTGTTTGTTGTTGTTGTTATTATTGTTTGTGTGTGTCGTCGCGACTATCCATCTGCCAACAACAACAACATTGCAGTGCGAGAAGGGGAGGGGGCCAGACTGGTGCTCGAGTGGGACTGATTGATTGACCGATGGATAGATCAGGGACTACCCCCCTAGCCTCACACAAATCATGCTCCCAAAATCCTCTGAACGAGATTTTTGTTCTTCTTGTGATCGTTGGAATAAACAACAAAATAGAAAAGTTTGATGATCGAAGCCCAGAAGCTCGGCTCAGTGGGCCAAAAAGAAAAAAAAACCCGTCAGACGATCGATTCGATATGTTTGTCAGTGGGGTTGATGGGTGAGTGAGTGAGTGAATGTGATTGAGTAATCCGCTATTAATTGAATGTCCTGCACTCCTCCTCACACACTTATGTCGATCATAGATCATAATCCATCCATCCATCCAACAATAGCGACATATCCTTGAGTGAGGCTATGAGTGTAAATGTGTCTATGTATGTGCTGTTGTTGGTGATGATGGCTGAGGTTGGAAGAAGGAAGGAAGATCATGGGAGATAGATACTTTGGTATTATTAGATCTGAAGATGTGCTGCACACTTATAAGTGATCATGTGGTTTATGGTAAGCATTTGTCAAAGGAGTAGAATGGAGAGAAAATGGAAGATGAGGGGACGTTGCGTTGATGATGATGATGGTGATGAAGATGTGAGGTGAAGATGGGTGGGTCATTCACAAGATCTTTACCTCTGTCTCTCTTTGTTTTATCTCGATGAATTGAATGAATGGATGAATGAAATGAATTCCAGAATGTCCACTTTAACAAACTTAGTTTATCATAATGTCTCTCTGGAACTCTCTGACTGATATTAATATTAATATTTATAATGTATTGATATTGACCGTCGCGATATTAGTTAGTTAGCTAACATAACATAGGATCTCAAGGAGATACACTGATTATAATGATGATGGTGATAATCATTCAGAAGTATCAACTTAGCTCAGTCATTCTATCAAACGCAACCCAACACGCTCACTCATTTACTCTCTGCCGTGATTGACAATGCGAGTGCGTCTGTCTCTCGCGAGTATAGTGAATGAATTGTCACTATACGATGGTGATTGATGGACAGGTAATTCATTCATTCAATCAATCAACTGGTGATTGCAACTAAATTTCATCAACCAATCATAAATGCCTACTGTAGTCTGTGTTGTGTATGTCTATTTGTGTTGTGCAACAGACAGACAGACAGACAGGCAGAGTGTCATCTATCCTCCAAAAGGTGGTCATCACAACCACCATCAACATCTTGGTCGAGAGATAAGTGTGGTGTGATCAGGTGATTGATGATGTATTAGAGGTGGGTGGGGGGTTCGAATGAGTGGATGGTGATACTGATTGATTGATCGAGACAGACATATATCATTTATCATTCCAGGCCAGGTCATTCAATTTCCATTTCCAACAACCACTTCCGGAGGTCCGGCAGATGACAGAGACATCCCAATCCTACCAACATTAGAGGGGCATCTGTAGGCCGCTTTACTCTGGAATGACGACAGCGCTGTTCAAATTTATCCGCCGCCGAATGATGAATATGAGATGATCATTGTTGCTACCAATCAACCAAGGTCGAGCACCATTTTCCTCTACCATTTTGTTGCTGTTGCCATCTCTGTTTGCCTGTTTGTCATCTGCCGGCACAGCTCCAACAACAAACAAACAATCATAAAATCATCTGATCCCGATGTAACTTCAAGCAGTTGTCATGATGGTCCGATTTACTCTTTGTTCGTCTGACCTGATCTGGCTCACTAGGAGTGATCAACCTAATCCATTCATTCATTTCCAAGTCGCTTTGTTTATTCATGAATGAACAACCAACTCATGAGTATGGATGGTAGGGTCTCTTGCTTCCTCTGAATGCGCCTCTGCCACCACCGCCACCACCGCCGCGTCCTCCCATGGGTGGACCGCCACGTCCACCTCTGCCTCTGCCACCACCACCTCTTCCTCCACGTGGATATCGCATGTAGGCCGGCAGGTTTGTTCTCTTAGGCGTAACCTTTATCTGTCTATCCTTAAACATCGTATCGTTCAAATGAATAGCAGTCGCAACAGAGTCCTTATCGACAAACTCTACATAGCAGCATCTATATTACATGACATTACTTGCAAGTTAGTAAACTTGAAGTGTATGCATCCTTGTGCGTGTATCGACCATACCCTTTGGGATGACCTGTCGTCTTATCGTTTAGAATTGTAATTCTGTTGACAGTGCCACATGATTGGAAGTGCGCCAGTATCTCCTCTTGTGTCGAAGTGTACTCAACGTTGCCAACATATACAGAGCGTGCGTCAATCTCCTCCTGATCACCAAATGCGCCTGCTGAAGCTTCAATACTATTCTGTAGTTCTGTCAACTTCTTTGTCTCCTCCTCCATCTCTTTATATCTTCTTTTCATCTCTTCCAGTTCCTTTGTTATTGTTGTTATTGTTGTTAATGTTGTTAGTCTATCATTCATTCAATCATTCAATCATTCGTTCAATCATGTAGTCATACAGGATCATCTACGACAGACTCTGCCTTGGTGTCATCTGTCTTGGTATCTTCATTTTCTTCAATAGTCTGATCTCCATTCTCCTGTTGGACATCATCAATAGTGTTATCTGTATCTGACATTATTGATTATATAACTTATTCTATTTCTATCTATCAATCTGCGAACTCAACGAATAAATAACTTTTGAATTTGAACTACTTTTGAACAAGTTCACATCACTTCGTTCGATTTGTTCAGTTTATTAATATTCAGTATTTTAATAATAATTGTGATTAATGTTCAGGTGGAAAGAAAGAATATTATAATACTGTATATATAAGGAAGATACAAATTTTATCAATGGAATTATCCCATAATGCTGAAGTTCGAAATTATTCCATATATGGTAATTTCCATAAATGGGTATCAATCCAACACAATCCTTCCAGACACCACCACAACAATTTCATCGTGTTCTATCGTCAGTCTTTCTCTCTAAATTGAATTGTATCTCTATCTACTTAATATATACAGAGTATTTAAATAGATAATAGATAATAGATAATAATAATAATAATAATGAAAGCATTAATAGCAGTTGATGGATCAGAGAATTCATCATATGCAGTAGAGCATTGTTTAGGATTCTTGAATCCATCTAAAGATTCAATTGAGATCATAACAGTTGTGGAGATTGATGACTTTATATATGCACCTCAAGAGGACTTTATAACAACATCAGATGACGATAAGTTAATAAAGAGGAAAGAGAAAGAGGCCAAAGTATTCCTAGAGAGGGATGTCCAAAGATTCAAAGATAAAGGTGTATGTAATCCCTTCCATCGCTTGATGTCCACTCAATGCTAACCTGAATAATAGTTTACAAAGGTAGAACAAATTTTGTTATATGGAGATGTTAGACAAGAGATAATCAATCATACAGAAACCAATGGACCTTTCGATATGGTCATAGTTGGTTCAAGAGGACTGAGTGTATTCAAGAAGTATGTATATTGCTATTGAGGATGTCCATACTTATCCAACATACTAACTAGTTATACAACAAGGTTGATATTGGGTTCGGTCAGTGAATACATTGTACATCATTCAAGTGTTCCTGTATACGTAGTCAAACATCAGAATCCAACATCCTCACTTCCCATGTTGTAACATCACCTGCATGACAACCCAGGGTTGTTGGCAATCACAATCAATCAATCATTGTAAACATAAATGGGAGGATATGACGGACTTATTGGAATCCACATCCTTTGGTATTTGTTTAGTTATTGGATTGTTGTGTCTCGACATAGAGTGGATGCAACAATGTGCACTTGGTGTCGATTGGGAACTTGGACTTGTCCACAGTGATCATCACCTTGACCGTTGTGAGCTGACGATACTGCTGCTTGATGGGCTCGTCACCTTCTTCAATGCCAGGCCACACGATCTCATTGCTCTCGGTCTCCTTCTCGAAGCTGTGTGAGATTATCAACTTGTCCTCCTTGTGATCCTCGAGATAGATGCGCTGCTCGCTGCCAAACATTGGTACGATCACCGAGATGAACGTCGGGCCTGTGCTAAGTACGATGGCGTCGGTGACGTTGAGTTTCTGCTGCAGCAGGATGCACAGGAATACCTTGTCACTGCGCTCCTGGGCCTTTCTAGCATTGAGCTTCTTCTCATTGCATTGTAGCGAGATCTTGGCCACGGCTTCAGTCTCGGGCAGTTGGTCAAGGACGCGAGAGTGGTCGCCTTGCTCGCCCAGTCGCTCGACCTCAATCGACAACTCCAAAAGTCGATGGACGATGATATCTGCATAACGTCTGATTGGTGAGGTGAAATGAGTGTAGTGATCCACGTTGAGGGCATAATGGCGCCACTCATCCTCAGTGCCAGTACAGAAGTACTCGGCCAGACGCATGGAGCGGATAGAGAGCAGTTGGATGGCCGAGAAGATGTTCTTGTCCGTGACCTTCTCCTTGAGCGCCAGGATCGACGCGCCAAATGTCTCGACTGTGGACGAGTCGATTGGGTAGTCGTGGCTCGTACAAAAGTCGATGAACTGTTGCAGCTTTCTTGGGTTGGGATCGGGATGGCGTCTGAGCAGTGCGTTCTCTGGGAAGTACTTGGCAATGCGCGAGGCCACCTGCATGTTGGCCATCAACATGAACTCCTCCACCAGATGGTTGGACTCGAATATCTGGTAGATCCTGGTTGAGACTGGGTTGCCCTTCTCGTCCAGCTCAAAGGCAAGCTTGGTTGGATGGATGTTGAACGCACCGCTGTCCATTCTGGCCTGGCGAAGGTGCTTGGCAATCTCGCGCAGTCCCATCACTGAGCTGATGACCGCCTGCACATGTTGTGGAGTGTCAGGACCGAGCAGAGACTTGATCTGCTCTGGTGCCAGCCCATCCTTCCACGATGTTTGGAACTTGCCGTCGATAATGGCTTGGGCCACACGATAGGTCAGTCTGCACGCAGACTTGATCACAGACTTGCCAAACCATTCGTTGATCACCTTGCCCTCGGGTGTCAGTGTCCAGATGACAGAGAAGGCGAAACGTTCCACGCCATAGTTGAGCGAGCACAACTCCTCACACAACAGTGATGGCAGCATTGGGATGGCCTTTTGGACCAGGTACACGGTTGTGGCGCGGTCAGCAGCGCATGCGTCCAGGGCAGTGTGTGGCTTCACAAAGTGGGACACATCGGCAATGTGCACACCGACCTCAAAGTTGCCGTCTGGCAGTGGCACACAGGAGAGGGCATCGTCCAGATCCTTAGCAGTGTCGGGATCGATCGACACGATGATCTGGCCACGAAGATCGCGTCTCTTGGCGATCTCCTCTTGGGAGATGTTCCAAGAGGTGCCTTTGGGAACCTGGGGCAGACAGTCCATGACCTCACGCGAGAATGCCGACGTGTCGACATTGTACTCCTTGAGCAAGGCACGTGTCTCTGGCTCAATCTCTCCACACTCTCCAAACACAGAGTGGAAGTGACCAATTGGGAGGTAGGATGTCTCCTTCCATTGGCCATAGCTCACTGAGATCAGCATGTTCTTGTACATCTCTGGCTTGGATCTGAACTCAGGGATGGTCTCCTTGAAGACCAGACATCTTGGCAACGCGCTATCCATTGGTGTGAAGTTGGCAAAGGTAGCATTGTCTTGGTCCTATGTTGGGATTATTTGTTAGACACTTGGATGGAGTCCAGGACTTGATTATGTGGAGTACATACTGTAAGGATTCCAACATGATTCCTTGAGTGTCTGCAGTCAAGGATGTGAACGATCCTGCAGGACACGTACAGGTTCTTATCATTGGCCTTGTGAACGAGTGATTGGAAGTACTTGATGTCCTGGATCATGTTCTTCACTGGTGTAGGGCCAGCAGTCCTCTTCTTACTCAACTTGGGCACATTGTTATTGTTGCTGCCAGAGGTAGTAGAGGTGGTAGTGGTTGTGGGGACAATGACAAAGTCCTCATCCATGTCATCATCATCATCACCCTCAATCTCGATCTTGATTGGTGTGGGAGTGTCCTCTGACACATCGCTGCCCTCATCCTCGCAATCACTGTCGACATTCTTTGAGTACATCGACTCCAGTGCTTCCTTCTCCTTGATCTGCAACTTTGAGAGTGATGATGACAATAAGATTGTTCCCTGATCGCGACCACCCATGTCTGTCGTGTCCTTGATCGTGGCCTTCTCGACTTCGTCGTCATCGTCCTTGTTGTTGGCCTTGGACTTCCACTCTGACTCGCGCACCATCTCAAACACCACAATGTCCGAGTTGAATGCTCTGTTCCTGTACTTGAGACCCTCACAGTAGGCATCGCCGTCGACACCGTCCACAGTGATGTAGGCGTCGTAGTACTTCTTAGCATTCACACGCAGCTGGCCATAGAAGTAGCGTTTCTCTTGGAGTCCCTTGCGAACGTCTTCCTCTGAGACGTATGCTTGGAACATGACACGCTTCGACCTCTCCTTCTTGACGCCAGAGATCAGTTTGGCCTCACCACCCTGCTTCTTGTCGCCCTTCTCTTTCTTTCCAGATCTGTTCTTGGTGGCACTCTTCTCTTGTCCTTCCTTTTGTGGCTTATGTTCCTTCTCCTTCTTCTCCTTCTTGTCATTTTTGTCCTTCTTATTGTCTCTCCTCTTGTCTACCTTGTCGCCATCCTCATGGTGGGGAGCAGGGGCGTGAGCGGGGACATGATGAGCATGAGCAGGTACATGAGCAGGTGCATGAGCAGGTGCATGATGGGCAGGAGCAGAGGCGGCCCGATATTGAGGTGGATGTGCAGGGGCCTGATGGCGAGGGGCATGAGGGGCATGCGGGCCTTGGGGAGCGTGGGCAGGGGCATGATGGATATGAGCAGGGGCACGATGATGAGGTGGGTGTGCTTGTGGAAACTGTTCGGGTTGCAACTCGTTGATGATCACAATCTTCTCTTGATGATATTGATGCATTGGAGGTTGATGTACACGTGGATGTTGATCACGCTGGTGTTGACCGTGTGGATGATGTTGTTCATGTTGATGTTGGTGAGCCATTGGATGTGGGTGAGCATGTGGATGCGCAACATGAGGATGGGGATTGAATGCATGCATTGGTGCTGGGAGCTTTGGAGCCCTCTCCTTGCGAGTCTTTGGTAGTGGCTTGTCATTGACATCTTGTGGTTGTTGTTGCTTCTGCTTCTCTTGCTTCTCTTGCCTTTTCAGCTTATTCTTGTCTGATTGTCGCTTCTTATAGCACTTATCACATATACTTGAAGTTAGCTTTGAGAACTCATTGGATGGTAACATTGGATTGGTTCCCCACAGGGCCTCATGTTCATGGTATGTACACATTTTGCGCTCAGCTACAACTCCATCATGTGGTTGTTGTTGTTGCTCTTGCTTTGCAGGTGTTCTTGGCTCCTTTGGTGTGGAAGGGGCCTTGGCAGCCTTGGGAGTACTCAGATTGTCCTTTGGCTCTTTTGGTTGTGTGGACTCCTTTTGTGGCTTTGGTCCTTTTGGCTCAACTGTTGAATGATCTCTATCTCCTCTGGTTGTTGTTGACTTGGGTGGTTGTTTATGAAACTTTTGATCCTTTGCCTTTGGTATACTACTATGTTGTTTAGATGATGATGTAGTTGATGTTGTTGGTGCAGGATCAACTACTGCCCCGCTTGTTGATGTTGTTGTTGTCGTAGTAGACATTGTATTGAAGATTATTTATATATTACTATTGAAATCTTTTAGGTAATGATGATGATTATGATGTTAATGTTTAGTCACCATTGACAAAATGGGAGTAATATCCCAGATATTATTAACAACGACAACGTACATTGGATTGATTGATTGATTGATTGATTGATTGGAAGAATGTAGTAGATTTAAAAAACATGCACTAACTACAGATTAATGTTCTTCCTCCCTCTTCGTACTAATTGTTATTATTTGTTATATGTATGAATGTATGTATATGTATTACAAGGTGTGTTTGATTTACAATGAATGAATGGTGTTACTAACAACTTAAGTTAGATTAATTTGAGTGATGATGAGGTGAAGTCGACTTGTCAAATTCAATTCAAACTGGACAAAAAAGGAGAAAATAGGGGGATGTTTCAGATCCCATTTACTTCCCAACTTAGTCAACAACCACAACTTCATCGTCTACAACACAGATACAGCGACTAGACGTGCATGCGCGTCAACATCAGCAACACAAACAATGTACAGCAACAGCAGCAGCGGCAGCGACAATAATGCCAACAATAACAATAACAACAAGAACAATGCAAATGTTGAGCATGAAACAGATGAGAATGAAGATGTTAGAATTGATGATGAAGATGATGTAGATGTTAATATAATGGATGAGAGTATGGATGGTATCGATAGTAATCCATACTCTACAATGTCATTCAATAGTACAAACAACTCTCCACCACCTCAGACTCATATTGCACTCAATCAATCCACTCAATTGTCATACTACTCACCATCACCAGAGGCTAGACATGTCGAGGAGACATCAATGCTGCAGCATGGTGGTGGCAGGAAGCTAAGTCTATTATACTCTGATACCAATATACAGACTGTTGATGAGGGTGTCATACATCTCGGAGGTGGTGGAGGTGGAGGTGGACATGGAGGTGGAGATGACCACGAGTCAGAGTCAGATCATCCTTATCAAGTTGGCAACTCACGACAACTAAGTATCAATCGTATGCTTATGAGTAGTGATGTCGTGGACACAAGTCTAGCACAGCAACAGCAGCAACAACAGCAACAATACAATTCAATCAAGGAGGATGATGAGGAGATGCAACAACATCAACAACATCAACAACAAGCAGTGGCGACTGAGGATGATGGTATGCGATTGGATCAGAGTACGAATGACATGGCAATTGATGAGAAGACATCTGGCGCTACAACACCAACTACAACATCAACACACAAAAAGAAGAAGACCAAGTCTAAGTTCTCACTCAAGAGTAGCAAGCGCTCCTCTGACAACCTCTCCTCGCCCACCATGATGTCCGACACTGTGACGACACCTCCTGACCAACAATTGATCAACACTCCCAAGATGCTTCAGTTCCCCTATGATGTATGTCGACATCATTCGATCAATCATCTCAACATACTCACTTACTCACTCAATCACTCACTCATCATCAGCTGAGTACATTGACATGGGATAACAACTTCTTAAGGAATAAGGAGAATATATATTGTTATGCATGTGGAAAGGATCAAGACAACAATATGATCAGATGTGATAATTGTTACCAACTATTCCACACCACATGTGTACACGTTCTGACTGGCTCTGAACAGATGGCCGGTGACTGGGTATATCGATTCTCCTGCTCCGTCTGCACCAAAGGTCACGAGACATTTGAGCGATTTGCAAAGAACTGGTATGATTATGATGATGCCCAAGTGTCGGAGTATCCAGATATTAACAATCAATCAATCAATCAATCATTATAGGGTCGATGTATTGGAGATTGTATTATATAACCTACAACTACAGAATGACAATCAGTTCTACTTTAGTCTTGACGAGGACATCATTCCAATGGTTGATCAGAACTGGCAATTACTATGTAGCGATAAGAAGAGTAAGTTGATCAATCAATCAATCAATCACTCATGGTTCGCGACCTAACAACGGCTCGCCACAGAGAAACCAAATTGGCAGAAGCCATTACTGCCCGCGTTGACTGATGGACATATATTCAAGTCTGGTGCGGTCAATATCAACAAGCCTGGATATTGGGCATTGGGAACACAACAGTTGCGACTGAAAGACAACCCTGTGTTCAAGAACAAGGTCTTGGCGTCAATGAACAACAAGAAGAAGAAGAAGAAGAAGAAGTCAGTGCCACAAGAGCAAAGAGTGAGTATTAGACAGGTCATACATTCCCGACCAAAGCCTAACCCATCGACACATACTAGTTTAAACACTTGAACAAGCTATTGCTGTTACCATTGAAGGATTCAAACTATGTACCAACTGTACAGTACGATAAACTTTGTGTGGCACTTCAGAACTCTGCTCCTCAGATAGTGATCGATCAATCAGACATGCTGACTTGTTCGAATCAGAAGGGCTACCGCATGGCCAAGGCCTCATTCCCATGCGTGACCGGTGCTTGGTACTATGAAGTCGAGATCATTGGCAACACTGGAAGCACTCGTCTCGGTTGGTCGTCAGCCAAGGGTGACAAGCAAGCCAATGTAGGATATGATCAGCACAGCTATTCATACCGCAGTCAACAGGGCGACATATTTCACAAGGCCAAGAGTCTTCCCTATGGTCAACCATTTGGCCCCAATGACGTGATTGGCTTCTACATCTCATTGCCAGTGGATAGCGAGATAAAGACATTTGACAATGTGGATCAGTTGGCAGTGTACGAGATGGTCAAGAAGGAGTTGGAGGACGACACACCGGCACCAATCGAGGGCAGCGAGATCAGGTTCTTCAAGAATGGTGTGTCACCAGGCGTGGCCTTCAAGGACATTGGCCGAGCAATGTACTATCCTGCCGCATCAATGTACATGGGAGGAGCGGTTCGTTTCAACTTTGGACCCACCTTCAAGTATCCACCACAGGGAATCAGTGGATATCGTCCATTCAGTGATATTAAAAGTGGAGGAGGAGGTGCCTCCTCTTAGAGACTGAATGATAGACAGATAACTGTTTGTACTTCTTTGGACAGTAGTGGATCATGAGTACTTGTTCTAATTGTTTAATAATAGCATCCGAATTATTGGAGGAGTTTATTGACCAGATGTCCTCATTGCTCGCATTTAGCATACTTTGACAGGTTGGCTATTGCGTTCATCCACTGGGTCATCTCAGTCTCTGGGTGTGGCTGTGGAATGGTCTGATTGCACCATTCTACTTCTGGTACAAGCGTTGAGAGATAGATGGAGGAGCAGAGTGAGACTACTTCAAATGAGTGACTACGTTGACTTTGTTGCTCTGGCAAAGGCTTGGCACACTTGACCTTGGTGAGGTAGTGATAACAGATTGGCTTGTCAGGTGGATCAAGGGGCGAGGAGTATAGGGCTATTGTTGGATTCCTCAGGACCATCCATCGTGGACACCACCTGCTGCCAGAGAGTAGATCTGATTTCTCGGCCACCCATCCTGCCTTCCACCATGCTCCAATGAGGTTCTGTGCCTTGTCAGGATCATACGACACCACTCCAGCTGCTGCATAGAGTGCAGCTGTTATCCATGTAGTGCTGACAACACTCAGAACATTGACAATTGACAGAGTACAGTTGCCTGCTGCATCCCACTTCTTCTTTGATACCTCTGCTTCATAATCGCCTTTTGTGTGTCTTGTAGTCTCAACGGATGCATCTCGAACTCCTCTGGCTGATATGAGCACTCCCTCCTGCAGTCCACCCAGTACATTGGTCAAGGCATTCACACCTGACCCACCTAGTTTCTTCCCGGCCTCCCCTTTCTCATCCTTGCCATTCAATCTCTCTTGTCTCTGTTCTTCCTCCTTCCTCTGAATATACATCTAGTCAGTTCTCCAAACCTATGTCTACCATTGTTCAGCCTGTACATACCTCTTTGTACCAATCACTTTTACGGACTGCTTCGCTAGCTTTCGATCCTGCCAAGCTGAGAGCACCAAAGATGCTCCTGTTGACACAACTTGAACCTTGGACCATCTTCTCTGAGCTGGACAACGACTTGTTGGCCTCACTGTCTGGGTTTTCAAGCTCCCTTCTCTGATCATCAGTCATCTCAGGACCTTCGTAGGCCTTTGCATTATTCCTATACATCTCTCCGACTTTTGCTGCACCTTTGGCAAAGTACTTTCCACCAGATACCAACCCTCTTGACACTGCCATACTTCCGCTTTCAATCTTTGTTGATGCCTTATCCATTGTACGAGCAGTATTATCATTATAACTCTGGGTATTTGACATTGGAACACGATAATAACTTGTATAGTATGTCAGTATTATCTCTAACTTGTCCAATAAGTCTTGTGGAGTATTCCTAAAATGTAGTACGCGTGGATTTGTTAGCTCCTGGATAGACTTCCAGTTGTTGGAATATGGAACATACTTTGAAGGTTTGATTATAAAGTGATTGTTAAAGTTATCCGAGATGAGATAATGGAATGGATATATACGGATTGATGTCTTCTCTTGGAGATTGGTATAGATGTATATGTAGTCAATTTGGATAATGATGGTATCCTCAACGATTGTTTTGTAAACATTTACAGGTATATGTTTCAATAATGATCTCTTCTCACCATTGATCATTTGTTTAACAGTGACATCTTCCAATTGTAGTATTATGGATGTGTATTGTAGACTTTGAACATGTGTTTTGTTGTCCAACAATAACTCGGGATAGTTGGATTCCAACTTGGCGTTTGGTGATTTGGCACCGATTGCAGTTAGAACAATCCTGGAATGTGTATCCACTTGTTCCTTGGCATTCTTTAGGTTCAGACTTGTCTTTTGAGGTGCATGTGGCTTGTTTGATCGAGGAGGTGGAATTGGAACATTATTAACAAGAACTGATGCTCCATCCATTTGATGATGATTATGATGATGGTGAGGTTGGTGATGATGACCATGACCTCGTTGTGATTTTGAAAGATTTGGTGGCATTGGTTTGGTGACTATCTTTGGTTGTCTTGGTGGAAGTGGTGGAGGCATCATCTCCTTAGTCTTATGAAAATGTTTATCCAAGTTCACAGGAGGATTGTCATCATCAATTGCAATATCAGCTCCCATTGGAGAATGATTGTTTCCACCTCTATAGCTCATTATCTCCTTAATATTATAAGTATGTAAGATTGATTGAACGAATGAATGAATGAATGAATGAGTGAAGTAGTTGTAGTAGTAGAGTATGATGTGGAAGGAAGGATACACATAGTTGATGTGGGTGAAGGTTGTTGACAGGGTGGTAGTTGGAGTGGTAAGTGTGGCGAGGGGTTGGGGAATGGATGATAAGTTGACAACTCTGAACACACCTTAAGGAGTGACTCCTCCTCCTTTGTTTGGCCATCAATCATAAAGTCTCAACATCTTTACCTCTAGCTACATAATTATATATATTTGATACTTATAATCAAATGATGATCAGAAACCAAGAAGACGATTGATTCAAACTGAAATAAAGTCCAAACTTTGTGTCTGTTTCGTTATTCATTCTTTACTATCTCTCTACACTTGCTCGCACATGTAGTAATGCTTGCAAGAATGGCAACACAGGTGAAGGAGTATGTTGGAAGGACACCATTGTCCAATCCCATCTTTGACATTGTCTACAAGTCACCAAAGTACATCGCAGTAAACAAACCATTCGGTAGGCAATCATTCTTACATGTACAGAAAGATCATTCATACCTTTACTAACATCGATGAACGAATGAATGAACATATTATAGATGTATGTGTTGATGGCGATGATAGGGAGATTACATTGCTCAAGCATCTTGCTGTGAAGTACCCTGAACATGCAGGACAATATAGGTTGGTGAATAGGATTGATTATGCTACGTCTGGTTTGGTGTTGACTGCAGTGACTCGTGAGGCTGCTAACAAGGCAGGCAATCTGTTTCAGTCGCGCGAGACATTGAAGCAATACCTTGCATTGGTGTGGGGACACATGACTCCTCTCTACATCGAGGGCAAGGAGGGCAGCAAGCAGACAGAGATCACAATCGATCAACCAATAGCAGACGACAATAATGATTCCAATTCATTCAAGATGATGATTGGAACTGAGGCCAATCCTGGAAGGAAGTCACAGACCATCATCAGAGTGCTTGAGCATGGATACTATAACAACAAGCCGGCTTCAAAGGTACATATGATTCCACACACTGGGCGTCGACATCAATTGCGTGTTCATCTTATGTCACTTGGACATGTCATTGTTGGCGACGAAACCTACGGACCCAAGGATGGGGACTGTCCACGTATGATGCTACATTCATGGAAACTATCAATCGATAAGCTTGGACTTGACCTCGAGACTCCCGACCCCTTTGATGGACTTCTTTCATCGTCGCCGTCTACCTCCTCTTCCACCTCTTCTGCGACAACTCAAGGTTCAACAAGTGAACAGGTTGATGTACCAGAGATAACCAAGGATACACTAGACAGTAACGACAACAATGACATCAAGGAAGAAAATAGCACCTCCACCATCTCTACGAACAATTGAGAAAGGAATGGAACAACATCATTACATTTCGATCATTCACTTCAACAACAAGGTGTTGTTGGACAATCACACCCATCCCGTATTGATCAATGATAGTCCATCAAGATCAGTTCATTGATGGCACCTCTATCACAGGAATAGCAAGACACATATGCTCGCGACTGATAGAGGACAGAGTCATACATCTTGTTCAAACTCTTGGGAAGTGGCAATCCCATAAAATAAAACGAATCAACAAAGACGAGTCGTCATGTTTACGAACAAACCATTTCCAATTGGTAATTAATGTATTAGTATTAATAACCACAAGAGAGAGAGAGATGTCAATGCTAAGATTGTCAACATCATCTTTCATGTTGAGGTCATGGTCCACTCCTCTTAATCTGCGGAGTGGTCTATCAACAATATACCAACAACAACCATTCATTCATAGTTTATCCCCTTTGAAAGCTCTATCAACATCAATAACATCCTCAACATATACAGGAGTTGGAGCAGGAGCAGGTGTATTGATGCCATCAAGAAGTTATGTGTCAAAGGTCAAACGAGAGTTGAAGAAGGAGAAACATAGAAGATATAAAACAATGATGAAGCAACGAAAGGAGACATTGGAGTCGACAGACTTATCCGAAATACCAAAGTCTGACTTTGTTTACGATAAGAAGATACCAAGACTGCAGCTACTGATCGGTGAGAAGAACACAAACGTTATAAAGGAGTCTGTGAGATCAATGTGGCACAAGAGACAGACTTCAAACAAGACGAGCGACAGCAAAGCAGTATCAACATCATCAAAGGTCGAGCCACAGAAGGAGAAGGATGGCGAGAACAAACAGTTCAGACAGACAGAGTACGAGGACAAGGTGATTGACACAATCAAAGAGAGGAATCTGGGAAGACTGCGTATCAAGACACCAAAGCAAGGAAAGACAAAGTTGGATGTGGTGCGAGACAAGGCCAAGCCACTCATTCCAACGTACTTTCATTCAAAGTTCAAGTTTGTGGCAGCGGCCAAGAAGAGCGGGTCGTTCATCCCCGAGACACTGCCCGAGGTGGCATTCATTGGAAGGAGTAATGTTGGCAAGTCATCGATCATCAATGCAGTCACTCAACGTGGTTTGGCAAAGACATCCGACAAGCCTGGCTATACCCAGAGCATCAACTGGTATGAGCTGGGCTCAACACTGTATCTTGTCGACCTTCCTGGTTATGGATTCGCATTCGCCAAGTCTGATCGCGTCGATACATGGAATCAGCTGACAGTCGACTACCTCACGACGAGGAAGACACTCAAGCGTGTGTTTGTGTTGGTGGACTCTCGACATGGACTCAAAGACAGCGACAAGGATCTTCTAAAGATCCTGGACAAGAGTCAAGTGAGGACACATGTCATCCTAACCAAGGGAGACCTGGTACCCCAAGAGGACCTGGCCAAACGATTCACACTTGTAACAGATGTATGTTGTCATGCATGTTCACATTCGAGAGGAGTCACTAACACTGGAACTACTCCAATCAATCAATCAATCAACCCAGGAACTACGACAACAATATCATTATACAGAGTTTCCAATATTGATTGTTAGCTCAAAGACTTATGGAGGAATACCAGAGTTAGCATCCATAATGAAGGGATTCAAGCTACGCAAGAAGCCAGAGAAGCCAAAGCCTATCTCATCAACTACAACTTCAACTACAACATCCACTTCATCAACAACGACACGAAAGACAATCAAACCAAGAGTTAAGGAGTTGGTGAGAGCAAAGAAACCAATCAAAGTGTCTCCATCATTGAATAAATACTTGAAGAAGTAGTCAGTCGTCGACGACTGAGACCTGGTTGGATACAAGAGTGACGTATCATTCGTTTGAATAGTTTAATAGAGCTAGCAATGACAGGTCCATCCAATGGACCATTGTGATCGCATCGTCAAAGATTATGTATTCCAGACTCTATTGAAATTGGCGGGAGGTTGTCATCCATACTTCCAGCTCCACTATTGAGTGGACTTGGTGTTTTAAGTGCCCTTTGTTGTATTGGTTGAGGCTGCGTCTGCTGTTGTTGTTGCTGCTGCTGTGACTGTTGTAGAGGCTGCTGTGACTGCTGTTGTTGTGGCTGTCCAACTAATGATACTGGTGATGAGTTGACAGAATTTACCTTACTACTACTGTTGCTATTACTATTACTATTGCTGTTGCTGTTGCTGGTGACATTTCCATTGGTGGTGGCGCATCCTCCACCTGCACCAGCGGTGCTGCTGGACATTGGCCTTGGATACCTCTTGATCTGATTGTTCTTGGCCATCGTTCGCAGGTCTTGCTCGTTGCCATAGATAGCCTTGACCCGGTAGTGCAGCTGAAGGTCCTCGCTCGACTTCCAAAAGAACGTCTTGACCGTGGCCAATGTGTAGGTTGGTAGCAATAACTTGCCATTGCAGAGTATCTCGATGTACTCTTCGGCCATGGAGCCCTGCTCAAACAGCTTGAGTGTCTGTGCCACATAGGTAGCCACCTTCTTCATCTGGATGTGCTGTGGGGCATTGAACTTGTTGGACGTCTTGGAAAATGGTGATATGTTCTTCTCCTCGCTCGGCGCCATCATCAGATGGACTATATACGGCTTCTGACCGAGGGGGCCACCGTGCAGCACATCTGTCACCCATCGCGGTAACATATCGTACTTGGTGCCGGCCAGCTGATCGATTCGCGACCTAAAGCTATTGTTGATGTTGTTATCATCGTAGATGATGATGGGTGTCTCCTTTGGAAGAGTGAACAGTCGCTTGGAAGGCAGAACATCGATGCAATTGGAGCTGTTGTTTGGTGTGAGTGAGCTTGGCGTAGTCGATGTGGATGAGTTGGACGAGGGTGTCTTGGTCGCTGGTCTCTTGTTCTGTTGTCCATTGTCATCGTTGTCTTCATCCTTTGTCTCTTCTTCATCTGTAACATTGGTGTTGTTACTACTGCTGTTACTACTGCTGTTGTTGTTGCTATTTACACTATTACTACTACTATTGTTGTTGCCGTTGTTGTTGCTATTACTACTATTTACATTGTTGTTGACACCTGTGATGGCATGCTTCTGCTTGTCTCTCAGCCAGTGTGAGAAGAGAGAGAAGAGGATACGCTCGCCAATGTTGTAGAGGGTGTCCTCTTCACCCTCCTGCAGGTTGATGCCAAGGTTGGATAGATGAACATAGGCGTTGAAACATTGTGATTGCTCGAGGGTGACACTGAGACTGCCAGTCTTGGTATCTATCGATGCCCACTTGGGTATGCTGACGATCTCCTGCAGCTCCTCGACCTGCTTGTCAAAGTCGACCTTGCCATAGGTCTGCACCTCCTCGCCCCTGGTCACATCCCACAGTTGCACCGTGTCGTTGGTGTCCATGGTGAGCACATGTCGACGGTTGTTCATGATGTGATGCTTGATGATGCCTGGTCGGCCAGGTATGACTGCCAGGGGCTCCTTGACAACAAAGGATTGCTCCTTGTCGTCGTCGATGAATCTGGGCTCACTCTTTGGAAGCTGGCCAATGTCTTCGATGGACCAGTTCTTGATAACCGAGTCGGTGGTGGACACCCAGAGCGACCTGGACTTCTCGTTGTGCAGTATCTTGAGCACTGGGCCCGACTCCTTGCACACCAACGACGAGTGGAACGTCTTTAGGTCGGTGCTGTACACTAGTCCGTCGCGGCCACCCGAGTAGACGTGTGAGAAGTTGGATGTCACCGCCAACGACCAGACAGAGTCGTTGTGGATGTCGTCAAAGGTGTGGATGCACTTCTGCATTCCTAGGTCCCAGAGACGGAATGAGCCGTCGCTGGACGCCGACAGACATCTCTTACTGTCGCTCGATATGACAATTGATCGCACGTTGTCTGTATGTCCCTTGAGCTTGAAGATCTTCTTGCCACCCATGACGTCCCATGCGCGGATTGTGCGCTCAGTCGAGCCGACCAACACCAATGACGCGTCGTTATTGATCGCCAGACTGTATATCGATATGTTGTCGCCTCCAGCACGTGATATATTGAAGCGGCTTGGTGGCGGGGGCAACAAAGAGTCGGAGCTGCCGTCAATGTCGTCTGAGCCTGTTGTTGATTGATTCTGGGGTACAGTGTAGTTGTTGGACGTGCTGTCACCACCACCATTGGGAAGTGTCGTTACAGGTGAGAACACGTTGAGATCCCAGAGCATGATATGGGAGTCAAGACCGGACGATGCAAAGTAGTTGGCGCCCGGTGCATATGCCAGTGCCTTGACATAGTCATCATGCTTCCTCTCAGTGCGTATGCACTTGCCTGATGATGTGTTCCACAACTTGATCGAGGCATCAGATGATGCTGACACCACTGTAGTGAGGGGAGTGAGAGTGAGTCATTGTTGAACAAGTCAACAGCATTGCAAGTTGGACTTACGTATTGATTGCTTGGGATTGACAAAGATGTCGTTGACCCAGTCGTTGTGTCCTTCAAAGCTGAGAGTGTTGTTCACGTCCAAGCCACCTGACGCTTCATCGATTGACCATTGCTTGATGGTGGAGTCACGTCCACCCGAGTACAAGACATTGTCGTCGTAGTCATATGCTAACGATGTGATGCCAAAGCAGTGCTTGTCATCACTTCTGCTGCCCACATGATAGGATACCTTAAACTTTGGTGGTCTTGTCTGTTTGGCAGAATGATGTATTAGAGGATGATTATCATCACTCATATATTCATTCCTATTGTTGTGATACTGTTGTTGCGATTGTTGTTGTTGTGGTTGATGATTCTGTTGAGGTGTATTAGTCCTATATTGCTGCTGTTGTGACATATATTGTTGCTTGGGAGGTGTTTGTTGGTGCTGTGGAGGTGTCTGCTGATGCTGTGGAGGTGTATGTTGTTGATGTTGCGGAGGTGTATGCTGTTGTTGTGGTTGCTGTAGTTGTTGTCCTAGTGCTTGTGCTTGTGCTGCCTGTTGTTGTTGCTGTTGCTGTTGCTTCTGTTGTCGCAACTGTTGCATCTTCTGTGTTCCCATATATCTATCTGTATAGTTATCCATTTGGATGTTATAACAACAACAACCTAACTATAACTATATCTATCTGTTTATATAAGTATTATAGATACAAATATAATGATCAATGATTGTTCATTCATTAACCAATATTACTAATACTATCACTATACTATACTATCTATCTATCTCTAACTAGTTGTGAATGAATGAATGAATGAGTGATATCACTCATTCAACTTGTCTTTGGAATTTGAGGTGTGTGTCCAAGAAGAACCCCAATACTTGCATGATCACACGATTGCCTGGTTGTGGATGAATCATTCATACAAGTAAACATTGACATAAATATATAAATACTATACTATTTATTATATATATATATATTGATCATTGTTAAATCCCACTGTAATAGGTTACTGGATACTCTCTGATCTTTTGATCATATGTGTCGAAGCATCCCACAAGGACACTGCCCATTCCAAATGAGCCGACATCTTCTTCGTCTTCCATGGAGGATCCACCTGCACTACTATCCTCTTTCATACACATTGATGACATTGTTCTCAACTTATAACTACGGGTCTTGGATATTGTCTCCTTGGGGAAGTAGTCCCGACAGATTGTATCAAAGTTGTTGTTGTTGTTCTTGCAAGTAGTTGAGTAGCCATTAAGTCTTCCAAGAGTATTGGCTCGCCTCAGTAGTGTAGGCTGTTGTGTTTGTGTATGTGTAGAGATGTCCGGACAGCTCTGACTATGTTTCTGATTGACATATAATAGACCTGGGGCAGAAGATATACTTGAGGAAGTAGATGAAGATGTAGATGAAGAAGTGGAAGTAGTTGGGTGTCCTTGTTTTGCTTCCTTGTCTTTGGACTTTACTCCAAAGCTGGCTTTTAATATATTAATTAACTTCATTATTTGATTGATATAGTTCTATGTTTATGAATTCTAATCTTGGGAATTAGTTAGTTTAAAGAGAGTCAAGTGACTATATTATAATACATTAAGTATACTCACTCCTAGGTCATGAACCAGAGCTCGCCACACCTTTAAGTTAGAGTTGAACGTACTTAAGTATATTGACGGGCCACCAGGAATACGTACGTTATTCTGATCATTCAAGGACAGTCTTGTCCCAACCAACCAAAGTATGTATAATAGTAGTAGTATACAGTAGGGATGGAAGTATGGAGGAGAGACTGTGAGATTGAAAGTGTTGAGGAATAGGGCTACTCCACTATAACAAACACCAACCAACATTTGACCGGCAGTATCTCCAACTGTGGCGACTGCAACAAGACAGACAGCCTTGTCTCTCAATCTCTCAATCTCTCAATCTCAAGTGGACGGTGATGATACACCCAACGACATTCAATTTATTTATGTTGCCCATCTACGTTGTACTTTGGATAATCCCGATGCCAATACTTTATGCGTGCTTTGATGTACGATTGGCTGACTAACGTACGGAGAGGAATGTCCACATAGTATATGTTGATAGCATGTATTTACCTCTTATGGTAAGAATGCAGAGTGTACTCTCTTTCATTCTTTCATACACCCTCAATCAAGTGATGTTGGTAAATGGGCAGTCTTACATTCGATGTCGAATTGATGGTGATTGGTGATTGGTGGTTGGTTGGTGATAGGACTGGAAAGGAGACAGTATTAATGTCCACCCATACCCTCCATCAACATGTTGTCCGACATCTACTACCCCATAATCAATCATTCAACATATGAACGATGTGTGTGTGTGAGTGTGAGTGTGGGGTGATCAGATTATGTGTGTGATGGTGATCTCAATCACTCCTCCAGGGTTCAAATGAGTTGAATGAGTGTTGAAAGACAGCTAGTATTTTATACGTGTATACAATGAATACATAATTATAATATTAATATTTGTAAATTATTATTTACTTTATTTTAATGTAAGAGTGAAATAGACTCAGTGGACTTTTGGGATGCTTGTACTTTATATAAAACTAATGGAACCCAAAAGGATAGGAATGCCAAGATAGTTGAAGCCATACACATATGGTATCCAGAGCTATAACTGACAAATTTGAAGTCCCAGTCCCAAATGAAGTTACAAGTGTCTGTTGAGCCAACCTTATTACTACTATTGCAATAGTTCACCTCTTTTTGAGCGTTAGAGTCGAAAGACAGGATAAAAATGCAAGCTAGCATTGATGATACCATGGCCATTATCCAAATGCCCCAGATGGTCTTTGAAAGAATACTACGATCATTCTCGGATGAAAATGTCCAACATACTACCAACATTATTGCCACAGACCAAAGGAAAGTGGATATTGTCAGGACAATTGAAGTGGGATTGATAGTATCTTGCATATATACGAAGAATCCTCTATAATATCCATCCTTTGAATGTATAGTAATAATATTGGATTAGATTCACTTTCTCTATCTCTATCACTATCATTCTAATTATGAGGAATAGTTACAAAAGTAGCATAATCAGACCAGAGTTTAAAGGTAATAATATGGCTATGGTTGTAGTATTGGCTGGAGGCGACAACCCATTCATTGATCATTGATGCAACATTCAATCCAAAGAGCAATCCGATCCAAGATGCAGATAGACTACCTATTATCAATGATTTCCAATTCATTATTAAATATTTGTTAGTTATTGATAGAATAAAAGATTGGACAACGATTAATGATTGGGTTTTAGCTGAGGCCTCAGCGTCAAGTAAATACTACAACCAATGAAAGTCGGTGCCAGGCAGACTTCCCTCAACTTCATCGCTCAGCCGATCAAGAACAGATTTTGATCATTCAAAAAAAAAAAGCTCACGTGCGCCCCTCCAAAGATGGTCTCTGAGATAAATAAATATGACAACCCTTCACGAACCCTGGTAATTAGTAAATAGGAAATTGATTGAACATGCCGACATGTTCAAAGTCGATTCTAATTCGTCAATGTCGGCATTGTAGTTGTGGTGCATATGTGTGTGTGTGTGATGTGTTGTAGTGGTAGTTCATTCACACTGGTTACCAATTAACGACACTTCACTCTCACTCACACATCACACTATGATCAATGATATATAAATTATTTATATGATACATCCTTTTAATGATCATTCTGTCTGGTTGGAACTGGTATGGATGAATGGATGGGTGGGTATGTTTTTGAATGAAACTGGAGTAATAGATCTGATTCACATTGATATATAGATTGGTTGAAGTTTGTATGAATGAATCGTTATGGAAGTGAAATGAGTGTGAACTCTGTGCATGTGTCCAAATATGGATTGGATTGATTGATTGATTGATTGATCAATCGTATTATCTACTTTGACCACTCGTTGACTTGCACTTGATACATTTCTATACTAAATCATTCATTCAATCATTCAATCATTCATTTATACTGCCAGTCGCGTCTGTCTAATGCATGTGACCGAACTTTTTAAAGTGGTGTTGCATTGTTTCGATTTACCCAATTACGAGGATCTCTCTTCAAAGTGCGTAAAGGTAAGTGAACCCGTCCTGTCCTCTCTCTCTATCTATCTCTTTCTCCACTATCTCTTTGTCGTGACGTACCCCACAATCACCTCAATCATTGCATTCAGATAACAACAATACAAAAAAACAAAGAAGCTGTTTGTTGTTCATAATTCAAATAAATCAACAAAAATCATGCAAACCGATGTAGTTTTACATGTGACAAAGAGAGCGCACTTTAATTAACACCGTCCCGCTCATTCACACTCATACCCACTAGCACAACATTCATTGACTTACCTTCTTACATTGCATTAGTCTACACATATAACTTTTTTACTATCTATCTATCTATATTTATATATAATCTACACACATATATTTATAAACAGATAGCAACAATCATTCAAGATCAATCAATCAATCAAATTATAATTATTGAATATACTATATGTCAGAGTCGAGTGGACGCCACCGAAGAAGCACAAGCATGAGTGCCACTGGTGGAGGAGGCTTGCCTCATAGTACATCGGCTGACAATGTGCATTCGTTGCACTCGTCATCAAAGAGAGACCCATTTCAAGCGATGAAGTCCGTTGGAAATGCTTCGTCACATGGTTTGGCACATTCGCTGAGCAATCCAGGTGGACATCTTCTTGGACAGACCCAAGTGACACCCGAACAGAATGTACCCGAGATCAAAGTCAGCAGGACATCACATGATTTCAAGCCCTACAGATCATCATCACCATGCACATACTGTGGCGAGAGTGTAAGTATTGTGATGGCTCCCGAATGTCACAGGCTGTGCCCCAACTCATACTTACTCTCTTATTCATTGTAGATTGGATGGAAACCATTCGCCAACTCATTCAAATGCTCACAATGTGGAATCGTGTGTCATAAGAAATGCCTGGACTTGATGAGCACAATGTCATGCTCCAACAACAGTGTGAATAAGGTCAAGAGACCAAAGTCGACAAATACTAGCCCGCCAATGGCACCAACCAATCCACCAACATCACCAACATTGTCGGCCGTGCCCACAATGTCGGGCGCATCACAGATCCCCTCACCAAGTCTGTCCGTGTCTTCAACGACCCCCAGCACGCCCGTGTCGGGTGAGATTGAGCCTGGCGGCTCGCCCTCGCTGGCGTCGATGCCAGCCGACGACAAGCTCATCGACTCGATGTTCAACGCCCTGGTCAAGGAGCGTGGACTGCCCCTCTCGGGCCTCAAGATGACCAAGGAGAACAAGTGGATATTGATCACCCAACACAGCCATCTGCACCAAGACACACAGGCGCCCAGCACAGGCGCACCGAGCACCAGCGACCACTCCTCACCAGAGTACTTTATCAACACGCTAAAGAATGACGCGTCCAAGCAGGGCCTGTTTGTCATCGCTGATAGTCATGCTGCGCACCAAGCAGATCAGCTGGGTGAGCAACTTTATCAACATGGACGGCATCAATCTGATACTACAGCAGCTGCTGCTCAAGAAGAAGGAGAACAGAGAGGACTGTGTGCGAGCGATTGCCGTGCTGATGAACTCGCCGGTTGGCCTGCAGGCCGTGTCCAGCCAGCCGCTGACGGCCAAGTGTCTGGCGATGGTCATCAACGCGCCACAGCAGTTCAACCTAAAGGCGCGTGCCAGTGCCATCGAGCTGCTCACCGTCATGTGCATTGACAAGTGGGTGCCCGGCGGCTACAGTATGGTGCTCAAAGCGCTCACCAAGAAGAAGGAGAAGAAGAGATTCGCAGTATTTGTCAAGTTCATCCGCGAGAACTCTTCGCTCGAGATGAAGACCAAGGTGCTGTGCTTCATCAACGTGCTCATTCACGAGCCCGAGGAGACGGGCGTGCGTGTCAACATCCGTTCAGAGTTCCTGCGACTGGGCCTCTGGGAGCATCTGTCTACGCTCAAGAAGGAACTGGCGCCCGAGGACCTGCTACTCACACAGATCGAGATCTTTGAGGAGATGATGGAGGAGGACAACCAGGAGATGGAACAGAAGTTGGAGGAGCTGAAGCGTCGTCTAGGCGTCGACACAGACAACATCGACGCCGTCTTCAAGGCGCTCAAGTCAGCGTCGTCCAAGCTGGGACTGCAAAAGTCGTTCCTTTCCATCCTCCAGAACCTGCTAGTAATACAGTCCGAGTCAAGCACGGACGGCGTCAAGTACTGGGTGCTGTGCGACACGCTTGTGCGCCAGGTATCCATGCACAAGAGTGGCAATGTTGGCGACGCCAACTCGATTGACTTCAAGTCACTGCTGGAGAAGGTCGACACCAAGGAGATCATCCTACAACGCAAGCTTGGAGAGCTGGAGAAACAGAACATTGAGAAGGCCGCGCTTCTCCAGGAGAAGGACATCAACATCAAGCAGCTGCTCGACCTAGTCAAGCAGATCAAGGAGTCTGGCGGCGAGATCAGTCCGGAGCTCAAGAAGCAGATCGACGACGCCATCAAGGTGCTCGAAGCACCACCACCCAAGCTGGCCGAGATCCCGACAACACTGCCGCCTGTTCCCGAGGTAGCTGATGGAGCCACCGTTAGTGGAGGCCCTCCACCACCTCCAATGATGGGCGGACCTCCTCCACCTCCACCTCCACCCCCTCCCGGCCCGGGCAAGAAGAACCCGGCCGCCATAAAGACGCGTCCACCCCCCAAGGTGCCCAAGCCATCTCATCCATTGAAGGCCCTTCAATGGGGCAAGATGCCCGCACAAAAGGTCAACGAGTCGGTGTTCAACATCCTGGGCGAGATGAACGACATTGACCTGCCATGGCACGAGATCGAGACAGAGTTTGCCGCCAAGGTCATTGTTCGCAAGGAGAAGGTCGTCAAGCCACGTGGCCCAATGCAAGTGGTCGATGCCAAGCTCGGTCAGAACATATCTATCTTCCTCTCACAGTTCAAGGGCGTGTCGAATCGCGACCTGGTCACAGCCGTGCTCAATCAAGACGAAACCAAGATCTCGCGTGACCAAGTCCGCCAGATGGCCAAGCTTCTTCCCAGCAAGGATGACCAAAACGCACTCAAGGACTTCCTGGCCACACAGGAGCGCTCCAAGCTGGCCCTGGCCGACCAGTACTGCATCGACATTGGTGCTTTCCCATTCGCGGCCGAGAAGATCGCGCTGTTCCAGCTGCGCAGCGAGTTCTCAATGCGCGTAGCTGAGCTACGCCCGGACATTGCTGCCGTCAACCTGGCATGCAACGACATACTAAAGAGCCAGAACATCAAGCGACTGTTTGAGATCGTGTTGGTGCTCGGCAACTTTATCAACTACGGCACAGTGCGTGGCGAGCAGTCTGGCTACAAGATCGACACACTGATCAAGATGGCCGACACCAAGTCGTCCGACCTGCAGACCAACCTTACCCACACACTGGTGCGCTACTGTGAGCAGCGTGAGAAGAAGCTGCTTACTTTTGCCGACGAGCTTTCATCGCTGAGCACTGCCAAGCGTGTGATATGGTCGGGTGTGGTGGCTGATCTGGCGGCGCTGTCGCGAGACTTCTCCGCATGCAAGGCCATCGTCGAGCAGTTCCAAAAGACGAACGAGCCGTTCTGTCAGACGATGCTATCATTCCTGGAGCTGGCCGCCAACGAGGTGGACAAGCTGAAAAAGCTGCAGGCCAACACCGAGGAGAGCTTCAAGAAGCTGTGTACATATTTAGGCGAGGAGAGCAGCAAGACGACGCCGGACGAGGTTTTTGAGCTGTTCTCGCGATTCGTCGAGCTGTTTGAGGGCGCCACCAAGTTCCTCGAGCAGATCAAGGAGCAGGAGGAGAAGGAGGCCAAGCGCGAGGCCCAGAAGCAGCTGCGAGCAGAGATACAGAAGAAGAAGCAGCTGACACCCGCCACTGGTGTCGCGGGCAACAAGAAGAAGGAGGATCAAGACGACGACATTGTAAATGACCTACTGGTGGCCGTTCGAGACGGAGATGTATTCAGAAAGGGAAGAAGAAAGGGTGCCCTACAACGTGTGGACACTGTCCAACTCTCAACCTTCAGTCCCATCGTCAACTCGTCTCCACCGACGACCAAGAAGTAATAATAATAATAACAATGTTGTATCATCATCAATCAATCGGTCAATCAGTCGATCAATATAACCTGATTTGGTAGTGTTAGGCTGGGGTTGGGCACACGACCTTTCATTCATTCAATCAAACACAATCACAACACTTCATTCATTCTTTCATTGAACTACAACACTGAGATGTGAACAACAGAGAGATATAGAATAGTATAGTATAGTATAGTATATACATGTAGTGGATAATGGAGAAGCTTCCATTGTTAGATAGTCCTAGACTGGACACCTCTGCATCGTCTCTGTTGCAGGGAACTGGCGAATACACTCAACAACAACAACAACAACTACAACATCAACAGGAACAACATCAACTACATAATGGTGGTGGCAAGGATCTGATGATAGACCTGAACGAAACATATAATGCTAATGTTCCATCAAGCAGTAATAGTGGAGGTGGTGGCGGTGGTATGATCATTGACAGCAACAACAACAATAATAGTAACAATAATAACAAGAGAGATGAAGATGGGAGGAAACAACTGTTGAGTTCATCAATCTACTCATTGATCAACATGAAGGCCAAAGATAAGCGACAGATATTGATCATTTCAGAGGAGAGGGATGCCCTCTACTCATACACATATGATGAGTTGATGAGTATGTGTTGTGGAAGAGAAGTCAACAAGTCGCAGGATACGATCACTCATATATACTCTCTCGACACATCATGGATATATAGAGTTCTTGAACATGCTCAACCAAAAGATGATGATCGATAAGGATAAACAGGAACATGGAGACCAGCAACAGCAACAACAACCACAACAGCAACAGCGCCAAGATTTGAAGGGTCTTCAACGCCTGGATGAAGACGACGAGGATGATGATGGAGAGAGTGGATCAATGGACAATATGTCACTCAAGGACGTACTCTCTTATTATGGACGAGCTCACATCAATAAGATTCCAAAGCAGCTACACAAAATACTTGAGGAGCCTTGCTGGATCGACTTGCAGGGTCTCACTGACGAGGAGATTGAGAGTGTTGGCGAGGAGCTTGGACTTCATCCACTGACTGTAGAGCAGATACTCAACAATGACAGCAGTGAGAAGTGTGAGGAGTTCCCCGACTACCTGTTCATCATCTGCTCGGAGCTGTCCTACGACGTGGGCGCCGAGTTGCGCGAAGCATTCTTCTACATCATCCTGTTCAAAGAGTTCATTGTGGTCTTCCACCGCGAGCCTCTGGACTGCTTCGACAATGTCATCAAATCTTTCAGATACCTTGGCACATCATCACATCTTTCCAGCTCAGAGTGGCTACTCTTTGCCTTCTACGACTCAATCAATGAAGGCTTCACACTGCACAGCGATCGACTCGTCACCGATGTCGAAGTGCTAGATTCATTCAGTTTCCAGGAGACAGTGGAGTTTGAAGAGGTCAACCTACGACTTGGACGTGCCAGTCGAAAGTGTACCCAACTACTTCTTTGTCTATTCATCAAGATGTAGGTCTTCATCCATCCATCCGGATCACAACTGGTCATTGCTAGTAATCAGAACTAACCATATCCATGCTTATCCAGTGACATCCTTTCAGCGTTACTTCGTGAGACCATCTCCAAAGAGACAGAGATGTACCTTAACAATGTCAAGGACAAGACTGTACGACTCAAACAACATGTCAAGATGACAGAAGACTTATTGGAAAACCTAAAGAACGTCTTCCTCTCAAAGGTTCGTGGCAAGCAAGCATATCTCTGTCATTGGTTGATCCATCACTAACACTCGATCAATCATAGTTATCTTTGATCATGAATGAGGAGTCACACAGCTTGAACACTAGTATGCAGAAGTTTACATCGCTTGGCTTGATATTCATGCCTCTTAATCTCATCGCTGGCGTGTTTGGAATGAACATGCTGTTCCCAGGACACATTGCCATCGACTCCCAGTACATACCATTCATCATTATCATCGTAACTATTGTAACGATGGCCATATCATCCTTCTTTGCCTTTAGAAAGTGGCGATGGTTGTAATCCAGTCCATTCCGATCCTTGCTTCAACAGACGAACAAGATATGTCATCGTCGCACTACAAGGTGTTGGAAGCGCGCACGTGTAAGTAATAAAGGAAGTTATTATATTATATTATGTTATTATCAAGCAAGTAAGTTGGAGGGTATGATATGATTATGATCCTCTCTATCTATCTATCTATCTATCTTTGGTTGTCTGTATCTCTATCTATCCATATCTATCCCTTAGAATGGGGACTGCTTCTTGGTGTCCTGGTACTGCTGGATGCGCTGCTCAATCTCTGGACGGAAGTGACGGATCAGTCCTTGCACTGGCCACGCCGCAGCGTCACCCAGGGCACAGATGGTGTGACCTTCGATCTGACGGGAGATCTCCTCAAGCATGTCTATCTCGTCGAGCTTGGCATCACCTGTGACCAGACGCTCGGTGATGTCCCACAGCCAGCCGGTACCCTCGCGACATGGCGAGCACTGACCGCACGACTCGTGCTTGTAAAACTTGGAGAGACGCGCAATGGCGGCAATGATGTCGGTCTGCTTGTTCATGACGATGACGGCGGCAGTGCCGAGACCGGAGCGGACGCGGCGCAAGTCGTCAAAGTCCATGAGTACGTCGTCACAGATGGACTTGGGTAGGACGGGCACAGACGAGCCACCGGGGATGATGCCGAGCAGGTTGTCCCAGCCGCCAATGACACCACCGCAGTGCTTGTCGATGAGCTCGCGCAGTGGCATACTCATCTCCTCCTCAACAGTGCATGGGTTGTTGACGTGTCCTGAAATACAATAGAGCTTGGTGCCAGAGTTCTTTGGGCGACCAAAGCCGGCGAACCATGCGGCGCCACGACGCAAGATGGTTGGTGCAACGGCCACCGTCTCGACGTTGGTCACAGTGGTGGGACAGCCGTACAGACCGGACATGGCGGGGAAGGGTGGCTTTAATCTGGGCTTGCCTTGCTTGCCCTCCAGTGATTCGATCAGAGCGGTCTCCTCACCACAGATGTAGGCGCCAGCGCCACGATGCACGTAGACGTCGAACTGATAGCCGGTGCCACATGCGTTTGGTCCCAACAGGCCAGCCTTGTAGGCCTCATCGATGGCTCTCTCAAGGACTTTGGCTTCGTAGTGGAACTCGCCACGAATGTAGATGTAGGCAGCGCAGGCTCTCATTGCGAAACCTGCGATCAGACAGCCTTCGATCAGCTTGTGTGGGTCGTGACGCATGATCTCACGATCCTTGCACGTGCCGGGCTCGCCCTCATCTGCGTTGATCACCAGGTATTGTGGACGTCCAGTCGACACCTTTGGCATGAAGGACCACTTGAGGCCCGATGGGAAACCAGCTCCACCTCTTCCTCTAAGTCCACTTGCCATCATCTCCTTTAATATCCAATCCACTCCCTTGTTTATAATATCCTTTGTCCTGTACCAATCTCCCTATAATGATTGTTCGATTCAATGTTGTTCGTCAGCTGATATGTTCCTGTCGCATGTTCACTCGCTCGCTCGATCGATCCTGTGATTGAATGATTGATTGATTGATTGTGTCGACACCTACTCTTTGCATAGCGCCCTTTAGGTAGACATCGTGCTCACCATAGAGGTTTGTGAAGATACGGTCCTTGTCCTTAAGACCACCATATGTTCTGATGGTGGAGTTCTGAACCTGCTGTTGTGCTGCTGGTTGCTGTGGAGGTGGTGGTGGTGTAGCAGTCGTGTAGCTATTCGACAGTATACCTGCAGCTGTACATATATATAACATATGATCGGAATGAATGATTGAATATGTCAGATTATATATACTTGTTTATCATAATGATCATTGTCTCGATATGTTATTGATATCCAATGATGTAGATGATCACCATAACCTGTCATTATCATCATCGTCGTCCACTTCTCTTTTTATCTCTTACCAGCTGGGGTTGGCAGTAACTGCTGCTGCTTTGATACTAATTTACAAACACCCTGTACTGTTCTTGATGTATAGGATAGCATTATTGTTGTTGTCGGTGAAGGTGTAACACTAACAAACAAATGAATGAATGAATGAATGAAGATTTGGATAAGTGAATCAAACAAATGTAGGTCTTGATCAACTTCGTCAACTCCTTGCTTGCGTGAATGAAAGAGGGTGTGCTCAGGCTTCCCAAAGACAAAATTAAAAAAATAAATCACCAAGACAGACCAGAAGTGTGTGAGTTAGTTCGGCTGGCACTATCTGCATGCGACCCGGACTTCGAAAATGCAGAGTCGCGACACAGCTTAGTTGAAGGTTAACATCAACACTTTATTATTATTCGTAATAAGTATCGACACATAATATTAAATAATCACAAACAAAGTGAGAGAAGAGGAGGTCTCAATAATAATAAAAAAACTTGTTGTTGTTATACAAAGAATGAACGAATGTTTGCTCTTGTTCATCTCAATAATTGCATTGTTGTTGACCTAAACATTAAACAAACTTCAGTTTTATCTATCTTGCATCCAAAATGAAGTGTGAACTAAATAACATGTTGATTAACAGGTGTGAAAGAAGCAATGGATAATTAATTATCTGTATTTTAAATACAGAATGGGTTGGATGCAATGGTAATGATCAAGATCATTTACTCCCCAATATGGGGTGTGGATGCCAACGTGGCAAAAGGATAACTGTAACACTATTCCACCAGGTCCACAAACACAGATACTCTTGTTGCAATACCATGCACATGTTTTGCTTTGTTTGGTTGATCAACCAAAATATCCATGTTGTTGCGGTTGAGGTGAACTCGAAAAAAAGTAAGTCAACTTTTCAACATGACCATCAAAGCAAATCGAGTTGTTTCTTTTTTTGATCGTTTTGATCATCCATCCTTCCATTCTCATTCAAGTCCACCATTGTTTAGTTTTACCCTTGTATTACTTCAACATAAACTACATCTACATCTCCTCCTCCTTGTATTTGTATACATAATAGTATTGTAAGTTACTTACCAACTACCACTCTATCAAAGTGTCATCGACATCAACAAAGCAGCAGGCAGCAGACTACACAACAGAATGTCAACTTGTCTCTTACATTCATTTATTCATTCATTCACACACACATCGGTTGGACCAACAACTCGAGTCGTGTGTCTCTTTGTCAACAACACACACAACACTTCAACAACAACACCACACACTATGTTAGACGGCACACACTCAAAAGATCTACACAAACAAATGAAGCAATTTTGCTCTTTTTGAAGTTGGGTTGTCTGTCCCCCATTGCCAGGGTAATTAGCATCGTTGGCGCGTATTAGGTTGTTGAGTGTGAGGTGCTCGAGGCTACACCCGCGCCGCTACAACGTTGACGATCTCGCCACCCTTCTGCCGCTGGAATGGTCTCTATCTGTTTATGTTTGTTTGTGTGTGTGTGCAAGTGAATGTGTCTACATTGCTCGCAGACCTAAAGACCAAGGACTCAACTTATATCACTCACTCGCTTAATTCATTCATTCATCTAATATACATTACATTACATTACATCTTTGTTCAAAGTCTTATCCCGCCCTACCTATCTACACCTTACACTAATTAACATTATCAAACCAATCAAACATAGTCTATCTATCAATCTTATCAAGCATAAACAGAAAACAAACAAACAAACAAACAAAGAAAGGAAAGGAGGATTAGACAGGACAGATATTTATAAATAGATATAGATTCGCCATTGTAGCAGGACGAGCGAACAAACACGATAAAGACGACAACGACAACGATGACAACGTTGACTGGACGTCGATATATATCTCGGGCGACACCGACACTGCTGTTG
Source organism: Acytostelium subglobosum LB1 (assembly GCF_000787575.1). NCBI lineage: Eukaryota > Evosea > Eumycetozoa > Acytosteliales > Acytosteliaceae > Acytostelium > Acytostelium subglobosum. The sequence goes on along the minus strand of NW_012236514.1, from coordinate 370,029 downwards.
ATGCTGCTGGTGCTGGTCGGCGCGCTAATCAACGTCGCCCACAGCCAGTACATCACGAGTGATGAGTCGTGTCCCTTCCAGCCACTGCCATCCACCTTTGACTCGATCACCTACCTCGGCTACAACCAGGAGATGCACATTCAGAACACCTACCACTATGACTACAAGAACGTCTATAAAGAGATCACATTCACTCTGCAACAAAAGAGTGCCTTTAGGATCTATGTTGCGCCAATGGTCGTCGACGTCGACGTCTGGCTCTACGACATCTCATCCTCAACCATAAACATTATCGCCGTAAGTTGAAGTCTCACTCATGCCGTGAGCCAACCCATCATGTCGCTAACGCCAATACCGCCACACAGCACACTGTTGACGCAACAACTGGAATGGACGAGTCACTCAGCGCTACACTCAACTCTGGCACTTATAAGATCAAGTTGATGTTCTTTGGCGCGAACAAGGCCAGTAAGTTGGCCTGCCCAACGATCAATCTGGAGTACTCTGTGGTGCCAATCGCCTTGTTGAGCTCAAGATCGCAGAGCATCCAGTGCCCAGCCGCAGGCTCGACCTTCCCCAATCTGGCACTGGACATGACGGACCTGACAACTTATCGCTATGACTCGGATGTCAACGAGACAGGCACCGTAATGAACATAGTCGACACCAAGGCCACTGGCTCACACAATGTCACCTTCTTCAAGAAGTACTCGCTGGTGCTGCCCTCCGGATCCATCTCCACTGACAAGTGGGGCATCGAGATCACAATGGGCTTTGACTTTCTCACGGGCGGCTCGCTCGGACTGCTCCTGCAGTCGTCCGACGTACCCGCACCAACTGGCACTTTCTCATGCATTGGCGCCGGCAACTGCACGATTGGCGTACACACGACCAAGAACCATGCCACGCTCAAGGCCGTTGTAACACCTGGCTTGTACGACTTGTATCTCTATGACCAGACACAGGAGAAGGACTACACGATCGGTCCCAGCTGCACGATCTTCTCGCTTCAAGTCGATATCGAGTCGGCACACGTCACCGAGACCTTCCTGAACTGCGACACCTACTCACTGCCCACCACCTTCAATGGTCCAGGCTTCATCGATGATGGAGGCTACCTCTACTTCTCTGAGGAGCTCTTCTTAGACTTGGTGTCCAAGTCTGACAATGTCATGGTATGTCTGCTGACAAGATATGATGTGATATCAACCTGCTAACATTTCCCTCCCTCCCTCACTCCAGTTCACAATCACAACACCAAGCTTCGTTCGCGCTTACATCCCAGAGCATAGAGTCGACATTGATATGAAGCTCACCAATGGATCAAACCTTGTAGTTCAGTCACTCAAGTGGGGCGGAGAGGAGGAGATCACAGCCTACCTTTATCCAGGCACCTACAACTTCACCGTGATGTTCTTTGGAAAGAACATCGATGTGTTCTGCGACACCTTCCACTTGGACTTTGCCATCACACCACAGTCCGACTACGACCAGCTCAACTACTGCAAGCAGTTGACCAACAACGTCGCGCCACAATTCCAAGGCATGCAGCAGTCACTCACGGCCAACGGCACCTACACGCTCAACACCCTGTCATCACCAACTTACATCTATCAATTCGACCCGTCTGCCTCGCTCAGCGAGGTTGAGATCACCAGTGTCAACTTCACCATCACCTCGCCCTCATACCTGCAGCTCACACTAGAGTCCAACTTTGTACTTGGAGACATTCGCGCACTGTTGATTGACAATGCCGACGCTGACCACGAGGACTCGATCCTCTACCGTGGCACCTTCACGCGCAACACCCAGTACATGTTCTACCAGCTCGAGAACGGCACCTACACACTGAGCATCATGACTGGCATTACCTCCAAGAACGCTGTGCTGCCACCATGCGCCACCTACTCGCTCAAGATGGCCATCAAGCCAAACTCTGTCGAGGACCCATGCTGGGGCAACCCAACATTCCCCTCCAACTTGAACACGCCAGCCTATCTCGGCACATCCACATCGATCCATTTGACCGACGATTACATGGTGCCCGCCATCAACTACATCTCCTCGTCCACTGCAACTACCCTCAATGTGACCGTGCCCTCGTTGTTCCGTGCCTTCATCGAGGATGCGGCCATTGACGTTGACATCTCACTGTACGAGGGCACCAAGAAGGTGGCCTGGACCTCCAACTTTGCTGGTGAAGAGTCGCTCGAGTTCCCACTCAAGGCTAACGTCGCCTACAGACTTGTGACCTCTTTCTTCCATTGGCCATTCGTCACCGTGCCCCAGGCCTGCTATACCTATAGCGCAGCAGTCTCCATCACGCCTTCCACCGAGAACCCCAAGGACAAGTGCGCGTCATCACTGCCACCCACAAACTTCATCAGTAACGCCTCAATGGATTACGCGCACGACGTTGGCCAGTACCATTTCACACAGACAAACAAGAGTCTCACGCTCAACCTACCATTCTCCGTGCCCAAGAACCTGAAGCTGAACGCCATGTTCCGCGCCATCCTCACCTACGACTTTGTCTGGAATGATCTTGTGATTGCCCTGCTGGGCTCTGATGGCACCACCATCTCCTACTCGACACTGGGCTACAACCGCGCCGACATCCTTCCAATGACTCTGCCACCAGGCGACTACTTCCTCTCGATCTATGAGCCATTTGCCAACATCTTCCAAGGCGTCATTCTGAACAACTGTGTGGACTTCACCCTGGAGTATGGAATTCAGCTGATCGACGACACTCAGGTCAACCAGGACACGATCATCTGTGACAGCTTGTTGCTCCCCCAGACATTCAACTCGATTGGCTACATGTCGGGCCTGACCGACGGCTCACTGTCATTCCAACAGAACGTCCTGGTCGACGTGATGGCTGGCAACGACCTCATCAAGTTCACCTTGACTGCGCCATCGCTGCTCCGTGTGTTCCTGCCCGCCCACATGACCGTCGACATTGACTTCTCATTGTTGTTCGAGGGCAAGACCCTGCCCATCGCCCGCAGTGTCACCACTGGTGAAGAGATCATCTATAACCAGTTGGATGTTGGCAACTATTCACTCAAGTTCATCTACTTTGGCATGAACGGATCTCCATTGCCCAAGGTGGAGGACTGCACTGCTTTCCCAGCGTTCATCTCGATCGCCAAGGTGTCCAACTTGCTTGCCATCCCGTCCATCACTGCCAAGTGCACCAACGACAGCATCACACCACCCGCTAACATTATTGGCAACCTGGCATTCAACGCCACCTACCAGCGACTGATGCAGGCGCCTATCCAGCCCTCTGTGCTCTCCTTTACCACGAACGCCACTGGCCAGATCCACGCATACCTCAAATACAACGACCTGGTCGACTCCATGATGATGAAGCTCAACTACACGACCATCGTCAATGGCAAGTCTGTCGTCAAGACCATCCGCCCACTCTACGAGGGCGGCCTGGCCACATTGAACGAGATCATCCCGGCTGGAAGCTATCAGCTCACTATCTACGACCGCTACAACCAGAAGAACCCAGTACTGGGCATCAACTGCGCGCAGTACAGCTTTGGCTACTTCCTCAACACGACCACGCCCGACGTGCCCACATGTGACTCGACCAGCATGCTCCCAACGGACCTGTTCTCCACACGTGGTGGCAGCTTCGCCTATGGCGGCCCACAGAACTCTGACGGCGAGATCCTGTTCACTGGCAAGAAGTTCTTCATCACACCAGGCCAGACCTACAAGCACAACCGCATCGACTTTATGGTGCCAACCGTGCCAGTCTACATGCGTCTCTTTGCCGATGCCATGCCGCTCAACGACATTGACTTCTTTGTCTACAGCAACAGCTCGGACCCCAGTTCACTGGTCTTCTCTTCCTTCAGTGGAGGCAGCTCTGAGAGCGCCCTTGTGAAGCTGCAGCCACAGACCCAGCCATACACGCTTGACGTCAACTTTATGAGCATCAACAGAAAGCAGCCATGCAACTACTTCAAGTTTGAGTGGGCCATTGAGACCGCCGACAACCTTGAGGAGGATCTTCTGTGCCCAACGCCACTCCCCAACGAAGTGTCGCAGGTGCCACCAGAGACTGTCAACTTCCCCTTTGGCAAGGACCTCGAGGTCTCGTCGTCCAACTACATGTTCACATCGACTCGCATCAACCAGAACCTTAAGAATGGCGTCTTCACATATCGCATGACCCTGGAGATCCCAGCGCCGACCATCTTCTTTGCTCAGGTCACCTTTGACTTCCTCGACAATGACTTTGACCTCACACTGTCGCAGAGAAACAACGACGGTACCACCACAATGTTAGCCTCTGGCACCAACTCGATCCCCTCTGCACAGGACACCGCTTACAACTTCCTCAATGGCATCGAGTACAATCTCACTGCTGGTGTCTATGCGTTGGACATCAGCGAGAACATGAAGATCAACAGCTTCAACATCTCCACCAAGACCTGCCACTTCTTTGGCTTCCAGATGGTCGGACAGTCGCTGGCCACCGGCATGGCGCCTCGCATCACCAGTGTCTCGCCACCCGGCGGCTTCAACATTAACCCGTTGCAGCCACTCACGCTCACCATTCGCTTCTCTGAGTCCGTCCTCTACAATGACACCACCACCACTCTCCTTAACTCTATACTTAAATCCCGCGCCGTCGTGCTCACGTCCACCACCAAGCTTGGCATGCAGGTCGTCCCCAACGAAGCCTACCTGAAGAAAACCGACCAAACGTCGCTTGTCGTTACCTTTGCCGGCACCCTCAACACCAGCGCCGCTTGGAACCTCACCATTGACGCCTCCAAGTTCAGGACGATGAACAACATCCTGTTCCAGGACGAGAACACCACTTTGTCGCACGTCTACAAGATGTTCGTCTGTGACTGTGGTGGTCACGGCCACTGCGTGCCGGCTACCAGCGGCAATCCCGTGTGCACATGTGACCAGCCATGGACCGGCCAGTCCTGCACCAAGTGCATGGCCGGCTACCACGGCGTCGCCACCACCTGTGTGGCCAACACCAAGTGCGCGCCAATGAACGCCGACTGTAACGGACATGGAGTGTGCAACAGCGACGATGGATTCCCCGAGTGCCAATGCAACAATGGATACATCACTCTCAACACTTCCAACATGTGTGGCGACTGTGACATTGGATACACAGGCTATCCCAAGTGTGTGACAAGCGATGACGACCGTGGCACACTGTGCACTGCTCCCCTGCTTCCCCTCTCCCTCAACTTTACCGAGTACCTTGCCTTCAACAACAAGATGCACATCCAAGACAACTTCTACCTGGACTACCAGACTGGCAAGCATATCACGCTGATCGAGATCACTGTTCCAAGTGTGCTGCGTATCTACACCGAGCCACACCGCGCAGATGTTGACCTCTGGCTGTACACCACCAACCCAGATGGTACCCAGGGCGATATGGTTGACCACTCGATCACCTTTGGCCACGAAGAGGTAATGCTCGACGTGTTGCAGCCAGGCACCTACATACTGCAGTTCCGCTACTTCCTCTGGGACAGGTCCATCACACTGGACTGCGAGACCTTCAACATGGGGAGCTCTCGATCGATACAGTCGATAACCTGGCCACAGACATGACCAACTGGGTCAACCTGTGCAAGTCCACCTCGCTGCCTCCCTCCTCCATTTTACCCGCCATTGTAAAGGCGCCATACGTGTCTTCCAACCCCACCGCCCTCTACGCAATCCCATACCAACCATCCAAGACCGCCACCTACCTCTGGAACACAACATTCACTGTTATGAAGTCTGATGACGCCACTGTGGCCGTCCTTGACGCCATCATTGGCTACCAGTTCCTCCAGGGCGACCTCTCGCTCGTTCTCGAGACTGGAATGGGCAACCCCAAGTGCAAGGGCGGTGACCAGACCGGCATCTCTGGCTGTGTCTTTGGAGACAATGAGATGAACAGGAACATGCTGCACGCCACCTTGCAGCCCGGCACCTACACCCTCTACGTCTACGCACCAGACAACACCTACAACATGGACTGCGCTTTGTTCGACATGTTTGTCCAAGTGACCTACACCTACGCCGACGAGGACTACTTCAACTGCGACGGTGATCTCCTCCCCTCTGACTTGAACAATCCAGAGTTCATCTTTAACAACTACTTGCACATTCAGGACAAGTACTTGGTCGATGGCGTGCACAACAACTTCACCTTCCAGCTGAACAAGAACAGCTACCTGCGAATGGTCGCCGAACAGGATGATGCCAACATCACGCTGAGCCTCAACAGTTTGGACGTCGGCAACAATGTCAACATTGTCGGCCCAGGATTGATCGTTCAACACTTGGTTCCAGGCAAATACCGCATGCAGATCGTATCAGACTACATTGCCAGCTCGGTCAACTTCTGCCCGATCGTCAACATTGAGTTGGCGATTGAGCCCGATGGACTTAAGCCACTCAACCCGCCCAACTGCCCACAGGACGGCAACGACGACCTGCCACTCATCCAGAACATGCACTATCCATTCATCTTTGAGAACGGCACCGTTCCCAAGATCATCTACAACACGTTCCGCAAGAAGCCTGTCGTGGCGGTCTACACATTCACGCTGACCCAGGTGATCAACCTGTACACGTCAGTGGCTAGCGACTTCTTGCGCGGAGATCTACGCGTCAACCTGTACCAGACTCACAGCAAGAGCCCCACCAAGTTGCTCATCACTGGCACTCACGACTACAGCTTCAGCTACATCAGCGCAAACCTCGACCCAGGCACGTACATCGTCAAGATCGAGCATGTCAATGAGAACGTCTTCAAGTCGTTCGCGTGCATCCCATTCGAGTTTGAGTTCAACTTGCTGCCCCTGGCACAGGTCCAGCTGTGTGACGGCGAGCATCTCCCACTGTCGCTCAACTCTGTTCGCTTCCTCGGCGTCGAGGGTCGCATGCATTATCAATCGTCCAACTATGTCGTGCCACCCTCGGCCACGATCTTCTCCAAGACCGACATCCCCTTCCAGGTGCCAGTCGCCTCGATCATGCGTGTATACACATCGCCCAACTTGATCGACATTGACATCAAGCTGATCGACGCCTCCACCAAACAGGTGGTCGCCTCCGGCTCCAACGGTATCGGCTCAGAGGAGTCATTCATCACCACGCTCAAGGCCAACAACACCTACATTTACGAGGTGCAGTTCTGGCGTTGGGGCAAGGGATTACCCAAGTGCATCAACTTCAACATGGAGATCGCCATTGGCGCAGCAGCACCTCTAACCCCAGTGTGCAATGGCAACACGAACTGGCCACAGGACCCAGACAACCCCATCCCCGCCTACTTCTACTACAGCAGCATCGACTCGAACCAACAGCTCTACTATCAGCAGACCACGACCGGTCTCGTCCAGCACGGAATGAAGCTGGTCATCACGGCAAACAGCAACCTGCACGCACAAGTTGGATACGACTTCCTCACTGGCGACCTCGGACTCAAGCTTGTGCCAGCCACCGCCGGCCTCAAGACCTACTATGGCAGCGTGCGTCCCAACCGCAACATGCTTGACGTGACCAACGTCGCGCCAGGCACCTACACACTCTACATCTACGAGACGTTCGCCTCGCTCAAGTCCATCGTCGGTTGCTCATTCTTCAACTTTGAGCTGTTCATCGAGCAGGTTGGCAAGATCAACCAGGCCGATGGATTCTACCACATCTTGCCCACGACACTCGACTCCTACGAGTACCTCTTGTACAACGGACAGGTGCACCTCCAGGGAGAGTACACAATGTTTGATGGCGACGCGACACACAACCAGTTGACCTTCACTCTGGCCGCACCATCGGTATTCAGAGCACAGGGCGCCATTCTCTTTGACTCGCAGTCCGATGTGTACATTCAGAACGCCACCAACTTGCCAAAGCTCACCTTGTCTGGCTCTCAGAAGCTCATCCAGTACGGCGCAATTACACCCACCATCCTTCAAGCTGGCCAATACACGTTCACCGTGGATCAGCCACAGGGAATAGTCATCTCCACCTCGCTCACCGTCGACCTTGAGCTCGTCATCGAGACACAGGACCAGTTGCAGAAGGAGGTCACGGCCATCACACTGGACAAGTCATGTTCCACCACTACCGTTACACCAGCCATTTCCACAGCCAACGCCTACATGTACAACGAGATCAACACCATCTCCTACAATGACATCCAAAAGAATGGCACAGTCACCAGCATGGTCTTTGACATCCAGGTGCCCACATTGTTCTACGCGCAGCTCGGTTATCAATTCATTCTGTCCGATCTCAACCTCAAGCTCCACCCACAGGGCTCATTCCAGTACCTTGTTGGCAAGAGCAACCGCAATTTGAATGAGATCAACGCCCTGGTCCAGCCTGGCATCTACACGTTGGATATCGTCCACTCAACACCATTCCCATCCACATTTGGCCCTCATTGCACTCCATACCACATGACCATCATCCTGGAGGATGCCACCAACAACAACAACCACGTCGACTGCTCACTCTTTGACCTCGTTCCATGGGATCTGAACAGCGAAATTGGTGGCAGTCTTCCATTTGGCGGACCAATCGACGGCTCAGGCACATTGAACATGTTCTCCGACACGTTCCTCATGCCAAGAGGCAAGAACGACCCGACCATCAAGAAGGCCAGCACCAACACCAATGTTTCCATCGCCCTCAAGGAGTTGACTCTGGTCAATGTGTACACGTACGAACAGACCATCATGTCTATCGACTACGACATGTACGACACAGACGGCGTAATGCAGCCAATCATCTACAACTCTGCCATTCACAGCAACAATGAGCGATCGGCCGTGTTCCTGGTCGGCCCAGTCATTCCAACCGACGAGCCCGTGCCCTACCAGATTCAGCTCCAGTTCACTGGCGACAAGATCAAGGACATATGCCCAACGTTTGAAATGCAGATCAACATCAAGCCTCTGGTTATGGCAATGAGCGACCTTGCCTGTCCATCAGTGTACAACCCAGTGCTGCCCGCGACAAACATCGCCCTCGATGAGTTTGGCAGTGCCTCACAGTATATGAGCTCATTCTTCCCAGGCTCCTACCTCTCACCATACCTTGCACAGCCCAATGGCTTCATGTACAATATCTCGTTCACGATCACCAACACTTCGCGTGTCGAAGCCATGTTCAGCTATTATGCAGGTGCCAGCAACTTCATCATGTCCATCTACGTCAAAAACACTGTCAATGGTACCACCGTGTTGAGCCAAGCTGGCGTTGGTGACTGGTCCTCTCAGTACACCAACGGTGAGACCACTCTCACTCAGTCCCTGGTTAACCCACGTCTCAGAGCCGGATCGTACGTGCTTGTCATCTCACATCCCCAGTTCATCGAGGCATTCGCCGGTGCCAGTGTCTACAGCGATCTCTGCTTCCCCTTCATCTACTCACTCCTGATCCTCGACGCCAAGACCGTGTACGTGGGTTCGGTCATCCCATCCAGCGCCACCAACCTCTCGCCCTCGTCCGATCTCAACCTGTTGCTCACGTTCTCTGAGCCCCTGTTCACTGTTGGCAAGGCCTCGTTGACCTGCACCAACGGATCGTCAGTCCTCCAGAGCTCCATCTACCTCCTCGACACCATCAAGGGTTCCAAGATCTTCCCAAGCGCAGTCACCTGTCAGTCAGATGACGGTACACAATGGGCTCTCCACTACTCCTACGGCAACTTCACCTCAAAGAACAACTACGTCCTCTCACTGTTGGACGGTTTCTTGTTCGATGATAACGGAGCAAATGCTGTTATGCCCCCTCAGCACCAGTACTCGACAGTCGACACCACTTGCTCTGGCAACGGTGAGTTCAAGAACAACAATTGCCAATGCAACCAAGGATACACTGGCGCCGTGTGTGATATCTGTGCACCAAACTACATCCAGAGATCCCAAGGTGTCAATGTCCGCTGCATCTTGAACTCCTGCTCCCACGACACATGTGGCTGCATGCCAGGCACCAACGGCACCAACTGCACCCCAAGAGGAGTGTGCTCGCTGGCCTCTGATGGCTCAGCAGGCTGTCTCTGCAACAAGGCCTACAACGGAACCTACTGTGAGACTTGTGCCTTTGGATACGTTAACTACCCAACATGCTCGGCTGACCTCAGTTGTCCAGGCGGATGTGGCAAGGGAAGTTGCAACAAGTTGAAGGGCACATGTACATGTCCAGGCAACTACGCCGGCGAGAGATGCCAAGATTGTGCGCCAGGCTACTCAGGACGCGACTGTAAGAAGGCAGGATCCAACGCCATCCTTGCCCTGGAGATCATCATTGGAGTCCTAGTCGGTGTTGCTCTCATTGGAGCTGCCGCGTGGCTGCTCAGAAACAAATTCAGAAACGGAGTCACACGTTACAAGATGCTGCCCAAGTTTGATCTTGGCAGCGACTCGACCTCCACAACCTTCCCAGGCCTGAATGACTCGGACGACGACGACGATTATTCAATCAATGGCCGCGGTGGTGGCAAGCATGTGTTCACATTCGCTCAACACTCCACATCGATCATGGACGAAGAAGACGACGGTGACCAAACACCAGGCAAGAGCCTCGACAAGAAGAAGCTACTTGAATTCGATATCTAGACAAACAACAACAAAACGAACCAACAAATATAATATCAATCATAGCGATCCAGGATAAATTATCTCTGGAAACAACAAATATATATATATAAACGAAAGAAGGCCTATAGAAAGGCTCACATGTATTACATTATCGTCAATCAACTTGATTACTCTATTAGAGTTACTTTGGTAGTGATGGCAGTTGAAGGGCATTGAGTGCAGGATGTTGGAAGACACGCTGGTCATGGAATTCATCCTCAATGAAAATGGAGAATGACGTGAGTGTGCCAAAGAGTGATAGCTGGTTCAGGTTAGCGACCAATGCTTCCATTTGAGAGTCCAATGATCCCATGATGTGATTGGAGATAGTTTGTTCCCTGCCAACTACTTTGATTGTCAGAGTAGTGATCGTTGTTGGACATCTAGGAAGTAGGGCTAGGATATCACTCACACTCTGGACATCCATTGTCAGTTCAAAGGTCTTGCACTTGTTGGCGGCGTAGAATTGTTGAAGTTGTTGAAGATCTTGAAGTTGGGGAAAGCCCTGGTCTTGGGGGATGACTCTGCCTATTTTTGGAGGAGGATGTTTCCAGTTGAGATGAAGATTGGATACATTGTTGTAGTATACCAATGACTCTGTATATTGACTAAAGTGGAGACCTTCAATACTCAAGTAGATAGGAAGGCCTGTGAGAGGTTCATGATAATCGTCACCGAAATCAGAAGAATCTCTATCGCCCTCCAATCTAACCGTTCTTGTTAATATCTTCACACCAGCTGTACCATAATCAAACTCTGGCAATATGATAAAGTTTGATGTATGCTCAACAGTTTGGAGCCCTGGGTTGTTGTCAAAGTAGAATTGCTGCATGTACTTCAATGGATCTTCGATGTATTTACCAACTTCATTGGAGTACTTTACATATTCATTTCGATCATTGTCTTGTTTCTTGATCAATCTGAGGCCATCGATATCTTTGAATTCATCTTCATCATTCTTATATTGTACAAAGGCTAAATGATGGAGGTGTTGTGTCTTGACCACCACAAATGCGGGATGATACCCATTGTCATTGATGAATGGCACTGTAAGGTGTTCCAAGCGCTCAAGGCAGCGAGCCAAATGTTTGGTGGGGATGTGAATCAGTTTGAATGCATGCATGCAGAGAGGCGTGTCTTGGAAGAGACAGAAAGGTGATCCAATGTAATCCAGTGATGAATGTATCTTGATCCATGGTAATGATTGATTGGTGAGTGTAGATGCACATATCTTGTGGAAATGTTTGCTAACGCTCGACAACTCCCAGAACCATTGCTGACCATAACTATCATCTTTTAGGCAATGTTTTATGATCTGATTGAGAATGATCAATGGGAGAGTGGGATGGATAGTCTCTGTTCCATTCTGTTGGCTGTCTTGGTCATCCTCAACAATGATTGAATGATTGAATGAGTTCTGCTTGAACTTTTTGAACAACTTGAGTTGTTCATCGAATATATGGTCATGAGGAATGGCTCCAAAGAGTAGATGCTTGAATTTCTTGTATCTGGCTTGGTAGCAATAAGAATATTTGAGCAAGTGGAACGAAGGTAGAGTGAGACCAAAGTGCACCAATTGAAGTACCAATGATTTGGTTGAAACCCGTGGGTAGTTGTAACTATTGGATTCAGGAAACAACTTGTTGTCAATATGTTGTATCCATGTTTGGCTTGGGTTTGCACAGATCATGCTAATTGGATGCACAATTCTATCAAACGTCATTGGATCGTTGGTATCAATGAGATATCGAGTTATAGTGTCAATCTGCACATCGTTGAGCATTGACAGTTGATGACATTTGACTAGCAACTCTATGTTTGAAAAATTGCCAACCATTGCTTGTATCTCTTGCATTGGGTTTGCCAGGAATGATTTGAGCTCCGTTGAGTACATGTCAATGGCCATTGAGATGAGATCTGTACACTCTGTCTTGTGTCGAATTAAAGATGAGAAGAAGAATTGAATGAATCTGGTGTCCTTGGTCTCCTCGAATACACCAAGCATGCCTCTGGCGATCCCATCAAAGTGGACTTTTTGGGCAATGTTTTTGAAGTTGTACAAAGATAATGACTCTAATCCTTTGACCAATGATGAGGGCAATGGCTGATTTGCCAACTTGAAGGAGCTCGTGAGGCCATCAAACAAGACCAGATAATCAATATATCTATAAGTAATACTATGTGCCAATCCATCTAGGAGATGTTTCTCAAGTTTAGGATATTCCTAGATAGTTTGATTGATTGATTAATTGATTGAGCCAAAAGAAAGTTAGGAAGCGAATGAATCAAGAATGAGATAGGGTAGAACTAACTTACTTGAACGAATGATGCACCCATATGTTTGATTATGGCATTGGTCACATCATTACCATGACAATTGAAATAATATGGGAAGTATGATTCTAAATCACGTAGCTTCTCCATGAAGACAATAAAGATAATTGAATGCTTTTGTTTTTCAATCTGAGCGGACACTTGTTGTTGCTCCAAATCATCTTCCATGTCCATGAATATGCTCAACTGAGAATAAGTGGCATAAGTCGCGCCATAAATAGAGATAGGAGCATATCTCAAAACTTCAAGGATGAAACTAGATACAGCAAGTTAGTAAGTATGATGTTCAATCATATTGATAACATACTTGAATATTTCACGTCTATGATTTAGGTAGAGTGCACATTGTGACTTGTCATTGATGAGTAGCAAGTAGTTAAACTTGGCCAATACAATCTTCTTGTGGAACCATGCTGGAGGGGATGCCTCAAAGAACCATTGATTGAGTATACGCTCAACTCTTCCATTTCCAAATGCTGTTGTTATATGTTTGTAACAAGGTATCAAGTGTACTTTGTATCGATATTCATCATGTAAATCGACCAATATAGTGATGATATATTCACAGTAGTGAGCGACAAGTTGGTCAATCTGGCTGTCGGTGAGGGTCGTCACAAGGCTGTTGAGGAATGTTTGATCAAAGACAAAATTTAACCTTTCGCTATGGAATGACCAATTGTTATTTGCGGTGATGATGCGCAATGCTGATATTGTCAGGTCGAGTGGTGTGATGGTAATACCAGGCAGTGACGACAATTGTCTAACATTGATCACACCATGCTTAACATTATGTGGGCCAGTAACAGCAAACTCAATTGAGTCCAACTCTTTATAAAAGATCCTTGAAGTCAATGATGATTGTTCAATAAACAACTAAAAAGTTGGGTGCAAGTGATTGAGTGATTGAGTTAGTGAGTGGAGAGTGATTGATTGATTGAATGAGCTGAGACCAGTTGATAAATTGTGATGGATAACTCACTTTTGATATCATTGGCAAAGCATTGATGATATCCAAGCTGGRAAAGAAGTTGGTCTAGTAGCTCGGCCATCTCAAACAAATATTGAATATGTATGTGTTTGTGTGTTATAATAATATCTTTTTGATCGATCAATCAACAAAGATAATTTTATTTGGTCCTTGTTCATCACTTCCCCCTGATCAAGAAATTCTTTTAAAAACGAAAGCCAGACCCAAAAACAAAAACATGGAAGTCTCTCAGTAATACTATACAGTACTATCCTYCCAAATGAACAAGAAATACTTCTGTCAATTATTTCTCATTCAATTTTTATCTTCTTCCTCCTATTATTAGATAAACAGATACAGAATGGAATCGTATAAATGTTTTGAATAATAATAATTATCCACTAAAAATATTATCTAAAATTAATAATGATAATTATAGTCAAGATTATACTGTTAATATCTTTGGTTGTATTGGTGACTTGCGAATACAGCAAGACTTTGCCAATAGAACAATACCAATACCCCCCTCATATATTTGGTTACGGTGAACCATTAGATAACACTTACCCCTTTTACTTTGGCCCTGCTTATCAAATAAGGATATAAAAGAATATTTCTAAAACTTGATCATCTTTGATTAATCAATACAAGAACAGTTCTATCACCAAATAATAATAAAAATTACATGTTACATTCAAAAGTCGATGAGTCACAAGTATCACCTAATCGACTTTTGAGGTCAGATTCCTTTCAAATGAACGAACGAATGGGACAAAGTGAATGCATCCACGCAAAGGGTTGCATTTATACTTTTGATACAACATTTTATTTATATATATATATATACATACACATATAACAAGATGCCTGAAGGATCATTCATCCCATTTTGGCTACAAGCCGTAGTAAGGTTCATGGCAATCTATTATATAGCTATGACTATTGGTCAAAAGTTCTTTGGAGGTGCTCCAGACGCCAATATGCAGGCCAACGTCACCTTGACCAATGGCACCCAGATGCCCGCCGCTCAAGTCACTATCTACAACACCTGGTCAATGAATACACCTTTCGTAAGATCACATGATCAATAATCACATCGATCACATCACTCACTCAATCAATCAAACATACATGATAGACAATGGAGGTATACCTGTCAGAGTCAAACACTACAGTTGGAGATTGGTTGGTTTGGAGTGAGAAGCAGTTCATCTATGGATGGGACGAGAGTAACAATCGCGAACAAAACATCACTTTCAAGACACCTGACTACCTCAAGAACAACGGATCACTCTATGCTCATGTCTTGGTACACAACATTCTATCACCAACCTACTCACTTCAAACAGTGCATCGTATGTGTCTCACATTGGACTGGTCATCATCATAATCATCCCTTCAATCAATCACTCACTCTTTATACATATCTCAACTCATGCAGCACTGATCGTCTATGCACCACGACCAAAGACCAAGGGAAAGAACTTGTTGGCTGATAAGAAGGAGGTTGTGGAGGAGCCAATCTATGATCCCAATGAGCTGGTCTCATACTGGAAGCCATCAATGATCATCAACCTCATCGTCGACAACACTGCATATGGTCCCGGATCAATCCCACCCGAGATGTTCCAACGTATGTAACATCTATCAAGTCAAGTGACCGTCTCACTCTTACACATCAATCACTGCGCACCACCAACAACAGAGTTCAATGTTTCAGGCGATAGATACAGCCCATCAGTGTTCTTGAATGAGTTCTGGTTGTACAAGGAGCATTTGAGCATGGTGAATGAGACTGTGGACGAGCTCACGCTGACCATGTCGACATACCCACTCAGCTTCTTCAAGTGGCAACTGTACACTCAGATGCAAAAGTCATTGGATATGCAATCGATGTTTGGTGGCGGTGCCCCAGATCAGGCTGACACTGGCGACGACTTCAAGAGAATGTTGACCGATAACAACCCATACCTCCTTGCTCTCACCGCTGTAGTCACTCTCCTTCACACAATCTTTGAGTTCTTGGCCTTCAAGAATGGTATGTAGTAGCGCGCGACGAATGATTGAATGAATGATTGAATGAGTGCTGACCCTTGACACGACGACGATGACGATGATGGAACATAGATATCCAATTCTGGAAGAACAACAAGTCAATGGAGGGATTGTCAGTGCGAACGATCATGCTGCACACTGGATGCCAGGCTGTGGTCTTCCTCTATTTGTTGGACAATGATACCAGCTATATGATCTTGTTCAGTGCTGGCTTTGGTCTGCTGCTCGAGATCTGGAAGATTGGCAAGGCAATGAATGTCACGATGCACTGGCGCGGAATCATCCCCATCTTCAAGTTTGAGAACAAGGACAGCTACGTCTCAAAGACCAAGCAGTACGACGATCTGGCCATGAAGTACCTGTCGTGGGTGCTGTTCCCCCTGGTCGTTGGCATGTCAATCTACTCGCTCTACTACCACGAGCACAAGTCCTGGTACAGCTGGGTGGTCTCGTCATTGGTGCGCACCGTCTACACGTTTGAGTTCATCATGATGACGCCACAGCTGTTCATCAACTACAAGCTCAAGTCAGTGTCGGCACTGCCGTTCAAGGTGTTCATGTACCGCGCACTCAACACCTTTATCGATGACCTGTTTGCCTTCATCATCAAGATGCCTCTGATGCATAGACTCAGTTGTCTGCGTGATGACATCGTCTTTATCGTCTATCTCTACCAACGATGGATCTACCCAGTGGACTTGAAGAGAACTCACTATGGTGGTGAGGTCCAAGATGATGATGTTGCACCACAGTTGGTGGAGAACAAGCCTGCTACTGCTCCAGCAGTTGACAACAAGGTCAAGACAAGCAAGAAGTCAAAGAAGGTGGTGGAGACTGAGGAAGTGAATGAGGATGAGGATATCAAAGAGACACCATCATCATCTTCTTCCACTGGAATCAAGAAGAGAACAAACAAAGCCGAGTAAATATAATTGATTACTTTATTATTAATGGATAGTTTGTTTGATCAATAGGATTACATGTGGGAAAAGATCGGAGTGATCAATCAATAAACCCAAACGGGTTAATAAAAAAAAAAACGAATCTTGAGGCCTTTTGGGATATTTTAGAGTTTTTATCAAAACAATCTTTGCCTGGTTCATAGGGGATGCTTTGGACTTTAGAGTGCCGACCCACAATTGTGCGACTGTTGGTCTCAAGATCTTATTGCCTCATTATTAACTTACTAACTATCTATCTAACTAACTAGTGATCACTAATAACTCTATTTATTTGTTATTTATATAATTATAAGTAGATAATGATGAAGATTGGTCAATCATCATTGATGTTGTTGTTGACAACAACGATCACTCTATTGTTTATTATAACAATAGCTTCAATTAACAATGTAGTAGCTAATGATAATCAACATCAACAACAACGTCAATTATATAATGTAGAGTCAACAACATCAGCAACAAACACAGCATCAGGTGGTAGTGCAAGTGGTGCTAGTGGCGGAGGTGTTGGTGGTGGCGGAGGTGCATCGTCATTAACAAAGAATACAATTGATCAACTCACAATGTTACAAAAGTCAATGGATCAACTCATTCAACAATCTCAACAACTGGCCAAACAGATGGAGAACATTGACCCTTCAACACCAACCCCAACATCACCAACTACAACTACAACAACTACAACTAATGTAAATGTCAATGGCAGCTGTAGTGTTAGAGACTTTAGTGGAATTGCTTGGAAGACAGAGGGACTACATATGCCAATAGAGACAGAGATAGGTGTACAGGCACGACTGGCCAAGTCTCGTAGACTCAATCCAAATGCTTGCTTCCCCGTCGAGAACAAGGTCATGTGTCTACCAAACTATATTATAATTGGCTCGATGAAGGCTGGCACCACCTTCCTCGACTACTACCTCCAACAACATCCACTGATGGCCAAGCACACCAAGAAGGAGATATGGTTCTTCAACAGTTACTATAGCAAGGGTATCAAGTGGTACGTCGAGCACTTTGAGCCGGTCATTGGTAACGCCCAGACCAAGGTGATTGGCGAAGCGACGCCATTCTACATCAACCATCCATTCACGCCCGAGAGAATGTACAGCACGCTCAAGGACGTTAAGCTGATACTTTTGATGCGCGACCCAGTGGAGCGAGTGCTCAGCCAGTACTACTTCTCGATAAAATGGATCGAGAAGAACAACCCCAAGATGATGAAGCCCAAGCCGTTCAAGGATATGATCTACGAGGAGGCCGACGTAATAGAGACGTGCGTGCGAGGCAATCAGCGATTCCTTGAGCAAGTGGCACAGTATGAGCGCGACCATCCTGGCGCCGCCATCCCAGACGACTGGATCAATCCATTCTTTGTATTCCACTCGTCCAAGAACTGGACCTTTTACAAAGATTGCAAACAATGTGATCGATGCTTCCCCACTGGCAACGTGATGCACATGTCTGGACATCCAACATTTGGCATGTTGGCCAAATCACTCTACTATGACCAAATCGATCAATGGCTCAAGTACTATCCGTTGGATCAATTCCTATTTGTAAGATATGAAGACATAAAGTCTTATCCAGAGAATGGTATGTATCCCAATAATTCATCACTGGAATCATTCCAATCACTCACTCACTAACTCACTCATCCAATCATAGTATTGAGAGAAGTTGAACAATTCTTGGAGTTGCCACCTTATGATTATGGAGACTTTGCACCAAAGAATGTAGTGCCACATGAACCGATGGATGAGGATATTAGAGAATTCCTTGTTGACTACTTTAGACCACATAATGAGAAGCTATACCGAACACTTAACAGAGACTTTGAATGGTCCACTTAACAAACAAACCAATCAAATATAAATATATTTATTATTATTACCTGAACTTCGTTCATTCATTCAAACTATCAACCCATCACATTCGTTTTGAGTGCTTGTGTGTGGAACAAAAAACGACCGAACGAATCAAATCATTTTTCTCATTCATTTCAACAAACAGATAACTTGTACACACATACTCAAACATTTATATATAATGGACAAGAGGAAAGGTACATCAACAACAATGTCTACATCGACTACGACGTCGACATCGACGTCAGCAACAGGAGAGTCAGCAGCAGAGTCATTAAAGAAACAGATTTATATTAGTAATCTGGGATTCGATACTACTACCGATCAGTTGGAAGAGTACTTCTCATCGATTGGTCCAATCAAGAGATCATTCATCGTCACCAAACCAAATGATAAGACAAGATGTGCTGGTACTGCCTTCCTCTGGTTCGCACTCGAGGAGCATGCCGCCAAGGCCATCAAAGAGAAGAATCGTCAACAATTCAACAATCGAAAGATTAAAGTTGAGGCTGCCAAGCCCAAGCGTGACACTCCCCAGCAGAACTCGAGAGGACAGAAGGGTGCGAATGATGAGAAACAGCCACAACAGCAGCAGCAACAGCAACAACAGACACAACAGCCACAGCAGCAGCCACAACAACCCCAACAGCAGTCAGGTAGAGTCACGATTATAATCAACAATTTCAATGAGGAGGATAAGACAAAGGCAGCAGAGATCATTGGTATCAAGCCTGCTACTATACACTCAATCAAACTGATTCAGTTCTCTGATGCCACCGTACGACTGATGTGTTGGGATCACAAGGGTGCCACTGAGGTCATGTCCAAACTGGCCACAGTCAAACTCCATGGCAAGCCACTTATCTTTGCCCGTGAGACTGAAGAGATGAACCATGAGCTAGTACTCCGTAACCTACCATTCACTGTAAGTCATACTCCTTCCCCACCGCTTGGAACCATTCCACTCACTCACACTCACTCAAATCAATCAGGTAAATATCAAGATGATCAAGGACAAGTTCCAACCTTATGGAGATATATTGTTGGTTAAGTTGCCAACGAAGCAGGCTGCTGGTGAGAAGGCACAACAGGTGGCAAAGGGCTTTGGTTTCATATTGTTCACAACAAGGAAGAGCGCTGAGAACGCTATGAAGGAGCTGAATGGATCAAAGTTTGGCCAGAGACCATTCGCCATCGATTGGTCCATCTCAAATGACAAGTACAAGGACATCAAGGTGAAGCAAGAGGAGGAGAAGGCAAAGGCCGCCGCTGCCGCTGTCAAGAAGGCAGAGGATGACGAGGACAACGAAGATGAGGCCAAGGAAGAGGGAGAAGGAAAGACCGTGGACTTTAATGATGATGGCGAGGAAGAAGGTGATGAGGAGAAGGTTAAATTCGAAGGCAACGAAGATGAGGACGATGACGAGGAGATGGACGACGACAAAGAAGACGAGGGCATGGAGGACGATGACGATGATGAGGTCGAGAACATGGACGAGGAAGGAGAGGGAGACGATGACGAGTCAGACTTTAGCGAGTATGATGACGATAAATTCGATGCCGAGACAAAGAGAGACAGGATTGAGAGGGAGAGACAGGAGAGACTGGAGATGGCTGACAGGAATAAGAAGGAGATGGACGAGGGCAAGACATTGTTCATCAGAAATGTCTCATTCGACACGACCCAGGCAGACCTCGAGACAAAGTTTGAGGAGTTTGGCAAGCTCAAGTTCGCCAGATTGGTCATTGATCAGGTCACCAACAAGCCCACTGGAAAAGCCTTTGTCAAGTACCTGTCACTGGACTCTGCCAAGAAGGCATTGGAAGCCGCCAAAATAGTCAACCTGTTCGACCCATCCAAGGATCTCACCGACGACAAGGAGCGCGAGAGACAGCGTGCCAAGAAGGAGAAGAAGAACGACTTCACCATGTCCACACTGCTGCAAGGTGGCATCATGGTCAATGGTCGTGCCCTCATCATCAACAGTGCCGTCGATCATCAGAAGGCCAGAGAGTTCAAGGACAACAAGGTGGCCAAGGTCGACAAGAAGAACAAAAAGCTGCTGGACATTGGCAAGGTGTTGCCACAGTCTGAGCTGGGTCAGACCTTCAACGACCGCGACTGGCAGATCAGAAACGTTGCTGAGCGTGAGGCCAACACTAAGCTCAAGCTCAACCCCAACTACTACGTCTCGCCCACTCGTCTATGTTTCAGGAACCTTCCCAACTACGTCACCGACAGCCAACTCAAGGCTGTTTGCTTCCGAACCCTCAAGGAGAAGAAGACCAAGGCAAAGATTATTTGTGTATGTATTGTGCCCCATTGGGGCTGGAATCATTCCAAGATTGGACTGGAACTAACCCAATTCATTTGGTAATTATAGGCCAAGGTTGCTGTTGACAAGGAGAGATTGAACGCTGCTGGAAAGCCAAAGTCAAAGGGATACGGATTCGTTGAGGTGGACGACCATCAGGCCGCACTGGACCTCTTGCACTCATTGAACAACAGCACAAAGGTGTTCAATGGTACCGATGGCAAGGAGAGCAGGACATTCATCCAGTTCTCCATCGAGGATGCCCGTGCCGTCAAGAAGCAGAAGGAGATCATGGAGAAGATTCACAGGAACAACATCGAGAAAAACAAGGAGGCCTTCAAGCTGAAGAAGGAGAAGAAGGCACAGGACAAGGAGAATGGCGTCAAGCATTTGGGTCGTGGCGCCAAGCAGCGTGAGAAGAAGCGTCTGCTCAGAGAGCAAGGCATCGATACGTCAAAGAAGAAGAGGCAGACCATAAGTGAGGCCGATAAGAAGTTGTTGGCCGAGGCCAAGGAGGAGCAGAAGGAGCTGCCTCAACATGTCCAAGAGAAGATGCTGAGGAAACTAAAGCAACAAAACACGACTGCTACTGCTGTCAAGTCAACAAACAACAAGAAGAGAAAGCAGGCAGATGACGCTGATGATATCGACGAAGACATCGCTCCATCATCATTCACTCGTCCAGTTGATGGCAGTCTGAAGAAGCAAAAGAAGAGATGGTCCGATTATTAATTAATTAAAGGGTAGCAACGCCTCAACATGTTGTTCAATCAATCAATCAATCAATAAGTATACGCGGCATGAGGGATAGATGATGAACTGGAACATTGTCAGTTCGCAGACCTTTGTTGTTGATGCGTTTGGTAACATATTGGATGGTAAGGAGTGAATGTGTCAAAGGTTCGATAAGATGGCGGCAGGTACATGAATGCCGACGAGTCCAATTGGAGTATACTCTGGCAGCCCTTGCATTCCTCAAAGAATAGACCTCTGAATGACCATATCCAATACTAATAATATGTTTGATTGATTGTTAGTATCCATTCATGTCCAAGGATGATACAACGCAGCTTGGCGAACTTACCAGGATATTCTTAAGGATTGGAGTATTGGTTGGATTGGAAGTGAAGTAGCTGATAGCTTCATTGGAGTTCTCAGATAGCTTCTTGAATATACTATGTTTGGAAGTCTCCCAGAAGGAATCGAATGGTTCCTTGGCTCCAAAGAACAGTATCCTATCGACTGTATAGCATTCCGGTGACTCTTCCGACACGGCAAACGTTAACAAGCATTGGAACACATGAGTGGATATGATCTGAATGTACAAGTTAGTATCTAGTTGATGATGATGATGATGCAGCATCATTGTCCGGCTTGCTTCAACACCTACCAGACCCTTAATGATGTCGTTCCTATCGGGAAGTACCAGTATCTGAAGTGCTGTCTCGTTGGCCACCGTCTTGATAATGCTATCGATGCTCCTGTTGATTGTGTTGATGATTGATAGAGTGAGTAAGTTGGCCAGGTGAGGGATGATGGAAGGCCGAGATAGTTACGCATAAGTATCCATTGATGCTGTCCTTGGAGATGTCACTGTGGCAGCAGGCTTGGCACTACCATTGCTGATGTTGTTATTGCTATTGTTGTTGTTGCTATCCAACATGATCTGCTTCCTCTTGCGTATGTTTCCTGTGTCTGTTGCTTCCTTTAACAAGCTAGGGTATCGTTCATTGAGTTTACCCTCGAGTATACTAATCGATTAGAGGTAGGGTACGAGTATGAGTATGAATACATGCTGGTGCTGCACGCGACACATCAAACATACTTAAGAGCGATTGAAGACTTCTTTGACGTCTCGTGACGCCAGAAGTACTCCAGCTTGATCTGGGTCTGCAACTTGATGTTTGAATGATCGTAGATGCCAGTGTTCTGTGTCCACATCTGTTCGAGATGCTGGAAGTTGGAGGTCTGCACAGAGTAGGGCGACAGTATCTGTTGCTGTTGTTCAATCTTCTTGAGTGATTGTTTGATTGCCAACAGTGATTGGGTCAGTGCAGCGGTACGCGCTTCTTTACTGATGATTGGCACTAGCACTGGTGTCGATGTGTTGACCGCTGTCTTGGCATCTTCAATGATCGTTGAGAATATATGATCGACATTGACTCTGAGTGCGCCTATCTGATTGACAATCTCATCAAACTGTTCGAGTAATTGCTTCTGTTGTATAGTTGGTAGTGCATGTGACTTCTTCTGTGGTGGTGCTATCTGTATCGGTTGTCTCTGTTGTTGTTGTACTTGTTGTTGTTGTTGCTGTTGTTGTTGTTGCTGTTGCTGTTGTTGAGCATTTGGTTGCTGAGCATTTGGTTGTTGTTGAGCATTTGGTTGTTGTTGAGCGTTTGATTGTTGTTGATTGGTTGATGGTGCAGCTGTTGCAGCAGTAGTAGGTGCAGGTACAAATGTTTGATTTATTGTAGACATTGTGTTGTGTTTGATTGATTGTATTATATGTACATTATTATTATTATCTTTTGGACTTCAGTAATAATTAAAGTGATCATCCAAACACACCATTTGTTGTGTTACTTATTTATCCCATAATACAAGTTTTCAAAACAATCACATATTCAATTGATTACATTATCCATCAACATATAATAGTTATAACATATAATTAAGATATATATTCAATATACAACATATAATTTGTACAAACATTCATTCTGTTCGTCATCCAACTGATCATTATCCGTTAGTTGTAGTTTTCAATGAATTGGACACTCCCCAAGACTTGGTGGCTGATGGGTGTGTCACAATGCATGATTGGGTCAACATTGTTTGTTGCTGGTGTAACAACTTGGTTTTTTAAAGGTTGTTGTGTTTGATTTAAAGATAGTTAGAGAGTTAAGGATAGATAGAGATAGATATATATAAAATGGATCATACACAGCTTAGTAGTGACAATGTATTGATGATTGGTGCTGTTGGTCTTGCAGTGTTTGTCACTGTTTATACAGGATCAATCATTTGGTCAATTCTCCTGTTGATAGGTTTAATCACTTTCTTCTCATATTCAAAGAGAAATCAACAAGATACAACATCAGCTGCATCGACAACAAGTACATCATCAACTAAAAATGTTGAGCCAACAACACCAAAGTCGTCCGCAACTACCTCTTCTTCTTCACCATCGTCATCACCTTCATCAACTGTGCTTCGACCTGTTAGACCAGCACCTTCGCCACCAATCCCACCTAGATCAAGCACCGGTGCACCTCCAGTAGTTCCACCAAGAAAGTCATTGGATAGTCTTGGTTCAAGTGTCACCTCAGCGGACGCGTCACCTCCCCCTGCAAGACCACCCAAGCCACTGTCCTCACCAGGTCACATCACAACTCACACAAGCTCACCTGCATCGCCATCACAGTCAACACCTCCAGCATCACCATTGCCAGCAACCAAGACGTCTCCTCCACCAAAGACTCCTCCTCCACCACCAACATCCTCATCTTCATCATCCCCTCAGACACAGCCATTGCCACAACCAGTAGACAATGCAGCCAAGAATGAACAAGAGAAGATCAAGCAACAGAAACCTGGCACAACCAAGGCTGGCATGTCGACACTCCGCGGAATATTGGGCTCAGCAATGAAGAACTTTACTGGTGGAGCACAGCCATCGGCTGAGGCAAAGGAGCGACAGACCAAGAGGAATCATGTGGCCAAGGAGATCTTGACCACGGAGGAAACATACGTCAGCAAGCTAAAGGTATTGGTCGAGGTCTATTACATCCCTCTCAAGGCGGCCACAGAGAACAAACACCCGCCCATGACACTGGAGCAGGTCAACGCCATCTTCTCCGAGATCGTCACCATCTACAACTACAACTCCCACCTGCTCACATCGCTGCAACAACGCATCAAAGAAGGCGTCGCTGCACCAATCCTCGGCGACCTGTTCATCTCGATCACCGACTTCCTCAAGACTTACACCTCGTACACCAACAACTACACCAACGCTCTCGAGACACTGCAACGTGTGCGCAAGAACCCGAGCGTCGACGCGCTACTTCAGACCTTTGCCCAGAACCCCGCGTGTGGCGGTCTGGACCTGTCGTCGCTGCTGATCATGCCCATCCAGAGGATACCCAGGTACAACCTGTTGCTCTCTGAGCTGATCAAGTACTCGGACACAAACACCAGCGAGTATCAGCAGCTGACCAATGCTTTGGACAAGATGAAGAAGCTGGCCACAAGCATCAACGAGAACAAGCGCGAGTCTGAGTTGTTGACCAGGATGTTTGACATCCAGTCCAACCTGGAGGGCTTCAAAGACGGCGACTTTATCTGTCCCGCCAGGAAGCTCATTGCCGAGGAAGTGTTTGAGGAGCGCGTACTCAAGGCTGGCTCGGGCAACCGCGACAGCATATCAAAGTCACATTCACTGCGCTACGTGCTCTGCACGGACATTCTGTTGCGTACCAAGCAAAAGGGCAAGAAGCTGCAGGTCAAGGAGGTGTTCTCACTCAACAGCATTACGTTCAAGGATGTACAAGGCGAGCAAATGGCGATTGTGTCCTCCACTGGTGAGACACTTCTTCTCAAGGCGTCAACTTCAGATGACGCTGCTGCAACCGAGTCCAAGTGGAAGAGTATGATCTTGACTCAACAAAAGACAATCAAGAACAACGAGAGCTCATTCAGCAAGCGTGACTCTTTACAAATGTATCAGTAAACAATGCCACAGACTGGACTCAACCCTTCCAGTTTCCAAACTTCCATCAGCCGACAGACAGAGATGTCTTTGCAAAGGTTCATTCGTTTATTCCATGATGGACTGCGTGCACCTGTTGAATGACTATGGTGCGGTCAGTCTTGAGAGAGGCGGGCTTGGCCTAGGTATGTCTGTTCTGTATGTGTCTGCGCTGCTGTTGTCTGTGTTGGTTCGGCGATCGCCTTCCCTCTCTCTCCTCTTTGGTCCAATTATTATTAATGTATCACTATGTCATATCGGTAGCATCTCTCTTATCTTAGGATGTTGTTGTCGACTCGAACTTTAAATTTACAACAGGTTCTGGATGCATTGGTGGTGTCGTGTCCTGTGACAGTGCCGGCACTATTGGCGCCTGCTGCTGTGGCTCGGTAGGTGTTTGTTCCATTGGCGATGATGAAGATGACATTGCAGTACCATCTGTTGGATGACCCATATTCTGTTCAGGGTTGTCGTTGATGTCATTGTTGTTGTTGATTATGATGTCGTTGTTGTTGATATTGTTGTTGATGTTGTTGATGCTATCGTTGTTTATGATGATGTCATTGTTGTTGTTGTTGTTGTCAACAATGTTATTGTTGTTGATGCTATCAATGTTATTGTTGATATTGTCGTTGCCGTTGATGTTGAGATTAGTTGGTACGGCTATTGGTGGCGTGCTGTTGTTCTCTGCCTTGACCATGGGAGAGTGTTGGGGTGGAGTATGTTGTGGAGTTAGATGTTGAGGTATTGCTGCAGTCTGGATCGGGCTATTATATTGTTGTTGTGGAGTGTGTACTCCTTGTTGTTGCACTAATTGTTGTTGCTGCTGTTGTTGTTGCACTTGTTGTTGTTGTGCTAATAATTGTTGTTGATATAACTCTTGTTGTTGCATTAATGCAGCTTGTTGTACAGCGGCCTGCTGCTGTGCCAATAGTTGTTGCTGCTGTTGGACACTAGCAGGAAGTATGATGGCCATCTTGAAATCACACTCGACTCTGGTATCACGGTAACTGATGATGAACGTCACCTTTTGGTACTCGTGCACCGCGGGCTCATTGCCGTCCTTCCTATCGATCTTCTTCTTGACCCACTCCTTGCCAGTGGACAACGTTGGGAAGCCCGAACGCACATTGAATGTAAAGTAGAGATGCTGCACATTGACCTTCTCGCCATTGATATGCGTCACCCTATCCTTGGTATAACTACGCCATGATCTAAACGATGAGAAGTGATCACGGAACAACTCTACCGGGAGACAACCCAATGGTACACCCTTCACCGTCTTTCCATAACCATTCTCCAAACGATCCAATAATATAGTATGAGCAACCTCCAAAAACTCTTGCAATCTAATCTGCTTATACAACGAAGTAAAGTATGACTTGTCTATAAGTTGTTCCTCCATTCTATTTGTTCATGTTGTTTGTACATGTTTGAACGTTAAGTTAATATTTGACCCCAATATATATATTGTTTGTTGTTATAGCAATCAATATTATCTCCTCTCTCTTCTCTTCTCTGTTTATCTCTCTCGCTCACTCATCACCATTGTTTGTTGCAAGGTGATGAAGAGTGAAGTGTGTTTGAGAAGAGTAATAAAGTGTTGTCTTCGAAGACAATGTTATTGAAAGAGTAGAGGAGATGAGATGGTGTGTGAGTGAGGTGAGTGTGTGAGAGAGGACATACCTTAGGTAGAAGTGTAATAATTAGAGATATAATTCAAAATAATACAAATGCATCGAAATAAATAAATATAAATAAATTTAAATAGATAGAGCAACTTTATTGTTTCACCCACCACCACACTCTAAAGTCCTCAAAATAATTAAAATTAAATCATTTGGAAATTCATTACCCCCACAATGTAACGTTACTCCATCCACTTCAGTCTTGACTTCCCAATTCGAATTTGTAAAGTATGACTTATTATCTTTATCTCTATTACGTAAGTGCACTCGAGTTTGAACACATAATTGACATAGTTATAATATTACAATAGTATGTATATTTGATTATCATTGTTATTACTTAGATCTCAAAAGATGTATTTGTGTGATGAAGGCCAGATTCTTCGAAGAGATTGGTCAATCAGCCGAACAAACATCTAAAAACCCCCTCGTTCGTTTGACTGACAGTCAGACATTCAGTGTGCAAATATCTCTGGATAAGTGTGGCGTTGGGGTGACAACATCAGTTGCGTGCTATTGTATCATGATTCAAATATGAAGGTGGGTGCCGGCACAATGTCCAATCATATGTTTATTCAACAAACGTCACTACCTCCCTTCGTAAAGTGTTGTTGATCATACTCTCAGAATACCATGACTACACTATCATATTGTTGTTGTTTAGTTTAGTTTGTTATATTTGTTTAAAC
Organism: Acytostelium subglobosum LB1; assembly: GCF_000787575.1. Taxonomy (NCBI): domain Eukaryota; phylum Evosea; class Eumycetozoa; order Acytosteliales; family Acytosteliaceae; genus Acytostelium; species Acytostelium subglobosum. Next base: position 341,758 of record NW_012236514.1, on the reverse strand, counting down.
AGATACATATTTATATAAAGAGAAATGGCACAACTATTTGAGACATGCTTTCGCATGGATCCTGGCTTTGATGTATGTTTGTCGAATGAAACAAACGAACGAATGAATGAGTGACACAAACACACACACTCACACAATCACTCGATGGATCAGTTTGTGTTGATGACCTCAGGTGGTATTGTAGCATCAATAGTGACATATTATATTAGACCAGACCCATTCAAGAAGCCAGAGAGACTGAAGAATAAGCAGTATAAACTTACATTGGTCGAGTGGCTACTCATCTCTGCTCTCATCATTGTGACTCTGACCAACATTGTATTGCGATTCATTAAAGGTGTGCCATACTGGTTGGTAAGTATAGTACATAGATTGGATGGATGATTGAATGAATGAATGGTACATACCAATTATGAAGAATGAATGACTGATCAGATGGATGGAATGTCATGCACTTGCCCCTTGCCATAACACCTCAGGTCCAACCATGTCATCTGGCATCATTCCTACTTATATATGTTGTTATATTTGCCGAGCACGATACCAACCTCTTCCATTATTATTACTACTCAGTTTGGATGCCGTAAGTAATATACTTCAACTTACATGTTTGATCAAAATACTTACACAATCAATCAATCTAACAAATAATTATGACGACAGGGTAATTGGATTATTATCTCCACCCAATGCAAGCTGGTTCACTTGGTGGTGGGAGCCTCATAACTTCTATGTTCATCATCTGTTGTTGTTGGGCATAGCATACTATTACTTGTTTATCAATCATAGATTCCACCCACACTTGGATACAGCCAGTGCCCCTCCAGCACACTACATGGTGGATCACATCACTGATGCATCACGTCGCTTCAAGTTCTTCAATCATCTCTTTGGATATGGTGTCATCTATCACACTACATTCCTCACGTACTTGGGACTGTGGTTGGACGAGGACTTTGACGCCATGCGCTGTCGCTTTGGAGGTGGCGAGATCTTTGGTATTCATTGGCGTGAGGCCCTGATGGTGCTATGTTACATTGCTTCCATAATATTCGTTTGGATTCCAGACGTCATCGTGCACAGGACATTCAAGGCCAAGAACAAACAGTTGGCCAACAAGCACCAGGACAGCAGGAGTTACCAAAAGATGAAGTAATTAATACTTTAGTATTATTATTACCAAGAATCTTCGGATTGATCGTTTGATTATATTGATTGATTGAATCAATGAATGGAATTGAATGGAATGGCATCATATTAATAAATTGTTAACATCATTATTCATTTTCATTTACATTCCAGACTTGATCACGATCAAGACAAGGCCTCCATCACGAAAGGACACACTTGTGTGTGTTTTGATTCCTTGACGAATCGTCAGATTTTTGTGATTTTGATTGGATTGTGTGAAAAACTGAGAAAATAAGACCTTTCTGGCAAAAGAAATGATGACACAAGTTCAATCAAACTTATACATCAATTCTGCATATGCAACTATCAACAATGATGGCATATGCCTGGAACTTATACTGAACATTAGACTAAATATTCAATTCCAATGTCCAAACATCCAGGATGGAAACCTATTTAATCCTCATCAATCAATGACTAATCATCAAATCAAACAAATAACAAATAACAATTAATATATTCCAATATATCCAAATCAATAATCAATTCAAATATCAATATCAAAGAATGAAATTCTTCCTCCTCCTTACTATTGCCGCCTTGCTCTGTGCTCAAACCCTTGCCGCCACTAATGGTTTCTCTGCCAACTTGATCAACTCCCCAGCCTTGTCCCTTGTTAATGGCGCTCAATCATTGAGCACTGTTGGTGGATGGTCCACTGGAGGCAATGGATTCAACTTGGGTAACTTTGGTGCCAATGGTGGTTACACCATCCCAGTCGCTGGAATTTACCACTTTGATGCCAATGTCCTGATCAATGTTGCCTCTGCCACTGCTCCCAACCAAAACGTTGACATTCGTATCATCAACTGTGCCGCCGGATCTGGATGCAATGCCTACTGTGCTGGAGGTTCCGTCCTTGGCCGTACTCTCACTCAAGGTGGTTCAACCTGGTTGCCAAGTGGATTCAGCTATGCATTCCCACCAAACTACAACCTCAAGGCTTCATACACTGGTTTCTTCAACGTTGGTGACACCATTGCTGTGTGCATTGACAACTGGGCTGCCTCTGGACAGGTCAAGTTGAACTGTGCCTCATCCTCCCTCTGCACCTTTGCCGGTTTCCAGATCAACTAATAATATTGTTGTAGTAGATGATGATCATTCTGAATGGTCCACCAAGTCCATCTCTAGTTAGAGGTGATGACTAAATAAACTTATTACAATCATGTTTGATTGTAATCATTCAAAATTCCAATTTAATTTAATCCCATTTATTTGAATGTGAACTTTGCCAGAGTATTGAATTTATATTTCTCTATACTGGCTCCTCTGTCTTCTGGTAAAGACAATGGTAAGAGCCACCAAGAGTCCAGCTCCTCCAACGGAGCCTACTACAATGCCAGCAATTTGTCCAGTCGTTAGCATTGACTTGCGACTTCTGCCACAGAAGTCATAACCTGGTGTGGCACATGTTGAGCTGCAGTTCATGAGAGAGTTTTCTCCAAATGAAGTGTTGGTCATTGTAATCGAGCCTTTATCAAAACAATTGATCAATATTGATCCATTCATTAGATCAAACTCGCAGTTGGATAGAGTCAGGTCAGTCCGGGTGATGTGGAAACCAGAGATACCAATTGAATTGTTTGAGAAGGAGCAATTGGCTGCCTCAATACTTGAGCGATCTGCTACAACCATCGTTGCATGATTGTTGGTGAAAGTTGAGTTGTTGATTCTAGCATTGTTGTTGATCATGGACAAAAGAGGGTTCTTAATAAAGTTGCCATCAAATAATGAGTGATTAATTTCAAGGTCACCAGTTGTGTCCAACAGTGGACTGTACTCATTGATATCATTGGTGCATATGTTCTGGATAAAGGAGCAGTTTATTATGATCGTTGGTTTGATTTGAATATCTAGTATATCTTATAAGTAAGAGTTGTTGAAGAATATTGTATCTGTGATTGATAGTGAACCAATTGAAGATTGAATAATATATTGAACATTATTGTTGGATATGAATAATTGGTTGATCTCTAGTGTGGACTTGATTGATACAATTACAGATGTTACTTTGAATATTGGTTATTGATCCACCATTCATTGTAATGAATAAGATGTCTGGATAATAAGCAAATCCAGTTATTATAGTAGAGGTTGTATTGAAATTGGTGAAGGTGACGTTGTTGAGTGTCAAGTAGGTCATTGATATGACATCTGATAAGATGGCGGGAACCATACCGTTCATTATGGTTAAGTTGATTGTTAGATTGGTAGGATCTAAACCTCCCAAAATAATGAATACGTAGTTGCCAATGTCAATTGATGTTTCCATTGTATTATCTAATGGCCCAATGGTGACATTTAGTGAGGATGTGTCGATTTTGGAGTTTCCCAACTCTGCCTTATAAGTTCCAGGAGATAGAACTATGTTCAGCATTGAGTTTGAAGGGTTTGGGTGAGTGGTTTGAAATGATGTCATAGATGAAGTGATGTTCGGGCATGAGTTGTTGGGTGATTCTCCACAAAGAATCGAGGTGAAAGTTGACGAGGGATTAACATAAATGTTTGTGATTGTTAGTTGTTGGCAATTGATAAAATATAAATTGGATAATATATACAAAAGAAATATGAAGGATATTAATATATTTAATTATATTAATTATTTATATGATATGTAATAAGTGGAAATAATAATAATAATAACAAAGTGACTTAATATCTTTACATTGATATATATCTATCCTCGAGCTATTCGATATCAATTTCAATATTGTCCTCACATCTCCTCTAGCGAGGAGTGACATCGATCTTAATATTCCTTGACAGTTGGGAATGAACAAAAGATATAGTTGTAGCCAATCGTCGCAGGGTTGAACATAAATAAATATTAAAAGAGGGGGAGGGGGAAGCAAACTGGGAGTATAGTTCCCCCTGGAAAGGGAAGAGGATGTATCCAAGGTCTCCCAGAATCAACTACAAACAGATGTATGAATAAGTGTAATGAGGGGAATAAAATCAACTTTGTACAATCATGGATCAATTGAAATATATTATCATACTTATTAATAATCAATTATACAACTATATATTATTTATGACTACTTGTACTGCTACTTCCACAATCTTCATCACCATCGTCGTCCATTTGAATGTCTTTGTTTGAGTTTGTTGGACTCTCGTCTTGATCGACCAACTCCTCTTTGCTTGGATGTGTTTTAAGTTTGCCACCAACACCACCACGCTTGCCATTGATGTCCTCATCTTCTTGACCAGGACGGGCTTCTACAACAATTGATGCAGGCACATTGTCATCCTCGACCTGATCATCATTATAATATGTATTGTCATCTTGATCATTTGTTGTTGACTCCATGGCATCTTGTGTCTCCAACTCCACATTGATTGATTGTTCATCCACTTTTGGACCTGGAGTATGTCTGCGAGTGAGGAAGCGAGTCAGGTATTTCTCATCGACCTTTGAGAACAATGTCCTGATCTTGCGTCGTCGTGGTAAGGGTTCCACCTGTAGGGGCTGTCCAATGAACTCCATCGTCTGATCTGAATCGGCCGACTTGATCTTCAGTCCCTTAAGTGATGGATATGTACATAGACCAAATACAAATATAGTAAAGTAGACCAATAATATCATTTGTGTCTTGATATAATCTTGATACTCTGAGTGATACTCTCCAGAGAGACTCAATGAGAATGATATAGCACCTCTAAGTCCAGACAAGAATACAACAAATTGTATCCTTCCATTAATATTTGACAATTTGACCTTGTTCAACAGTGCAATCAATGGGAATACTGCCAATGCTCTAAATATTATAATGAATACCTAATATTGTCTTATAAGTAAATGATCAACAACAATGTATATGTTGACCATAGATACTTACAATGCTCCAAAGGAAGAATGTATAACTAAAGTAAAACTTGTGAAGTGGAAGTGTTATTCCAATGTAAATGAATGTTATGGTCTCGCAAACGAATGATGCCATTCGAAGTATTTGTGTAGTATTATGTTGTGAATCACCTGAAAGACTCTTGTATCCATACTTTTGGAATGTCAATCCACAGAAGAATGCTGGAGGAATGATTGTGGAAGTTAGATATTTGAGCCAATTCGTTGGAAATGAAATAAACTTACTTGATAGGATACCAGAGAGGTAAGCTGTATTTGCTAATAAATATGATATGTAGGCGAATAGAATGACAAAGAGTGTTTCGATAGCAGGATATTTGAAGAGGTTGAGCCACTTGAGTATGAGTGATAGTATCATTGCAACTAGTAGACCCATTATAACACTGCCAATTGATATTCCAATGAATAGTAGTATTGGTATCCATACTTGTGAGACTGTGTATGTATTGACTGCCTTGAATATAATGAGTGATACTGCATCGTTTAGTATACTCTCACCAAGTACAATCATATATAGTTTCTGATCAACTCCAAGTGCCTTGAATATTGCCAATGTTGCCACGGGATCAGTGGCGCATGCTATTGAACCAAATCTGAATGAATGAGTGGAGGGAGTGTCAGGCGGAGAAAGGCTGGAGGTCTCGCTCAAATATGTCTAACATACATCAGTGAGTCAAAGATGGGCAGTGGCAGAGATATACCTGCTTTGCCGAATAAGTAGAGTCCAAATGATACTCCAAAGAATGCAATAAGTGTTCCAATGATTGATAGAGCCAAGATTGGATATATGTTGCCAAAGAATTCAGTCTGGATGTTTGATTGATTGAATGATTGATTGATTGAATGAGCGATGTGGTGTCAGTTTGAATGAAATTGATTGAAGAGGAAGTACATACCTTGTTGAGTGAGAATCCAGTTTCAAATATGATAGCGGGTAGGATAAAGAGGAAGAATAGTTCTGGACTGAACGTTGATACATGGTCCACAAACCTATCATGAGTGTACTTTGCAATGATTCCAACAATCACACCAAAGACAATGACAGCCACTGACTCTGGAATATAATGTAGGTCGATTCGAATGATACAATAAACTACCAGTACAGATAGTAAAAGTATGGCCAAGAAGATCAATATAAGTATACTGGCATCGCGTTGACATCCTAGATTTGGATCGCAGTTCTCTTCTTCCTCTTCTGATGATGTTGTCGACGTCGTCATCTTTGTCGATGCCATATTAGTCAATCTAATCTTTGATTGACGACCTAACCATGATGCATTGGCTGTTGTAACAATCGTGGAGGATACCACCAACAACAACAACAACCAATGCGTCTTGTTAGAACTGGTGGCATTCGCCATCGTCAAGTTGGTGGGTTCTGTTTAGCTACTACTATATATATATATAAATATCTATCTGTTGTGTCGTGGTCGATTAATAGGATGGTCAAGGTTAATGTGAGCACTTAAGGAATTTGAATGATAGAGTAGAGTTGTTGAGTAGAGTGTAGAGTGGAGGATGTAGATGTCTTTTCAAGTGCAATAAAGTATTAGGAGATGGATATAGTCACAGAAATAGTATTCATACATTACAGGATAGCCAGACTGGCTCAGGTAGAGTTCAAAATTGACAATCGGTCGGGAGTAAGTGTGTGGGTGTCGTCTGACAAAGTCGTGTGTGAATGAGTGTGTGTCATCTCCTAAATAGGCAGTGAGAACTGGTCGGCTGGTATAAGCAAAGCGTGGGTGCACGTGAGTGAAGGTGATGGTCGTCTTGACGACTTACACATGTCACATGACCGTGAGGATGGATCAACAAGGTCCACTCCTGGAAATTCATCTGATATTTTGAAGGTTGAATACTCCTCATTGCAATGCTAACAGATATACAGAGTCGGAGATACAATCATGATTCTTATGTACAACTTGAAATTGATTGTCATGACAATATATATATATATTCCACTACAACCTCTATTGCCGATTGGATAATTTTAATTTACAAAGTTCTTGTGGGGGGTTTAACAAAATAAATAAAATCTTGTAAAGTTATCTATCCAGAAAAATATATATACAGATAATTATTTGATATTATCTTCAATCCAATATTGTATTCAAACGAAGAATGAAAGTATTAGTCTTATTAATAATAGTGAATATACTTTATTGTCTTGCTCTGGACTCCAACAGTTGCAATCAAGGAAATATGGGTACAATCTGCACAGGTGTAACCTATTGTCCTCCGTGTTGGCAAAAAAATGGGAACAAGTTTGACTGTTATGATTATACTCCAATGGGACAATGTCCTTGGGGAGGTATGTATCGAGAAGAGGATGAAGTATAAAAAAAAATTTTGTATTAATCCCTATCTACTAAACAGGAATGTGGGATAGAATGGCGGCATATGACAGGCGTACCTCCTGTGCACCTGGAAACCAAAAAAATGTACCTGTTTGTACCAAGTCCTGTCCTCCATGTTGGAATAATGAAGGAACTTACTACTCCTGTTTCGAAAAAGTTAATGGACAATGTCCCTGGAATGGAATGGAAGAGGTTCAGATTTAATTATATAATCCTTGACTGCCATGATAAAGTTATGATTTTAAATAAACAACTCCTTAAACCAAGCAGGATGATTAGTCCTTCTTTCTGCGACTGCCATTGGGCATCAGACTGTTGTTGCGACTGCCCGTTGAAACGTCCCACCCCCATTGAACAGGAGTAGGCAAGCGATGTCCGGGCTACAGTGTGTGAAAAGTCACTAGATACCCCCAGTAGTGTGGGCAATTAATGTCAGGGGAACCTGACGGCAATCCTGACTCCTTGCCGTGCCATTTAAACCTTTTATATTCACTGTACTACATCTTGTAGTACGGATAGTTGGAATACTATGTTCACCACCATCTGATGGTGTTGGACCGGCTGGAGTGATGTTGGCACTTCAACCACATCAACAGCAGCAACAGCAGCAACAACAGCAGCAGCAGCACAACAGCAGAGACAACGGCAGCAGCAACAGCAGAGACAACCACCAGGAGCAACAGTTGACTAGCCAGGGCAATCTCGACTCGCAAGAGCGGTAATTGATCGGTTCACACCCTCAATACAACATCGTCGTCTGTTCCATGTCCCAATAGAACAGATGGCGAGTGGCATTGGAGTGAACAGGCCAACAGAGATAGTGTCTACCTTGACCAATGTGGCTGCCCATGACGAGCACTGCCATAGTGAGATGGCACCGATCACATCGACGACCACAACCATGACCACCACATCCAGTAGAGATCTTGAGCAGTTGGATGTGCAGCAGCACCAAGCCAGACAGTTGATATTGGTCGCCCAACCAATGGCAGCACAAATAAATATTCAAAAGAGGGGGGGGGGGATAGGAAGTCGCAGAAATAAACGATTCATGTATTCTACAGGTTAGCCAGACTGGCAATCGGTCGGGTGTATGTGTGAGTGTGTCGTCTTCTAAATAGTCAGTGAGAACTTGTTGGCGGTATGAGTAGAAGGTGAGTGTGATGGTGTTGGTCATCTTGAGGAGGGATCATCAAGGTCACTCTCGGGTTACCCTGACACCGCCTAAAGGGTCCTCTATATCCTCACCAGTCTCAAAGTCATCACTTGGCATATCCTCAGGAATAGGTATATCTCCCAACAGCATATCCTTCAGCTGCTTCATCTGGGCGACCACCAACAACAGTGAATCGTTCTTTATAAGCTCTGGGCTAAAGTAGTAGAGGAGGGAGTTGCATGTTAGATGTGACCTGGTCATACATTCATGTGACAACAATACTTACTTCTCGCTGAATCCAGTCTGAAGTGTTGGAATGATCTCTCCAAGTGAATGGCCAATGTATTGATGAAGCCTGCGCAGCTTTCTGATCTCGGTGTTGATGAATGACTTGGAGGGTGTTCGAGGTGTACCGTTGGGATTGACAGAGGTTGGCAGTAGGCCAAGAGACTCCACGCCCTTCTTGGCCACACCAAATATGTCTGGCTGATGATTGTGTGTGTTGGTTTGTTGTGGTTCATTCGTTGCTGTTGATGTAGTCGATGTGGAAGTAGTTGTCGTCGTAGTTGTTGTTGTCGTCTTTTGTGGCTGCTTGCTTGATGGCGCTGGGGAAGATGAGAATAGTGAGTCGCCATACAATGAAGATGAAGTGTTTGTCACTGCTGCTGCTGCGCTAGGCTTGGCAGTCACAAAAGCAGGTGGCTGTGGCGTTGATGTGTGTTGTTGTTGTTGTCTTGAAGAAGGTGTACTGCCACCGATCGTTGCATACTTGTTACCAGTTAATGGTGACATGGTACGTCTGATGCCACTTCCAATCAATGCTGAGAATGGAGTGAATAGTGGCGGCGACGCCACACTGATTGGCTCATTGTTGTTTGGTGTCTCTGAACCTGGCAGTACAACAGGCTGTGGAGTATGATTGTTTGGAGGAGTTTGCTGAGGTCGTTTCTTTGAGCTCTTCCTATAAGTGTTACTATGTACCAATGGTCCCTTTGTATCCTTTATCCTGAATGCCTGTTGAATCAACATATGTATATCCTCCACCGCTGGATACTTGAACAGTCTTTGTAATACGCCACTATTATCCTTGGACAGTACTGTTGATTGATTGATTGATCGTATGATAAGTGAGTGGGTGAGTGATTGGACTCAATCAATCAATCAATCAATATGTAACACATACATTGGTCTCTGATGTACACCAACATCGATATTGATACATAGTCGAGTAGGACAAGGTCTTGTCCATAGGCGAACAGTGAGTCCCACATGGTCAGCACGTCCTCCAGCTCAAACTCTCTTCCAAACAACAGTCTTATCCAACGTCTAATCAATTGTGGATTGTTAGTCACATGTTGGACGACATCGCACTCATCCATCCATCAACTTACAACAAGAATATCTGTGGCTCAATGTCAAGGGATACCAAATGCTCGTGCAACTTGGGATCCTTCTGTCTGAGTAACCTGTTGATGTCTTGACACTTGTTGACGGCCTCGTTGATGACTGTCTCGACGGGCTTTGCCTCTGGCTCCTTCTCCTTCCTAATGTCCATCTTTTGTATGCCCATTGATAAAGGATTCTGCTGCTGTTGCTGTTTGGCAGTGGCAGTTGCAGGGAGGGCTGCTGGCGCCAGAGGTGGCGTGACCGATGTGATACCAAACCAACCGGCAGATATCTTCATCAGTGCGAGGAAGAAGGTGAATGTGTCATGTTCAAGATAGGTCTTGTCGTAGAGTGTGTCTGCTATGTGTGTGTCCTTGTACGATGGTGCCTGTCTATTGTACTTGTCCGCCTCTCCATGGAAGAGATATAGAATGGGTGCCAGCAACTCGTGCATGCCCTGTCGATATGAAATCGTCATATTAGTCATTGAATATATAAACAGTATACGTAGCATCATCTGATTGACGAGATTGATTGATTGAGTGAATGGATGGATGTTAGTATGGCTTGGCGTGCGTCTAGCAGAGTATGATTCACATACCTCTTTGGTAGACTGGTGTTGGAAGAATTCTAGGTCCTGATATGTCCTCTCAATGTCCATTGATATTGTCTTTTGCAACTCCATATTCTTGAAGTACTTGTTCCAAGGTGACTATAAATGATAGAGGTGTCAATGGCTTTGATATGGTGAATCATCATCAACAACACCGGCATGTCATAACATACATTCTCATCGATTGAGAGTGGATCATAGACAGAGGTCTTGCGCGGATCAACATAATGCTGCTCCAGTAGTTGTGTATAAAGAGCACGACTCTTTGTTATATCTTTGTGCCAGTTTTCAATGTTGTCCACATTAAGACATCCCATGAAGAGCTGGATTGATTGATTGAATGATTGAATGAATGGAGGCATGACGGTTTGTTAGTGGACCAATTCTGTTGTGTTGTCGCATCACCTAACGACAAGACATACCCGCCATGCCAGACCACGCAATGGTGATCTTATCAGTGCACCTGAGAACGCATTATACTTTAGTATCTCCAATGGCGGCTTGTTGAGCGGGGCATAAGATCTGAACAGACTATCAAACTCCTTCCTGTAGTCATGTACCTGTTGCTGTTGCTGTGGCTGTGGCTGTGGATGCGTAAGAGGCTGTTGCAATGACTGTGACTGTGGCTGTGGCTGTGGCTGCGACAACTGTGACTGTTGTTGCTGTTGTGGTCTCTGCTGCTCATCTACACTGGCAATGGCAATAGTTGTGGAAGGGGAGGAGTTTGTATTGTTCGTTGATACTACATCAGCAGATGCACTGCTATCCTCTGTGCTCAGCATCGCGGAATTAGTATTGACCTTTGCTGATATTGAAAAGTTCTCAACTGCTCCGCTCGTATTGCTGTCCATTGCAACGAGTCGCTATATATTGTTGTTCTCTTCTTCTTCTTTGATTGATTATTTGATTGATCGGATTGATTGAGTGATTGATATGATTGATATGATTGATGTAATATGTATATCTATCTCTATCTTGAGTATAAGGATATATATAACAATAACTGTTAAGGTAAGGTATAATGAGAGAGGGGTTTGTTTGTTTGGATGAAGATGAAGTGAGAGAGAGTGAATGAGAGACAAGTTCTTTGTCAAACTTTGCACCCTTTTTGATTTTTTAGTGATTCTGGATGGCATCCGGTACTTTGGAAATGTCCTTCAATTGTTTGATCGAAGACTGAATTGTTTACAATAAAGTTGGGTCATGTTCCAACTCTCGTACATCTCATCCATCAATCAATATCAATATATATCCTTGAATTTTATTCAATGTGAGTGAGGACCAAGCTAGCAAGATCTACTTCATTTTCAAACGAACGAACGAATGAATGAATGAAGTTAGAAGGGTGGTGGAGGCGGCAGATCAAAGGCACCAGGTGGAGGTGGAGGCGGAAGGTCGTAGACGGATGGAGGTGGTGGAGGTGGAAGATCGTAGACGGATGGGGGCGGTGGAGGCGGGAACGATGAGTTTGAGCCGCCGATGGGTGGTGGAGCTGGCTTGCCAAGGGACTGACTCAGTGGACGAGGCGGTACTTTTCCGCCTGGGCCTCCCATGGCCATAGGTGGTGGCTTGGCTGGACCCGCACCAGAAGCATTTGGCATGGGTGCGACCCTACTGTTAACCGCAGATTGTGGTGCTGATGGCTTGGCAGCACCTGCTCCTTGACCCATCATTGGTGCGGGTGCTGGTGTTGATGGTTGTGATTGTGACATTGATGATGATGGTGGCTTAAGTGAGCCAGGTCCCATCATTGGTGGTTTGGCACCCATTGGAGGTGGTGCGGGCTTGGCACCCATGATGCCAGAACTTCCGCCACTTGGTCCTCCCATCATTGGGGGCGCGGGTTTGGCACCCATTGGTGGAGCTGCTGGTGGCTTGGACATTGTACCCATACCGCCACTCACACTTGGTGGACGCATTGGAATTGATGGTACTCCAGCTGGTGCAGCTCCTGTTCCAACTGCTGCCGGAGCGCCAGATGGTGGTCCAACTGACACTCGTTTGTTTATGGGAACTGGAGGTGGTGGCGTCGACTTGAGTGGCTGCTGCTGTGGTTGAGGCTGCTGTAGAGGTGGTATGTTTGATGGAGGTGGGGGTGGAGGTTGACTCAACTGAGGTGGTGTGGAAGGAGCAGAGTTGTAGCCTGCTGGCGAATGGTAAGCGGGTGGAGGAGGTGTGTGATATGAAGAGTTCATCGCAGGTGGAAGTGGAGGTGTGGACTGAGAGAGTGGCGAGTACGAAGGGCTGGGACTGTGGCTGGGTGCCGGTGAGTGGCTATAGACGGGCGAGTGGTAGCTGGGTGTGTTGTTGGAGCTGTCGGCCATGGCCATCGACGGCGAGTCCTGGCCGGGACTGCCCAGCGAGTAGCTGACCTGCTTGCGCACAAACTTTGGCGGGAGTCGCGAGTCGTCGCCCTCGACCTGTCTGTCCTTCAGGGTGCTCTTGTAATGTTTGATGGCGGCTTCGCCCCTAAACACATTGATGCCCGTCGACTCGTGGATCATTTCGACGCGCTGGTTCAGACTCTTGATCTGGATGTCCAGCTTGTCAATCTCGGTGGCCTGCAGCTGAAGCAGTGTGGTGAGGTGAGTGCCAATAGTCTGGATGTGATAGGCGACGTTTAGCAGCGCGTTCTTTGCGTAGGTCTGCGTCTGATCGTAGACCTGCGAGGCTTCAGGCCCACTGTAGGCCTGTTTACAATACGATGATATCTGTTGCAACTTGGCATGATTGTCCGCCAACTCTGCCAATGCACCAGGCACCGTCTGTTGTGTATATGTATTTAAGTTGTCCAGGTTTTTCTCGGACATCCTTTAAGTTTGAGTTTGAGTGTGTATGTGGGGTGTTTGAGTTTGTTCGCGCTAGACTTGAGATTGCGCTGTGAGTTTGTTGTTGGTGTTGATGTTACAAGATTGATTGATTGTATATATATATGACTACCTGCTATTATACAGGAGTTTGACAATATTAATTATAATAATAATAATACAAATAATAATAAAAAAGAGATAAATATATATATTTATGTGAATATAGATGTTAACTTGTTATAATGAATGAAGAATGAATGAAAGGACTTCACCCTATGGCAGCCAATAATCAAACAACAAAGTGACATAGTGATGTAGGAGTGTTGAACACCAACCCTTCTATCTCGAAAAAAGACAGAGGCTCACATGATCCATCATCAAAATCGTTGAAAAATTGATGTTTGATAAATATCTGATCGGATGAGTGACAACACTGTTGGGTGATCATCTGTCCTATCACTTCCCATACTGTCACCACTTTAGTGACAGTCTACTCTTTAAAAGGGCGTAGGTCTATACAATACCAAACAAGTAATATTTACATTATTTACATGAATCATTCCCATCCATTTGAAATGTTCACACTTGGTATCATTTCAAGTTTTGAAGCGTGTCTATGTTGGACTTACTGGATCAATGTAGTAACAATTGACACTTTTTAATAAACATCACTAAAGGACTACTAACATTAGAATGATGGTATGATTTGAGATTGATCATGATGGACTTGAAGTCACTTCCATCTTGCCTCTCAACGTGGCGTCGGACACTCAACACAAGCAAAAGGCAAATGACTTTTCATTCATTCATTCATTCATTCAAATCCATCAACTTATAACAATTACAAATATATATATATACACAATGAGCAAGAAGTTTACTATCCCGCTTGAGCCTGTCATCAAGGGTATGTAATGGCAGGGAGCATACAGACAGACAGACAGACAGACCAAACTGACTGACATATAATGAATGAATGATATAGACATGGGAGGAGTTTATGACTTCTACTTTGATCAGAACTTGTTCATAGAGACAGAGATCAATAAGTTTATAAAGGAGTATGAGGGCAAGCGTGGAGATAGAGATATTCATGCGCTGCAGGTACAGACGATCAATGCAAATGCAACAATGCATAATATAAAGTCTGGTATTCAATGTGCCGATCAGAGACTGGACAAGATAAACAGTTCACTACGTGAGCTCAACAATAAGATGCAGACACAGCTGCTCAAGGAGGATGTGTATCAATCACAACGCGACTCTGATCGCGTCGTCAAACAAGAGAGTCAAGACTTTGAGCGCAGTCAAATCGAAGAGCAACTGTCTGCCAAGCGCGCAGTCATTGATCGCGAGCATACCGATACAACACACGCACTCAGAGACAAGTACCAGATTGTATTATAACGAAGCGAATCAACGACACACAAGACGAAGAATAAATGTATGATAGATAGTAGATAGATAGAGATGGACACGACTGCTCACTAAGGAGATGTTTATGTGTGGATTGGATCGTCCTCCTCATGCTGTTGTTGATGTTGGTGCTGCTGCTGTTGTTGCGGTGTTTGCCAACTCTGCCACGAAGCGATGTCTTAGACCCTCCTCAGGGGTAAGACGCGCATTCGGATCCCATTGTAGACAACGATCGATAAAGTCGACAAAGTCCTCGTCTTGGGACTTCATGGACTCGGCCAATGTCTTGGTGGCCACGCCGTACACTCCTCCCATCGGATGGTCGTAGGGCAGTGGCGCGCCGGCGTCGTCAAAGAACACCTCTCTCCTCGTCGAGGCTTGAATGATGGAGGCAGGGGGTACACCATAAATCTCTATAATACATGCCAGTTGTTCTGGCTCGTCGCTGCCAGGGAACAGCGGGGCACCCATATACAGCTCTGCTAATATACATCCAAGACTCCATATATCGATGGCCTTCTCATATCTAATGCCCAGTATAACCTCTGGCGCTCGATAGAATCTACTCTGGATGTACGTAAAGACTAAGATATAGGGTTGGTTTGTAAGTTAGACTGCCTCAATGAATGGACAAGGGTGTCAATGGGGTACATACTTGGTTCGTTCTCGAAACAGCTACTACCAAAGTCGATCAACTTAATGCCTGACTTGGTTGGTTGTTTAAGTAATATATTCTCAGGCTATGTATGATGAGGTTGGGAACTGGATGTTAGTCAAAGGTCCAAAGAGGCGTGTCATGGCAATCACATACCTTTAGATCAGCATGTATGATATGTCTCTTGGATAGGAATCTAAGTGAGGTCAACAATTGAGCTGCGAACCTATTTGATTGATTGATTGAGTGAGTGAGCGAGTGTGCCAGGGAGTGAGAGGCCAGGACGTTTGAATATTATTACCTTCGTATTAGGTTGATGTTGAAGCCTTGGAAGTTGTTGGCCTTGAGGAAGTCGTACAGGTTCATGCTTAGCAGCTCAAATGTTATACACAGATGATTCCTAAACTCAAAGCTCTCATTCAAGTGTACAATATTGGCGGTAGAGTTTGGATCCTAAAGGAGGGAGGACGTCGTTAGGTCATGCATGAGACGAACGAATGAATGGATGGAAGGGAACATACATTGTTCTTTAGGAACTCCAATATCTTGATCTCTGTCAGTGCTTGACTGTGGAAACGCTTCTGATTTCTGATGATCTTGACTGCCACTAGTTGACCAGTCTTGTGATCGTGACACTTGACCACCTGACAGAATGAGCCGTGACCAAGGATCGAGAGGATCTCGTATCGATAGGCAATGTGATCGTGCTCCACCACCACGTAGTCGCCCTGCTCACGGTCAAAGCCATTGTTTGGCAAGTTCCTGTTGATCTTTGTCTTGTGGATGGTGTTGCCAGTGAAGTAAATGTTGGGGAAGTCCATTATCTCCACCTTCTCCTCCTTTGTCAATTCGTTGGCGTAGAGTTTCAGTGCCACTGATGGTGTCATTGTACATTTGAAGTTGGCCAGCTTGTTTGGTGAGGATGTTAGGGAGATTGAGTGTGTCGAGGGATCGGTGTTTGTGGAGATGGTCGTCGGTGACTTGACGGGAGAGACCTTTGATGGGACAGGGGGTTGAGCTGTCTTGGTCGAATGCGCAGACGACTCCTTGCTGCTCGCTGTTGACTTGGTGGTGGTCGACGTCGTGTCTTTGGATGAGGATGAGGATGAGGATGTTGGCGACAGGTCAGCCTTGGATGACCGTAGTGCCTTGGGTAGCAGCTTGCTCAACTTTGATGAATCCTTTGAATCCGATGATGTGGACGAGGGTGATGGTGCCGACGCATGATTCGCAGACACTGACTGTGATCGACTGCGATTGGGCTTGGCCAGTGATGAGAGTCGAGTGAATACATCCTCTTTGGGCTTTGGCTTGGGTGTGTCTGCCGCTGCGCCAGCTACGGCGGCGGCCGGAGCCTGTGACTGATCGGTGTCTGCAGTGCCATTGCTCTGTTGCTCGTCTGCAGTGGTCGTTGTGATGGCTATCGTTGGCTGCTTGCTATTGTTGGTGCTCTTGTCAATGACGATCGATGGCGATGTAAGCTGAGGCTTTAGATTTGGTGATGATACAAAGCATCCACTCGATATTGATTGTGATCGCTTCCTCGTTGTATCGAATGTCTTCATCTTTTGCAATGATGACGCTGTATGTTTGATCTGAGGTACTTCATCACCTCCTCCTCCTCCAACTCCTGTACTACTTGTTGTTATTGCGCTATTGTTTGTGTTGTTGTTGTTGTTTGTGTTGTTGCTGTCTTTTGTGCTGCTTGATGGTACAAAGAATGAGCCACTCTTTAGAGTGCCAGCCTTCTTTGGGATACCTGATGGTGGGAATGCTATGTTGGAGAATGATGATGACAAGTTCGATGTGCTGTTCTCTGATGATGTTGATTTGGTAGGTAGTAGTGATGTACTACTGCTGCCACTCGTCGTTGACTTTGTCGGCAATGTTCTGAAGCCTGGCTTAATGTTTGGTCGATCAGGTATACGTTTGACTTGTTGTTGTTGTTGTTGATGTGTTGTTGTCGATGTCGTAGTGGTTGTAACACTGCCTGTATCCTTATCAACAGTCTTCTCCTTTGTTATTGTTGTTGTTGTCGATGTTGTTGTCGATGATGACGAAGATGATGATGATGTCTTTGGACTGCCTTTGAGTCCTGGGACTGGCTCCTCCTTTGACGCACCCTCTGCCGCCAGTTGTGATAGCAACTGCGATGAATTCAAAGCAACACTTCGTCTGGCCATTGCACGTGCTGACAGTGATGACTTTAGTTTGTTCAAGTCTGCATTGTTTGTATCTGGAGCATTGATCACATTCTGAGTCGTTTGTTGTTTGTTTATCGACATCCTGTTTGTTCAGGTGATGATTGATCGATCTTGCTAAATAAATAACTATATTATATATAAAGAACTTCTACAACTACAAAAACAAACAACAAAGTACTAATACTACTAATACTACTACTACTACTTCACTTCAATGTAAAGTAGTCGTCTAATCTATTATCTGTTTGTGAATAGTTGAGTGAGTGAGTGAGTGGTTGAGTGAGTAAGTGTGAATGAGAGCGTGAGTGAAGAGGATAGAGATAGAGATAACGCGAGTGTCAATGTTTATGAAGATGGATGAGTGTGTGTGTGAGTTTGTTGTTTGTGTGTATTTGTTAACAAAGATAGATTGAGTGTTTGGGACATGTGGTAGTTTAGCCTAATGTCAAAAAAACAGAGGTTATTTTCAAAGAGACACAAATCAATATTATCATAAAACTCTTGTTGTTGTAGGTTTATTCATTCATTCAAACAAATAATAATAAAGTATTGATTGATTGATTATTGTCAGTCAGGTGTTTTTGATCCATTGATTGATTGGTTGATAACATCATCTCTTGAGCCCATCCTACATTTTCCCCTCGCACCCTGCCCAACAACAACCAACACTAATTGAACATGAAGATCCAAGTTTGAAGTGGAAGGTGGTTCTTTGTGAATTCGAATCGAATGAATGAATCAATTTGGATTAGGTCATTCATTAAAAGTTGTATAATAATAATAATATTTATAAGTGATATAGAGATAGAGTTAAAAAGATAGATAGATGTCACAACAATCATCACCTACATTGGTATCAAGAAAGTCATTGTCCGGTAGTGGCAGTGGCAGCTCACCATCACTTCATTCAAGTACAAGCTCAGTTGGTCTAAGACAGGCTGCACCACCAAAGAAGTTGGTTATCAAGAACTTGAAGGATGTACCAAAGTCATTAGATGCCTACGAGTCTGAAGCATGGGGACATCTCTCCAATGCCGTCAACTCAATCTACAGCAAACAAGCCATCAATCAGACACTGGAGGAGTTGTACAGAGTATGTTCATATCATGTCATATTATGTCAATCATTCATTCAATCAACAATCAATGTACTAATCACGAACAAACATCATTAGATGGTTGAGAACCTTTGTCTATCAGGTGGCTATTCATCAACATTATACTCAAAGCTATCAAGTCTGATTGAACAGAATACAAAGGTCAGCCTACAGAGAATGATCGGTCAGACATTGGACATGGAGCACTACCTGAGTAGTTTGAATGCATGTTGGAAGGATCATACCAACAACATTGTAAGTCGACTCGATGATGATGCTTGATTGAATTATACTAACAATCAATCATTCAAACAAACAATCAATCAAAGATACTTATAATGAGCATCTTCTTGTGTATGGACAGGACTTATGTACTTCAGAACAATGCGACCAAGTCGATTTGGGATCTTGGCCTGCAGTTCTTTAGCAAGTATCTGTTGGCATCAACAGAATTGTCCAAGAAACTCAAGTCAGGACTGTTACAATCAATCGACAATGAGAGACGTGGCGACAACGTCAACAAAGACCTGTTACAAAGTTTGATCAAGATGTTAAAGTCACTACAAGTATGATCAAACAGTGATGGAGAGGACACCGCGATGTTATCACAAACTAACATTGTCACGACACAGATATATAGCGCATTTGAATCAGACTTGGTGGCAGAGACAAATACATTCTATTATAATGAGGGCAATAGATTGATTGAAGAGTTTGAGGTACCTCAATACTTGAAGCATGTACAGAATAGGATCAATGAGGAGAGCGAGAGAGCACTGAGATACTTGGACATGTCGACAAAGAAGTCCATCATTCAGGCACTCGAGACACACATGTTGGAGCGTCACATCAACACATTGATTAGCAAGGGATTCAATCAGATGGTCGATGGCAACAAGACTGAAGACATACAGCGACTCTACACTCTGCTACAGCGTGTGGGCGCGCTCAATTCGATAAGGACGGCATGGATCTCATACATCAAGACAACAGGCCAATCGATGGTGGCTGACAAGGAGAAGCATGCGACACTCATCCAAGACCTGGTGGCGCTCAAGGTCAAACTGGATGGCATCATCGAGGCATCATTCGCAAAGAATGATCTCATTGTTTATGCCCTCAAAGAGTCATTCGAGTTCTTTATGAACAGAGGCGAGAACATCGCCGAGCTATTAGGTGAGTGTTTCCAAATGGATCAACGCTGCGTGCGCATTCACTCTGCGACTAACACAACACTATTCTTTCGCAACAACAACAGCCAAGTTTGTGGACTCGAAGCTAAGGAGTGGCAACAAGGGAGTGACAGAGAGCGAGCTGGAGGACTCGCTAAACAAGTCATTGATACTGTTTAGGTATATACAGGGCAAGGATGTGTTTGAGGCATTCTACAAGAAGGATCTGTCAAAGCGTCTGCTACTGGAGAAGTACATATCGATTGATGCCGAGAAGTCTATGGTGGCAAAGCTGCGAGCAGAGTGTGGCAATGAGTTCACCAAGAACTTGGACGGAATGTTTGTTGATCTCGACACATCCAGTGAGATCAACGATGCATTCCGAGCGAATGGTATCAAACCTGGCACCACCCACGTCGACCTCCGTGTCCTTGTGTTGACCAAAGGCAACTGGCCATCATTCACAAACATCAATGTCGTCCTTCCCAAAGAGGTATGTTGTGTCCCCAGCAGGACAAGACTTGACATGACTAGACTGGACTGGAATGGTTACTAACACTACCCATTACTAGCTACTTGAGATGCAAGCATTGTTCGTTACATATTATACCAAGACACAGAAGTCCAAGACACTTGAGTGGCACTATCCATTGAGTCACTGTGTTGCCAAGGCCAACTTCAGACAAGTATGTTGGATGAATGAATGAGTGAATGAACATGATGGACTAACTCAATCAATCACTACACTAGGGCAAGAAGGAGTTGTTTGTATCACTATTACAATACCTTATACTCAATGTATTCAATGATAGGGATGGATTGTCACTGCGAGATATTCAACAGGCGACAGGCATTGATATTGCCACGATAAAGTTGAACATCAAACCATTGACCAGTACAAAGACAAAGATATTGTTGCGCAAGGCCAAGTCAAAGGAGATCGACGAGGAGGATACATTCCACTTCAACAATGAGTTTACACAAAAGTTGATGAAGATCAAGGTCAACGCCATGCAGAACAAGGAGACGGCCGAGGAGCATAAGAAGGTCAGCGATAGTATCACTCACGATCGTGGTACCAACATCGATGCAGCAATCGTCAGGATCATGAAGTCAAGGAAGACACTGAGCCACAACCTATTGATCAGTGAACTTCTCCAACAACTTAGGTTCTCACCAAAGGTATGACATTGAGCGTCAATCATTCAATCAAATCAATCAATCAATCATACATACTAACACATCATCATCCATACCAACCAGCCGATTGACATTAAGAAGCGTATCGAGTCTTTGATTGAGAAGGAGTACTTGGGCAGGGATCCAAATAATCCTATGGCCTATAACTACATTGCCTAGACATGGCTGGTTGGCTGGCTGGTTGGTTGGCTTGGAGTCATCGATGAGACTTTACGCGCGTATTACATTAAACATGAGGGATATTAATAACCTGGAAATCAGTGCATTCACAGTATTAGACTTCTTCGAATCTCGATTCGTTGGAACATTCATTTTCAGAACAACCAACTAAGAAGGAGATAATATATAATATAGAGATAGTTATGGGTATAGATATGACTTTTAGTTGGACTATTCAACGGATTATTGTTTCATTTGTATTTCGAAGACTCAGAGTCACATTTGGCCGGACATTTGGTCGATGCCATTGCATCAGATCCTTGCATTCAAAGAATTGAACTCGATATCAATGGAGAAGAGAATTACAAACTACATCTCACTGACAAGTATGGACAACCCACCAATCATTACAGGTTTACTTTGATTACGTTGGAGACCGATTGATTTGACACCAGGTACATTGGACCATTGTATGCTGTCAATGGAAGTGGAACAATGAGCATTGTTGATGATAAAGTTGTTATTGTTTCAATTTGGTTGTCTTTATTTGGTAGCAGTTGTATGTTTTAATTGATAGCGACAAATGTAAGTGAGAGGTAGATTATAATTATCAGAATACTGAGGTTGGGCAGCAACTTTGATGATGAGCTGGGCTGGGGTTTGGGTTCATCTGATGATGATGAGGAAGGTGGAGTTGGATCGATGTAGACCAAAGGAATGGTGTTGGACTCCATTTCAAGAAGAGATAATGATACTGATCCCGAGGTGACTTTTGCTTGGCAACTGAAGATATTGTCACCAATCTTTGTGATTGACTCACATTGAGTGTATCCAACTTTGATTGATAGCAACTCCAATAGATTGGGTACAATTGTTTGATTGCACGACAGAGTTGCTGTCACATTCACCTGAGTACCATTGGACACGGCCAACATCAACACTGGATTTCCTGTTTGATTGATTGATTGATTGATTGTTTGTTAGTGTTTGAGTATGGAATAGTTCCATCAAAGATTGATTGATTGATTGATTGTTGTTATACATACTAGGGTAGAATATCTTGGAGAATGAGGTCATTCCATTGTTGTAGGTGAAGGTGTTACATGTGGACAGACACTCTTCACATTGGGATAGATTACATGTGGTCATGTTAGAGTTGAATCCACCACCCTCGCAATCTGTTGGTTGGTATGATCCAAACCGAATGAACTTGCTGACGATGTTTCTTCCCATTACGGTTGCTTTCGTTTGTTCACGGATATATATTCTCTCCAATGTTGGCTTGAGAATGTGGATGGAAATATTGTTGCTGGTCATTGGGGGCCATGACAATTGAAATGTATATATTGCCTCTCCTACTGATACCATGTTGGAATAATGGAATCCGGTTGATGTTGAGTTAGCGATCCAGTCTCCCTTTCCCTCTCCGTTAATGGTATAATAGAGGTAGGGCAAGTGTTCCAGAGTTGTGCCAGTGAATACAAAGGTTCCAGTCGACGTTTTATGGGTGCCGCTATCTTGAGTGTAGACCACTCTGTCCAAATATGGCAATGGGATCGGTGATGATGTGAATGAATTTGAAGCGATGTTGTTGATGATGAGAGTGGTAGTCAAAATGACTGATCGGACACTATCTGAGGCCACCAAATTCTGATTCGGGTAAAAGACTGACCTCGTGGGGCGATTGTCATCCTGAGTGAGATATGCTGATTGATTGTTGACGGAGATTGAGTGGTTGAGTGTTTTACCGTCCAGATCTACTACGCTGAGGTAATACCCATAGATGGATAGGCGGCCATCATATTCTATGTCGTTGATCACTGGATGCAAAGACAATCGGTAGTTGTCGGAATAAAAGCCAGATGAGCATATCTGGTATGAACCTGGGAAGAACCACTCTGGGAATTGGAAGATGGCCTTGGTCGACGTCACTGACACTGGGTTTGTCGATTGTGAACCCATCGAGAAGTAGAGGTAGGGTGAGAAGTTCACTCCATTCACCTCCAATGTTGATCCATTGAGTGATGAGGTGTTGCTGATCACTGGTTGATAGTCGAACACCAATGAGTTGGAGCTGACACCCAGGTGCACGACGGAGAACTCGCCCTTGGAGGGCTGGATGGTGCATGTGATCAAAGTGTCGTTGACTGTCGTACAATACTGACTTTGTTGTGCAATCAATGGTACACCAGAGTCGAGCAGAATTGACTGATTGAGGAAAGTACCAACAATGTTGAGTTGAGTTGATGTTTGTGTGTATGTAGGAGTGATTGATACGATTGTTGGTGTGGCCAGATCGAATAGTACATCGAACGGATCCGTTGGTTGTGTAGATGAGTCGATTGTGATCACAACCGGTAGTTGGACTGGGCTGGCAGCAGGGATGCTCATCCAACATTCAATAATATAATTGTTATTGCCGATCACTGTGCATACTTGTGATCCAACCATCACTTGACTCGATGCACCCAAAGTGATGAAACTTCCAATTATTCTGAGTTGAACGTAACCAATCAATGATTCATTTCCAACAATATTTTTGTTCTCAAGGGTCACACTCTGGATGTAGGGCTTGCCTTTGTAGATGTATGATCCAGACTGCTGACCACTACTTGTCAATATGAATGTTCCAGTGATTGGCGTAGACCGAGGGAATACAAAGAATGCTTGGGTGGTTGTGGACTGGGGGGATGCCTGGACCACCGAGCCGTCTGAGAATTTGACCGAGGTGGAGCCAGTGTCAAAGCCGATTCCATCGACCACCAGCACATTCTTGTTGACAATGTTGTTTGATACGGATGGACCATAGTTGAAGTAGATGTACTTGGTCAGCAACTGATTGCCAGAAGTGTCGGTGCAGTTGATTGGTATCTGCAGGCCTATTCCCGCGGGTATTGGAATGGAGTTGCAATCAAACGGTCCATTGACCAACTTGTCAGCAATGGTACAGCTTTGTAGCTTATTGGTGCAGTAGGTCTTGTCTTGGGACACAGGCAGATTGCCTCCGCCCAGGGGCACTCCCACTCCATTGTTCACGTAGATGGATGGTAGGGGGTAGATGACAAAGGTGTTGTAAGAGTAGGATGAATCAGGCGAGAAGAACATGGTCAAGGGCGATCCAATATATGTACTTTGTTTGAGATTGAATACCAATGTGTTATTGCTGATCCAATTATGAGCGATATAGTCATAATAATTAAGGTAATAAACATTTGTGAAAAAAATGTTGGACATAGATTTGACATAGTTGTCCACGGTCATTGTCATTGAGGTTGGGTCATTGTTATCCATTTGGCCGTACGACACCATCACTGTTGCGTTGTAGTTGGGAGTGAGCTGGCCAAGAGCACCAACTAGATCAATTGAGAGCTGGCCAGACAACTTGGCAATACCTTGAGGATAGACAAGGACCATTTGAGTGTTGTCCTGGGGGTCAACGGGCACAGCAGTGAATTGATACTTGAAGTTATTGGCGTTGGTTGAGTAATATTGTGCTTGGATATTGGTCATGGAGTTGTCTGCGCGATAGAAGTTGAGGTAGTTGCCGGTGATCGTGAAGTTGCCTCCGATTGTGTCGAGCACTGGTGATAGATTATTGATAAATGGTGTCAGGTTGACATTGATGACGTTGGAGACTGATTGATTGGACACCAGGTACAACTGTCCATTTCGTGCTGACAATGGCAGAGGAGCAATGAGCATTGATGATGATAGCGGAGGTGGTGCGGGGATGTTCAATGAACCAAAGATGAGCTGTGTCGGAATGTTCATGAAATAGTTGCCATAGATCGTGATCACTGGTTGACCATCATGTCGACTCGAGCTCAATATTGGGAACTGAGCATTGCAGCTGTCATTTTGAGATTGATTTGGTGAGTGAGCGTGAATGTGTGTATGTATGTGTGAGTGTGTGTTTGTGATTGTGTGTTGGCGGGAATGATGGAATGATTCCAATGTTAGGTTTATTATTGATTTGAGTGTTTATTTCAATGGATACATACCAAAAAGGGGAAATCCCAACAAATAATATAATAATGATTAAATATTTGTTTAATATCATTGTTGTAAGAGTAATAAAAAAAAGAATTGTGGGATGCCGGTACCCAACTTTGTATTTCTTGATTCTTCTCAAAAGAACGAAATGAGGGAACTTTTCCGTCGACAAAAATCAATCACATTAAAACGACTTTCAGTTTATGTAACGTTTAGGACCACCAATATTCTAAATTGGTCGGTCAATGTAATATATTAACTTATTGTTAGCCCAGGGGAGAAGGTACTCATCTAGTCCTTTAGAATAGCACACACTTTGTACTGGTGACACCATATTGGAGGAATGTAGAAGATATCACTTCTCGCCAATGTTGGGAACTGTGGCCTCATGGATCGCCTCTAATTATGTCAAGTGGGTTGTCCACCTTGACCAAGGGTTGATCGAGGTATGCGGTGAGCTCGTTGGCAAGTTTAAACTTCTCAATGAACGTCAGAAATGATGGACATCGTAGTTCATAGTGTGGTGTGGACCATACTCTTCATCTCCTTTTTGATTATTCCCTCTTCTGATAGTTGTACATTGGGTCTGTTTAGATCAATATTAATTGAGCAAGGACAGCAACTCTCAAGGTGTGTTTGTCAAAGATACATACGAACAATCCAATATTGTCTATAATACTATGAGGATATTATTATATTAACTTGGATGTTCATTATTCTGCTACTATTCATTGGTACATTCATTGTCAAGTTCATTTGCCTTGACACGACGCAGTTGATGTGCAGAACATTTGTAACCTTGGATGACTTGGCCCAATGGTTCATTCACTTGTCAATCCATCAAGTAATCAATCCCTCCACCCCAACCCTTCAAAGCGACATCTTGATGGGCAAAATTCGTATATTATTGTTAGTGTTCTGTGAATGATGACAGAGTACTAATAATCATAATAAACAACGAGCTCCAAATCGGGTGTGTCCAATGCCATCAAGGTTATAGTTGTTGCGTCACAAGTTGTCCGATGCGGTGCCCATCAGTATATCAATTAAAGATGGGCATCCTACCCCTTGATATTTCTTTGATCGTATTATCACTCATTCAGAACACCCTTCTTTGATTCATCAAAATGATCAAAGTGTGTGGGTCATGAGCCATTGTTGTGCCCTGATGAGGGGATAGGCCAACTTTTTGGAGATTGACAGCATGGTTAGATTGAAAGACACCCGTCATGCCTACAGGACATGGACATAAATAGATAGATAGACAAGTGTCACTCACTCAATCACTTCACTCTTCATAAATACGAAAGTTAGAAATGTATAAAATAATAGTTATATTGATCATTCTTGGTTGTTGTCTGATTGATCAATCACAACAATATGGTGAATCATATGATGGAATCCGTCCAAGATGGCAAGAACGTGAGGCACATGCTTGGATCAATGCCATCAGAATGGGTATGTATTCATTGATTGATTGATTGAGTGACATCCACCCTAATCAACAACAATCAACAGCACCTCAACAGTTCACAAACAACTATTATCCAAGCTTGGTGAATGATCAAGCTATGACTGAGGCAGTCTTCCCACCTGTCAAGCCAGTCTACTTTAGTTCGGTGGTGTATGAAGCATCAAAGGCACACTCTCAGGACATGGCAACCAAGCATTGTCTTGGCTTTAATAGCTGTGATGGCACCACGTTCGACGATCGTATTGACGCAATGATCACTCTGGAGTGTCAGGGTGAGCAAGTTGTCGAAGCCTACGCATCGATGAGTGATCCAAAAGCAATGCCCTTGTCAAAGTACTGGGTATGTGATGGCCTGACATCGTCGCCGTGCATCAGTGACGAGCAGGAGTACGTCAGCAGTAGCACTCAGTTCCGCGCCAATATCATGAATCCAAACATGTCAGCAGGCGCCTTTGCCCACGACATGGACACTGACTCTGACAACTCCATCTGGACGATGGACATGACCGCTGGCAATTGTCCAAGCAATGATTCACCCATCTTTGGAGGCTCACACACAGTGGACTCTGTTGGAATGGCGCGCAATGTCACATATTTGGCCAACTGGTATGGATCCGCACCAAGCTCTGCCAAGCTGTACATTCGCCCTATCAACATCACTCAACAGCCCGTGGCCTATGACCTTTACATGGGCTTGGGCAATGCCACTGCTGGCACCTACATGTATAACTCAATGCAGATACCCGAGTGCGCACTCTACCTGTATGAGTTCACAGTTGGCAACACCAAGTATCGTTATCCAACCACTGGCGCGTTGGCCACCAGCTTCTACTATAGTTACTCCAACTCCAATCCATCGATCTGTCCTGCATGGGTCAGCACTGATATCTTCAACACAACACAGCCATCAACAACATCATCAACATCTACAACATCAACAACCACCTCAACAACATCTTCCAATCCTACCACAACCACTTCAACTACTTCCACAACAAGTTCCAACCCATCGTCGACAACATCAACTACTTCCACTACTAGTGCCAACCCATCATTGACAACATCCACTACATCGTCGACAACTACAACTACAGCCAATCCATCACTTGGATCAATCACCGCGCCTGCATCCATTCCAGTGCTACTATTCGTACTGCTCGTCTCATTAATGTTTGTTATGTACTAAGTAAAGGAAATGTAATAATAATAATAATATATACATTCATTCATTCATTCTCGATTGATTGATTGATTCCTCAGTGTCTCCGCCTTAGCTTCTTGTAGATTGGATGTTGTTCAGGTATTGTGCTTGCGTCGTCGGATGTATCCAGATCGACATCGATTATATCAGGTGGTTGGTTACTCTCTATATTGTTGTTGTTGTTATTGTCATGGTTATCATGGTTGTCATGGTTGTCATGGTTGTCATTGCCGTCGTTGCCATTGTTGTTGTTGTTGTCTTTGTCGTTGTCATTGTCATTGCCATTGTTGTTGTCGGTGGTGTTGTTGTTGTTGTTGTTAATTACATCCTGAAGATTGAAGTCTGGAGTTTGTACCTCTACTTCATGTTGCACTCGCTCATTCATCAAGGTCGTGATGATTGTGTTGACCTCCACTGTGTTTGGAAATGCATGGAAGATGGATTCCAACTTCCTGAAGAGACCAACCATTCTTTTAACGTCTTTGGAAGATGAATCGTCTTTCATCTTGTCATCACCATCTTCATCATCATCATTGTCTTCATATTCTTCGCTGTCATAGACCAAGTCCACTACATCATCCTCTTCATATTGATCATTGTCCACTCGTTGTTGCTTTGAAAGAAAATCGATGCATCCAGGGCAGTCTGCCAAGACATATTGAGTTGCGCCTGTCTCCTCCACATGTTTCCTGTGATGAAGGGATCGCAGATGAGTCCGAAAGTCTCTCTTGCTTGGACGACTTGTGCAACGTCCAGTTGTTGAATCCTCATGTGTACATTGTTTAGAGTTGTGCATTCTCCAGAAATAGCGGTCGACGCTCTCCAGCTCGTCGTGTACGATCATTGCGATTGATCTTGCCAGTTGCAGATTGGGCAATGAAGTCAACGACTGGTCGATCTCACGATCAAATGTCTCGAGTAGTATTGTCGTGAGCAGTGCACTTGGACTACTCTTCTCGCTCGGTGAGTCCAAACACTTTTTGATATCATCCAAGATGATTTCCTTCAGTCGAGTGATTGGATTGGGGATGGTAGCGTCATCACCATCATCACCATCATCCAATACATCACCACTTGATATCATGTTTTGAATCTTGTCCACTACAGACTCTGCCTCTTCAACACCATTCTGTTTGCTCAAACATATAGCTATGGCAGTGGCCATGTATGATTTTTTGGCCAATATAAGCTCTCGATCAACAATGGGGTTTGTGATTAAACGTAATCGACGCTTCTTCTTGTTCTTGTTCTTGTGCTTGTCCTTGTTCTTGTCCTTGTTCTTGGGGATTGAGACGATAGTTGATGATGATGTTGATGATGATGATGGTTTCTTTGTTTCGTTTATCACGCATCTTTCGCATTCGACTCCAGAACTCAGATAATAGTGCTTTGATTTATAAGCGTGTACATAACGTGAGTTGAGATTAAGATATCCTTGTCCATTGTTGTTGCTACACACTGTGTGTGGGCAGTTGTATCTTGTCTTTAGATCCATCGGTAGATTGATTGATTGAGTCAGTTAGTTGAGTTATTGATGCCGATGATGTCTAGCCAAGCTCTACTTACAGGATTGGATGTTGACATCAAAGATAATCATACATCTTGTAAATTCAAAGTGTAAATGAATGACTGAAATGCCAAAGTTGCGACTTTGTTCGTTATTTATTGTGATCAACTTGATTGACAGAAGATGGATGAATGGAGTGGCGTAACATGTTAATGCGCCAGAATGTGTATTGCGTTGTTTAGCTGTGTGGTCTTTGTTGTCAATGACTCATGTATGAGTGATGTGAACTTCTCCCTGGCCTTGTCGTCTGTGAGCTCCAGTGAGAATGATTCGCGAAGGTAGTTGAGATCCTCCATCGATTGCAACTCTGGTATGCCAGTGGACACCATCATTGCAAAGAGGTTCATGAACAACTTGGCGTGACGACGCAATATGTTGTAGGCCGTGCAGCAGTAGTTTACAAACTGGGCAAACTTGGGGCTCTCCTTGCCTCCCATCACATAACAAAAGTCTGGCGTGAATACAAATGGTGCTCTCTCTCGTTTGAATCCAAACTTCTTCTTGTAGTTGCCCAAGAAGTGTCCAAAGTCAATGTGGAATAGTCTACCAAGCTTTGTGCACATCAGCTAATAATTTGTGTATGAGTTGGATTAGTACATGTCCACGCGTCAGCCCATCAATCAATCAGTGGATCATATAAACTTACATTGTCATTGTGACGATCTCCAATGCCCAATACATAGGTGGCAACACAGTAGCCAGCGCAGGAGAGAATGAATGTGTCCACAGCCTTTTGATACTCTTGTTCGGTCTTGTTGTGATTGAGTAGCCAGTTGGCGAGTGGATCCAGCTTGAAGGCGGCAGTGGCACCACCAGCACTCTTTTGGATCTTGGCCGTGGTCTCAGAGTTGAGCACCACCTCGATCATTCCAATCATATCACCCGTGGCAATGCAACCGTATGGCGACAGCTTGAGATCCAGACCCTCCTTCTGCCAGAGCTTGTCCATCAGACGGATCATCTGGAGTGTGAGCATGTCCTGGCGCAGATCATCGCCCACCTTGAATATCACATCGATTGGCTCGGCATCCATGTCGATGTTTGTGAATGAGAGCCGCAGCGGCAGCTTCTTGGAGTCCATGTACTTGGACTTTTGGATGATGAGACCATTCGACTCGAACTTAGGATTCAGTGTGATCTGGAAGCGCTTGGGCCACTCGATGCGCTCGAGGTCGCGCATTAGTGTCTCGCGACGATCTTGATCCTTCAGCGACTTGATCTTCCTGGCCACCTCGGTCAGGCTGTCGATGACCTGTATCTGTCGCTGTATCTCATTGCGGTGCGTGCCACAAGCGAGGAGGTAGGACTCTAGCAAGAGTCCAAAGCGCTCGGCAATGTTGGTGACGTGCAAGTCGGACTTGAGATACCAGAAGAAGTGATGTCCTGTCGTGCGGTTGAGTATAGAGCGACGAAGGAGGAAGCGTGCCAATGGGGAGTCGTGGTAGGGTTCGCATTTGAGCACCTGGACCAACTGCAACAGGATATCTTGCAGGCCCTCCTCAGAGAGCGACTCGAGACAGCGCACGGCGTACTCGCGCACCTTGCGATCGACGTGTTTGGCATCCAGGAGTTCCAGTGCATCGTAGGGATTCAGGATGGCCCACTTGTCGATCAGTGCGTGGATCTCGTCCACAGCCGATGGCTGTGTCCAGGGTACACTGAGCATGAGACGCGGTAGTAGCTGAGGATACTGGGTGGCGTAGTGTCGCAACGCCCACAGATGCTGGTACTTCTCCTTGGGTAGGTCGCTGAGCGGGTCGAGCTTGATGATCGATTCAAAGAACTCAACCATGTCCTTGGGGTTGATGGTGTGGGGACGGGTGCTTGTAACGCGGTTGTTGCACGAGGGGAACACCACCGGCAGCGCAAACTGCTCAAACTCGATGAACAGCGCGACACCGCTCTGGCGATTGCTGGAGCAGGGCGCCAGGGGATTGGCCACATCATCCGGCCACAGATGCAGGGTCATTGGGCCCGTGCGCAGTTGCGACTTGTAGTCACAGAGCATGACGTTGACCCATCCGATCGGGAAGGACTCCTTGCGCTGTTGGTCGAGCTCGGTGTTGGATGAGGCGGCAGTGGGCGATGTGGGAGTCTTGAACGAAGTGCTCGCGTAAAGACTAATGCAGAGACGTGTTTCCATTGGCAGGTTGGCATAGTCCAAGTTGGAGAAGGTCACGTTCTCATTCCACGTGGCGTTGAGCGATGCGGGTGGCGTGGCATAGAATGATGGCGGGAGTATGTTCTGAAGCTTGGTGGACGAGGTCGATATGCACTCGACACCATGATACAAAGAGATTGACACGATCACCGATATGCTCTCGTCCTCCTTGCTCAGATAGCTCGTTGGGATGTTGTAGGCGCCGCCCACCTTGATCCTAAATGGTCGCTTGATGTCTCGAACAGAGATGTGATTCATATGATCCCAAGGCAGTGCGCGATGAGACAGTGCTCCAACCTCATGTTTGATTGGCAACTCTTTGGATAGCTAAACAAGTGATTGGGTGAGTACCAGTTTGTCAGTGAGTGTCAGTGCCATCAATCAATCAATCAATCAAACATGATCTTACATTGAATCTTGGCTTGAATGGTGCAATGTCCATCTCAATGGTTGGTCTTTGAACGTAGACGAGTTGTATCTTCTTGCTCTGTACCAGACATGATCGGATGTACTCGTAGACAGTTATCTTGTGTGTGCCATGAATGTACTCTGATCGTCCCATCACCTTGAGAATGAAGTCTCCTGCACTAACCTGTGGTGGCAAATGCTTGGCATAGTTCCTATTGAATATCCTTGCGATTACATCATCTGCTATCTCGTTAACTAGTTGATTGATTGAAGAGTTAGTGTCAGGGATAGTCCCTCACGCAAGCACTTTAGGGTATTAACTTACTCTCAATCTCAACAGTTCTGGTGACTTGGAGGATGGGAAGGAAGATGGAGACGAGGAACTTGTTGTTGTTGGGAGGCGTTGGAAGTGGCAGTGGGGACAGACGTTCAGTGAGCGATGAGTGAACAGTTCCCTTGATGTGTGGCAACAGTTCGTAACGCAGACGTGCAGCGATGCGTCTGAAGTAGTCCACTTCTTCTCCATGCCAACTCTTGACATTGGGTATAATCTGTTTGATGATCTCGTATGACTGTTCACTGAGTTCCGTTGAAGGATCGGCGTCGTAGAAGTTGACCTTCTCAACCAACTTCAGCTTTGGCTGCAATCCACGTGATCTCCTGTGCATTATATATTCGCTCTTGGTCCTAAATTGATTGATTGAGTGATTGAGTGAGTGAGTGACATTGATCAATCGATCAATCAGTAACGGAGTCCCAACTTACAAGGTCATTGACTTCTCGAGAGGCTTGTTGAAGTAGTCAACAATTACATAGTTCTCGGGCATGATCTTGATGGGAGGGGAGGGTGGTGTGGCGGGATTGGAGGCCGACTCGTCTGTCTCTGATGATTCGCCATTGGCCGCATCTGATGTGGCCGGGGTGGTAGTAGTAGTAGTACAAAATGCCTTCAACATGTACTGCACAAGCCTTTCCTTGATGGCCTCGATAGTGTCAGTGTTCTGACATGGCATGATCACCGATGTTTGATTGGGCAGTGTGAAGAGCACGTTGAAAGCTGCCTTCATGGCGCGGGTACGCAGTTGCGTGTACTGAATATCGGGAGCGGTGCCTGCGTCCGGTGAGCTGTTGGGCGTGGGCAGCGAAGTGTCCAGGATGATATCATTGCCAGTGTCGGACAGCGACACTAGCGTCTTGATAAAGTCCTTGGTCGGCTGTGTTAGGCTGGCTGTGTTGGATGTGATTGGTGGCTTGGCAGGGTTGGGCGGGATGTTGAGATAATGTGTGAGCGCCATCATGCTCATCTGATCATGGGACGCTGCTGCCGCAGCATTCCTTCGTCTACGAATGATGATCTTGCTACCCTTGCCGCTGGGCTTGGTGACTGGTGTTGATGTTGTTGACAACAGCAATGGTGACACGGGGTCAGCAGCGCGGGACTTTGAGGTGGCCACCTGTGTCGACTTGTGGCCATCGGCTGGCGATGTCTTCTTTGGGTCCTGTGGCGCGAGTGGCTCGGACACAGACTTGTATATTCTCTCCCTAAGACTGCTTGTTGGCGAGTCCATCGTCGATGTCTCGTCCTCGTCTGCGAGCTGGATGACAGTCTCTCGTCTGATGGCCTCGACCTCTTTGCTCCTGCGCTCATTCTCTCGCTTCAAGTGCAGGATTCTCTCCTTGATGGAGAGATGTGTGTTGGGATTGAACTTGGTGAAGGAGGCTGTGTCGGGTGTCTGGAACTTGGCACTGATCTCCTTGACCAAACCCTTGCGCTCGAGGAACAGCAGTGATTCGTTGCGTTTCATGTCGCCTGACATTGAGAGATATTCCTTTCGCCTCAGCATCATTACTTCTGCTTCCATCTCTTCCAACTCTTGCAAAAGTTCCAACTCCTTGCTATTGTTGTTGTTGTTGTTGTTATCGTCATCATCATATCGTTGTACATCTTCTTCCAAATTGTCCTGAGGTGGTGTTTGAGGTGGTGTCGTCTGTTGCTGAGCCTGAGGTTGGGGTTGTGTTGTCTGTGGCTGAGCCTGAGCCTGTGGCTGAGGCTGTGTCGTCTGTGGCTGAGTTTGAGATTGTGGCTTTGTTTGTGCTTGAGGCTTGGTCTGAGTCTTATTCTGAGGCTTAGTCTGAGGCTTTGTTTGGGGCTGTGACTGAGGTTGTGTCTGAGGCTGTGCTACCTGTGGAGTAGCTTGCGCCTGAGGTTGAGGTTGAGGCTGTGTCTTCGGAACCTGTGATGTGTCCTTGACATCATTCTGTTTTGGTTGCGCCTGTTTCTTCTGTTGCTGAGCTGCCTGTTTAGTTTGTTGTGGCTGGGGTTGTGTAGCAGGAGCAGCCTGAGGCTTAGGTGTCACAGACGACTGAGTCACCTGTGCCGGTGCAGCCTGTGGTTGTGGCACCTGAGGCTGAGGTGCTTGTGTTTGTGAAGCCTGAGGTTGGATGGCCTGTGGCTTAGGAGCCTGTGTCTGGGGTGCTGGTGTCTGGGTGGGATGTGGCTTGGCTGCCTGTGGCTGTGACTCTTGTGTTGGGGCCACCTGAACCTGAGTGGCCTGTGGCTTGGCTGCCTGTGGCTGTGGCGTCTGAGGTTGTTGCGATTGTGTTGGGGCCACCTGAGCCTGAGTTGCAATCTGAATTGTAGCCTGTGGCTGTGGCGCTTGAGGTTGTGGCTGAGTCACAGCAGCAGGTGGAGCTTGTGCTGCTGCTGCTACTGCTGCTGCAGGTGGTACCTGTGCTGTTGCTGCTGCTGCTGCTGCTGCTTGTTGATGTTGATGTGCCTGCACTTGTGATTGAAGCAATTGTGTAAGCTGTGCAGTCTGCAATGAAGTCTGCTGTTGTTGCTTTGAAGGAGCTGCTTGTGTAGGTGCAGGTGTCTGCTTTGCTGCTGGTTCGTTCGTCGTCGACTTGTTCGTCTGTTGCTGTTGTTTTGACACATCCACAGAGAATGGACGTGACAGATAACCACTGGCCAACAATGACTCTAGCTTATCCAACTCTGCCACTGCTGCTGACAATGTATCACCACCGCCACCACCATTCTGTTGTTGTTGTTGTTGTGTAGGTTGTTGAGGGTCCATGTTATTCTTCTTTATGAATGAATGAATGATCGATCGATCGATCGTATCTTTCTTATTTATATATATATATATTACAGATAAACCCTTCTTTTACTACTTTTTAAATAAATATTATATATATAGTTATAGTATATGTATTATGAATATGAATATAACTATTGACTAATACTACTGACTGACTACTACTTCCTAGTTAAGTCACAATGCATGCATTCAGATAGAACTTGAAGGGGGCTTCATCGACAATGGAGAATGAGTCGTGTCCCTTTCTTTCCTGCACTCAAACTATCAAACCACCACCAACCCCCACCCACACTCACCCAACTGAACCATGGATCTTGACTTTGGCTGTCCAAAACACAACACAAGACAAACCCAATTTTTTAATTTAAAACCTCGAACGTTCCAACAGAGTTCATTCAACTTTTACCAAGGTTCATGATGATTTGACGACGAAGATAATAATGTAATAATAATGTAGTAATAATTTATAATGATATCTCTCTTGGGAATGGATTTAGACCTCTTTGATGATGTGATCTGTACTTTGAATACTGAGACATTGTCATTGACATATCCATATTGTTGATGCTCTTCTTGCAAGGATTCATTGTTGTTGCACTTATTCCACCATCTACCCACTTGTTCTTTGGTTTGGATGATGTCGATGATGATAATGTAGTTGAAGTAGTAGTTGTAGTAGAAGGCTCAGATACAATTGACGATGATGTAGGTAATGATGATGATAATATAGTTGAGGATGATGTCGATGTTGTAATAGGTTTAGTTGTAGTTGTTGTAGTAGTGTCTAGAGTAGGCAAGTCACGTTTAAGATCAGGCAATACCCTGGTAATACAATTCAACTCTTCTATAAGGTATGTACATTTCTCTCGTGACAATGTTGCCCTATTCCTCTCGATCCAAATCATAATATCATCGCACGATTGATTAAGTTGATCCATTCTATCAATAAGATCAAGTATTGATAGTCCAGACGATGAAGATGTTGATGTTGGAAGATTTGGTTGTTGTTTGATTGGCGCCGTTGTAGTTGGAGGAGGGACTTCTGTACAACTTGATGAAAGAGTATTGTTGTTTGGAATTCCAGTATCTCTGGATTTTGATAATGGTGATTCATTGCCATGTTGTGATGGCGATGTAATAGGTGACCATGTTGGTCTAGGATTATTTGATACTCTTATCCTTATTGAACCAGTTGGTGTCTTAGGTGGTGGAGATACTTGACTATTATATTTGTTAATTAATTGTCTAACCGATTGTCTAGATGTTGAGGCTGGGCATGAATGTGTTCCACAACCTCCTCCAATATTTGTTGTAGTTGTTGTTGGTGTATTACTTAAAGATATCATTATGTATTATATATATTATTCCTTTGAATGAAAGAGAGATTGGAGATTAAATAATATAATATATGTAATTGACTATAAGTTTGTTAAGTGAATGGAGTCAATTGGAATGAATGGTTAGTTAGTATCAATGTTGTTGTTGCCGGAATGTATTTTGTGGGATAAATCTATCTGTATGGATAATACAATTGAACATCGACAACAACAACAACAACATGTTCAACAAGTGAGCTGAAGGACTGCCGTCCACGTCCACATCAATGTCCGGAAGGAATAGGAGTTATAAATATAGCCTTGTTGAATTGACAATTCGACAACATCATCATCTTCATCAATCCACAATGTCCACATTATCCACATTCAACACAACCAACTAACTTGCCAGTCAACAATATCCGGAGGGACACTTAATTGATTGATTACAGCTAGCTTGCTACCAAGTGATGTTGAAAATCCTATCATATTTACCTGTAATATGTCTATGTATCTGTAATGAAATAGATAATGAGTGTACACATCAATATGTGGTTAATGGATCAACAACATGTGGATTGCGGGCAATCTTTCTCTCACACTCATCACTGCAACATACGCAGTGCTCTCGTTGTAACATGCGAAATACAGTTTGAGTCATATATCACAGCCGCACTCAATAGATGAGTGAAAGATTGATTGATTGAGTGTGTGTGTGTGGGAGTGTGATTGATCGATGTGATGGGAGAATGAATGTATGTTATTCGAGGGTAAGGGTAAGGGTAAGGGTATGTGAGGGAGGTATCTAGTCTCAATCACTTGAATGAATAATATAATATATAATATAATAATATAATATTATATTATTTAATTAAGATTAAAGAATCCTCCCTTTAGTGACGGAGTCAAAGCCAGATAATTGTCATTTCCAAGTCGGTATACTTCCAGCCTTTGTCGGAATCCTGAATTGCCATGACAATATAATGCCAATGTTATTCGTTGAATATTTGGAGGTGATTTAAGATACAATCCTTTGATTATTTGTATAAGATTATCTCTGACCAATTGATTAGAGTATAACATTCTTACATAAGTGATATGTATCCAATCTTGTAATTTACATAATAAATGTGTAAAGTATGATCCAACTTGAAGATGTACCAAAGTGTTGGGTATGGCATGTGCGATGTCCTGATTTAACGAGTCGCCAAATGATAGATGTGTCAATGTGTTTGGAAATGTGTCGCCTTGTATGGGAAACGGCAACAAGTAATCAAAGTGGAGGCGTGTCATCAATGGAAGTGACTTGAGTGTTCTTCTAAACTTGTCGCCAGAGAACTTATATTTCTTGAGTATGACTGTCTTCATGTTGTTTGTAGTGGGGGGGAATGACTTCTCGCACACTTGGTATGTTCCTCCTAGGCTCAGCATGGTCAATGATGCAGGCAGTCCTTTGAGCTTCAATGTTATATATTGTTTGCTTGGGAGTGAGAGGTCGGTCAATGCCGGAGGCAGGCTGTTGGGGGGAAATGGCTTATCGTAATCAACTCCAAACTTGAGTTGCCTGATACTTGGAGGCAAGTTGAGAAACTCAATAGACTGATTGAGTGCATCGCCAAACGTGATATATTCCAGTCCATTTGGAAGAACATCGCGATTGATCTTTTGATTGAACATATGCCCAATAACCAATGTCTTTAGTCGCGACGGTAGTGTGCCTGGCAACAAGATCTGATTAAAATCATCACCCAGAGTCAGGCTGGTGAGTGATGACGGTAACACATCAGCCATAAGTTGTTTGTTATATATCACGCCAAACTTCAAGGTTGTAAGTGTGCTGGGCAATGTACCTGGCTTCAACTCTTGTTTGAAGTGTCCACCGAATGTCAACGAGGTAAGACTTGGAGGTAGTGCACGATCATCCAATGTTTGATCAAAGTATGTTCCAAATGTTAGGCTTTGCAATCTTGATGGTAGTGTCCCCGGCAAGATAGGGTGGACATAGCTGTCATGCAGTATAAGATGCACGATTGACTCGGATAGCATGCCAGGTTCAAGTGTGATGTATGACCTGCACTTGATCTTGAGGTAGTCGGTGGTGGAGGAGGGGTCGAGCTCAATTGACAGCCCAGACGCGACCAACCGCTGCAACTCTTCATCACCATTGATCATTGACATCATGTGCTGTTTACATCGTTTAATGCAATAGGTGAATAGATGTCTCATCATTGTCGGTGGGGTGTTGCTGTTTTCATTGTCGCCAGGCAGCAAGACATCGTTGCGAACTGATTCCTCGGTGCAGAGCGCGTCATAGTAGAGGTCGAAGCTGTTGAAGTAGTGACCGATCTCACGACGATCAAAGTAGATTGGTGTGAATAGCTGTGCGGCCAGATCGTACAAGTACTTCTCGCTCAAGAAGAAACATAGTTGGTCAACATTATCATCAATGTATCCAATGATTGATCTAAGTGCAGAGATATGTAATGACTTGAATGTGAACGAGTTGGAGGTGATCATCACATTATCTATTAATGTATCTGTTTGAAAAGGACATGCCAAATTGAATGATCATTGGGTCCTTGGCCCTTTCAATTGTCATCATTCTCAATCACTCAATCACAATCAATCTATCAAAGTATATTGGACACACTTTGGAATCATTCCAATCAGATGTTTATTGTACAAGCTTGTCTGATCGATGAGACTCTGCGAATAAGAGTCGCTCTAGGTTCACGAATGGCTTCTCGATGGTAAGATGAACGATGAATGCACATGCGAATGAGATGACGAGATTGGCAGTGAACAGCCAGGTAAATGGATAGACTGCATAGTGAGCATAGTTGTAGAATGATAGCTGAGCGGTGAAGATCACGATTGGATGTATCAAGTATGCAGAGTAGGTCAACTTTGAAAGGTATCGGAACAAGGGTAGCTGAAGGAACTCACGCACAATGCCTCCATGTCCATAGAAGGTGGCCAACATGAACATTGTGACGCCCACTGGGAACATGGTATGAGCGAATCCATTGAACAGTGCGTTCTCTGTCATGTTCCATGACTTGCCATGATAGTTGGTGTAGGGTATGTATGTGAAGAAGAATGTGATGCCAAAGGCCAAGAGATAGATGGTCCATCTGATCCAGAATCTCTTGTACAGGTGCTTGACGGTGGAGTTGATGTGGAGATATGCCGCGGCGATGCCCACCACATAGGGTCCCATTCGGTACCATGGCTTTTGGTACAGGTCTTGGTACCAATCGGTTGGGACGAACTGGCCAAACTCAAAGAATGTAGGGATGCTATACTTGAGGGACACCCAGATGTTGGACGTGAAGCAGGCGGCCAGGAGAAGAATGATCGATGACCATCCAAGCATGCGAGATTGGCGGAAGGCAAGGAAGACGAATGGAGCCAGGATGAAGAACTGCATGTCGTTGGCCAGATACCAGCCCCAACCAAAGCACTCTTCGGTCATGTTGGTGGGGTAGACATTGTTGATGTAGAGCAGGTTGGTCCACCAGTACTTGTCGCAGGTGTTTGGTGTTTGAATCATCTGGTACCAGAGTGGACCGCTTCCCATCATTGGAGTTAGATTCCAGAAGAAGAACAGGAGGAAGTACATCAATGGTGACAGACGGAGGAAGCGATGAAGGAGATACTTTAGCCAGAACATTGGTCCAATGCGCTCGCCATGATTGTCCATTCGATCAAACTGCGAGAGCACGGCATGGGCTACGAGGAAGCCACTGAGCAAGAAGAAGACGTCAACGGCAAACTCACCAGCCACAAACACTTGGAATGATAACTTCTCACGAGCGATCGACCAGACATATTGGAGATTGTCCAGACCAGGGAACATGGTGAAGATTATCGAGTGGCCTAGGATGACCCAACACGTTGACATTGTTCTAATACCGTCCAATGGGTGGAAGTAGGACTTGGACGATGCGCCACCAAAGAATGATTTGTAGTTGGTGATCAAAGAGAAAGCAAGGAATACACGACATGCCATTGATGGGGTAGGTCGATGATCATCGTCATAGGCACGATTAGGTTCGTCATCCAACAGACCTTGCTGAAGCTCATCAAATTGGTCCATGACCATGTGTCTCTTTCTCTTCATATCATAGTCAAAGTAGGCCTCCATCAATGTTCCAATGGTGACCATGAAGGCAAAGAACACACAGACACATAGCATAACGATTGCTCCGGTGGTCCAGTACTTGTAGGTCTCATCCTCGACATTGTCATAGCAATGACTGTTGGTGATGTTTCCAACGGGCACCAATACAGCAGCAGATTGTTGCAGTTGTTGAATGGCGGCAATAATCTCATCGGTGGTCTTGCAGCTTGGAGGTAGACACAGACCAATGGTATACATCAATGCCGAAGTCATACTGAATGAGCCTGGTATGTCAATGTTTGATTGGAACATACAAAAGTGTGATACATTCGATGGTAACATCAAACAACCATCAATATTACCAAGGTCATTAACTCCACGTCCACTATAAGTGAACACTTATTATCATTATTAAGTTAGTATATATACTTCTTTCATTCATTCATCAATGCATTCATTAATTGGATACATACTTTGAACATCATTGAGGAAGTCTGAGAACATTTGCATCTTTTCAACATCGGCGATACATTGTGTCGAGTTGGATGTAGTTGTCTCAGAGTTGACATGTCCCGCCATCAAGAGGGCAAGACCAAAGACTACTACTATCAAATATTGTTTGATAGAATACATTGTTTGTTTGAGATAATAATAATAATAATAATAGGATATAACTTTTGGTATTTAATACCAACAACAATGACAATCCAAACAAACAACCAATCAAGTTCACATTTATATCCCTTGAGGATCAGGGAGAGTCCATTAAGGGTAATAATAAACCCTCGTTAATATGATGTTGTTGATGTGATGTGATGCTACGTGGTGTGATATAGTCGACAGCCAAGACAAAGATTGACGATTGAGTGTGAGCTACTTGGTTTGTCAAGCCTGGGAGTCTGTAATCAAGAGAGGCAGATGATTAACTTGATTGATTGATTGATTGATTGATTGGTAGGTATAAGGTGAATGAATAAATGAATGGAGTAAAGTGGAGGGGTGTTGTGGTGAGTTAGTGAAGGAGGTGGCGGAGCGTTGTACTCCAATCCAATCCGGGATAACTAATAAAGTGTGGTGTGAAGTGAGATTAGATGTATAAATTGGTTGATGATTATGATTGGTTGGATGTCATAGTTACCAATGCAATGCAATATTAATAAACTACATCGGTCCATCTTATATATATTCGAGGGATGACGCTTCAACAGAATCATATTGTCGACATCCTTATTATTATTATTAATTTATTTAATTACTTTTTTGATATTAAGTTTGTTTGAATTTAACTAGAATCACAGTGTTGTATGCCTTAATATCTTGTTATTATTATTATATTTGAATCCTAGACTAGAGTAGCCTAAACAACATTGTTGTTCGGGGCCACACCCATTAAATAATGTTATGGGTTGCTTGACATTCTTTGATTCAACCAATAATCAAGTTTAGAACTAAACTTTTTGAAGTTCGTTGAAGTGCAACTTTCGCGAAGAAGTAAAAGGAAGTGCCTTCTTGTTCGTTTAGAGTTCAAGTTCATTCAGTTTGAATCTTCGTGTTTAATTAGTTATACAATATATATAACTTATCACTTCAATCAATCAATCAATCAATCAAACAAAGAAGAGATGAGTAGAAAACATGATGATATGATGAATGATGAAGATGATGACTTGCTCACTCGTCAACTGTTGAAACAACAACAAGAGTTCTTACAAAGTGGTGAAAAGTCATCGGCATCAGTAGTAAGAGGTGCACCTCCACCTGTTGTCAACAAGAGTAGCAATAGCAGCAACACTGGCAACAACAACAACAGGTCATTCTCAAAGTTCAAAACACAACAACAACAGAATAGTGCTAGTAATAAGATACCAATCATTGATGAGGTTGTTGAGAGGGATGTAGTGTCATTGGATGATGGACCTGGTGCTGCTACTCAATCAAAGCAGCCACCTTCATTCACAATGAACCCTTCAGTGCCACAACCTCGAATCGAGTCAGCTGATGACGATGTGGAGATGATGCTCGATGATCAAGACACACACATCACATCAGTAATATCAAAGATCTATGAACGAGATGTATCTGATGCCATATTCGAACCACCCAAACGCAAGAACCAGGGCTCATTCCCCGTGGCCGTACATCGATCAATCAAGTCATTCTCAAAGGAGAGGCAACAGCAGCAGCCCCCTCAAGTTGTCGACGACATGCATGGAGGCGCCTCCAACATCAACAAACCAGAAGATGAGAGAAAGGCGATTGACAAAGAGAACAGTGACAAACTATCAAGGATGTCAGAGCAAGAGATCCTTGAGAGTCAGCAGTATCTTCTCAAACATCTTGATCCATCACTCATTGCCAAGCTCACAAAGAGAGCGCCACAATCCTCCGAAGCAGCTGACAACAACAACAACAATGATCCCATTGGCAAGATGGTGATGGAACAACTCAATAGCGAAATAGAGTCAACTGTACAGCCAATGGACGACAGTGATGATGATGATGCTCAGCTGGGACAACAACAACTTCAACAGACTGATGAGGACATGCCAGATTGGATGAAGGACCTCACAGACACTGATCGTTCTCAGGCCACCTTTAAGGAGATGGCCACCAACTTTGTACAGTGGCGCTTCGACTTTAAGGGTGATGTGCTGAAGCGTGGCGAGGACCTGCCCACACACAAGGGCTTGCATCATCATGGAGATGAGGCTGCAGAGGCTGGCTACACAATCATCGAGCTTGTCCAATTGGCCAAGAGTACCAACATCTCACAGATATCAATGTCCCTGCGCACACTTGCTGCCATCCTTCACAAGATACACAGAAGTTATTACCCATTCAAGAGTAAGTGACATTATTGATTGATTGATTTATTGATTGATTGATTGAATGATACTTACTCCAAACCAAACAAACAGAGTCATTGTTGTTCATTGAGATGTTGAAACAGAAGCTACCAAGACTGCTGAGGACATTGATTGACAATAAGATACCGACTGTTTTGGCGGCGGCAACTGTGTGCCTTCATGCATTGATTGTACCTGTGCCTGAGGAGGAGATGTACGAGATGATAGAGTCGAGGACACATCGCGCCTACGAAGCCATCTCAATCAAACCAAAGCATCAGGTGCAATTCAATCTCAACCCGACATTCCCAAAGAGAGAGAGCGAGCCTGATGAGGAGCTGGACGACGATGAGCGATGCTTCCGTGATCTTCTAGCGGGTCTAGTTGACATTGGACTGTTGAGTCGTGTGCGATACCTGCTTGTGAACGACGCGTTGGACACAGAGTACAGTGCCAAGGCTTCACTACTGATTGACATACTGATCAGAATGGCGAGACACTCGAGTGAGTTGGCCGAGGAGGTGGTCAAGAGTCACTTCCTCATCGATGGCATTCGCGACAACATACTCTCCAAGCCGGCTCAGGATCCACTGCTCAAGGCCAAGGTCATTCGTTTGTTGAGGAAACTCTGTCAGGCGTCCAGAGAGCTGGCCGTCCGACTGTGCTCGTCCCAATTCGCACTGTTTGATCTTGTCAAGTCATGTGCATGGGACAGCATGAAACATACAACATCATCATCGACATCGACTACCGCAGTG
This sequence comes from Acytostelium subglobosum LB1, assembly GCF_000787575.1. Taxonomy (NCBI): domain Eukaryota; phylum Evosea; class Eumycetozoa; order Acytosteliales; family Acytosteliaceae; genus Acytostelium; species Acytostelium subglobosum. The sequence goes on along the minus strand of NW_012236514.1, from coordinate 297,521 downwards.
TTGCCCATTGGACAACAACATTTGCTGTTGGAGAGCACCAAGTTCTTTAGAGTACTGGCACTGTATCACATCAACTTGGACTACATTGTCAACGTGGTTTCCACATCCGCCATGGACTTTGTCCAACAATTCTCAGACTATATCAATCAACATTCATATCAACTGTCAGACTCTTCAACAACTCCATCAAACAGTGTGGCGAACAACAACAACAACAGCCTGGACGACATCAAGAACAATCAGTACATCCAGATTGTTAGAGCAATCTACAACATGTTGGACACTCTGTTGTTCGTCATTGACTTTGACTCGTCGGAACAGAGCTCCAAGATATTCGACAAGTTGTCAGCCTTTGTTGAGCCAGCTGGCATCATCTCGCACACCGTCAGCGTCATATATCACAGCTTCAAAGAGCACTCCTCGACACATCAATCATACAACGTCATTGGCTTACACTCTGCAATCATTCACTTTGTTGGCTCATACTTCTCCATTGCCTCATCGCTCATCAAGACGCCCGTGAAGCTGACAATGCCATCAGCAACACCCGCCACCGCCACCGCCGCGGCCAAGTCTCACCCAACAGTGCTGGAGATGTTTGAACACTTTACCAACAACCTATTCAACTCTATATTTAGTACTTCATTGTACACCGATATCAAGAAGAGGATGCTCGGTGTCCTACCATCGCAGTCAACACCAACCAGCAGTGACACAATCACAAGGTTCTACGATGGAGAATCGTGTGAGTGGTGGCTGGCAATCGCACGATACCTACTCATTGGCGTGCAACAGAATCGATCAATTGGCAAACTTATATTCCACATGGACAAGTGTGACTTCTTCATCCAACTCCATTCAATCCTCGTCTCTACCATCGATTATAAGAGTGTAAGTTATATTATCAATCAATCAATCAATAACTAACAATAACGTTCAATGAACAGACACACTTTGATGAAGATAGAGTACTATTGTTGACGAATAATAGATCCAAGACATATTTGTACTACTTCTTGCTGCGCTTGATGAATGAACTCAGACTTGAGAATGATGACAACTTTGATCCATCATTCCCCAAGTTCCACCATGCAGCCAGCATGTCCCTGGTACACAACTTCCTCCCCCACGACGACCTTCTCCTCTACCACACTCTTCAAACGGTCACACTGCATCCCGACTACCTTGAGCTGATTGGTTGCACCAAGTCCAGAAATACCTCCACTGTTCTCCTCTCCTTCTATCAAGAGAAGTTCTTGCCTTCATCAAGTATGTACATTACTCTTGTGTGGGGCGCGTGGACCTCGAGCAATCAATTGCTAACCCTTCAATCACATACTTTATAGCATTGACATTCTCGAGACAGTTCCAATGTTCAAAGGAATCAAAGGGTATCATTCCACAATCATTGATTATATCATTGGAGAGCTATGACTCGTTGTTACCATTGGCCTATGATTGGTACAACACACCTTTGCAGTACCTCTACAATGAGTCACAGGATATAGTTGGTGGCAAGAACAAACATGATGACTTTGGCGATGATGACGAGGAAGAAGACAATGAAGACGAGGCTGAAGTGCACACGTTGGTCGAGAACACACTCTCATTCCTCCAAGCACTCTTCAACATCAACTCTGAATGTATGCTACGCTGTTCACATCAATCAATCATTCAATCATTGACTAACCATGACCGACACAACAGATATACAATCAATACCATTGGAAAACGTTTATCAACATATGATGATGGTGTTCTTGATCAAGTGCGAACCTTGGATCTCCCAGACGATCATAGATCAACTGACACAGATATTCAATATCTTGATTAGGAGGTTGAAGGAGGAGAAGTCAGAGTTGGAGGAGTCAGGTGAGGAGAATGTGATTGTCGAGTTTGACTTTACGATGTACTTTGGCGAGCGATTCTTCCAGTTCTTCACGGACTTTATCGCACATTTTATGTCGGCGTCATACTCTTCGGACATCTTCTCCAACTACGTCTGGATATTCCTGCGCCAGCACTACCCGGTCAAGTTTAGGAAGTTGGTGTGGAGCGAGCTGTTCTCTGCGCCCCAGTTCTTATGTCCGCCACTGGGCAGTGGCAAACTGCAACAATCACTGCCATTGGGCACAGATGGATATCTCGAGCCGATCGAGACTGATCAATCATTGTTACAGTTGTATAAGAATGCCATATCACAATCAAAGGTGACACCAAAGAAGGCATCAATACTCTATCGTATTGCCAAGCATCATATTATTGGACATCTATTCCCATCCACCGCCACATTGGAACAAGAACAAAAGATACAAACAGATAATATCAAGGTAGACATGATCAAGGATATTTTGTTATCAGGTTCTGTAAGTGATCAATCATTCAATCCAGCTATTCAAATGACTAACAAACTACAACAAATATAGGAGACATCAAAGGATGTATTGATCGATACGATAGTTGGACAGGACCAAGCACAGACTGACCAACTCAAAGAAAAAAGAATGGTACTACTTCGATCAATTGCTCAAGCAAACAATGAGTTGGTAAACATTGTTAATGGTATGTGCCAATAAAGAGAGAGATAGAGAAGACGTCTGTTGGTAATTCCAAAGGAGTGTTCAGTGTGTGCCCTTACATCTTGAGAGGGCCAAGAAGACCCTGTCAGGGGTCCAAGCTCACACAAGTTTGATCAGATCATTTTTTTCAAGTCGAACAAAGGTGTTTGGTTGATTGTTCCCACTCCCCAAGTGATTGATCATTGATCACCATAATCCATTCATTCATACCTCACTCTATATAATACTATATTATATTAGGACAGATAATAATATAAAAAGATAGATATATATAGATATAGAAAGAGTAGACGACGACCAGATACAAACATGTCAAACTCCAAGCCATCATCTGTTATCAATGAGTTCACCGCATGGTACATGAAGAGATTGAGAACCAATCCAATCTCAACCAAGGCTCTCACCTCGGCCACATTGTCCTTCACCTCAAACGTGCTCGCTCAGCGTGTCATTGAGGGCAAGAAGATCGATTGGTCTCGTGTGATCAAGTTCACCATCTGGGGCTTGTTGGCCTCACCAGTTGGACACTTCTGGCACATATTCTTGGAGCGTCTCTTTAGAAACGTCAAGGAGAAGTATCAAGCAATTGGAAAGGTAACTATAGATCAATCATTGAATTGAATGATGGAGTGTGTGCAATCATCAATCAATCATATGACTAACACTCATATAATCTATCAATTAACAATCAATAGCTCGTTGTTGATCAGCTTATCTTTGCACCATTCATCAATATCCTGTTCTACACTGTGTTGTCACTGTTGGACGGCAAGCCAGGTGCCATCCTCATCAAGCTCTACTTTGATCTGATCCCAACCTTGATGGCCAGTTGGAAGGTGTGGCCACTTGCCCAGTTCATCAACGTAAGTAGTAGACATAGAAGCTGCTGATTGATCATGTTTTTCAATAATCTAACACAAACACAACAACAGTTCAAGTTTGTCCCACCCCATCTTCGTGTGCTCTTTGGTAACTTGGTTGGATTTGCCTGGAGCATCTACCTCACCATTATCTCTGCCAAGAAGAAGCATTAAACTAGTTTACTATATCCATTATCACTTACTTATCGCCTCAGTCTAAGTTGTCTATGGATAGCCTTGATTTTGATTTTTGGTAGTATTGTACCATTCAACTATGGAGCCTATGAAGTTGGGATGAAGGTTGAATTATTAGGGGGGATTATTTTTGTTTGGCGGCAGGAGCTGGACCTCGACACTTTTACTGATTAATTAATCTTGCCAACTTCATAGGCTCCATAGTTGAATGGTACAATACTACCTTTGGGTGGTAGTGGTCTGGGTTCGATTCCCGGTGGAGCCCAATCTTTTGTTATTTTGGACCTGCAAAAAAAAGGGACTGTAACATGAGGAACTTCCAGAGTCGAATGATTCGTTTTCCAAAGTGTTTTGATGTCGCTTCGCGCACTCAATCACTTCATTCGTTCATTCATAGACAGTGGGTCTTCAGTTACTAACTGTCATACTCTCAAGGTATGTCCTCTTGTTACACCAATCAAGCATTATATATATAAATAAATAAGTTTATATCATTCGTTCATTCATAGACAGTGGGTCTTCAGTTACTAACTGTCATACTCTCAAGTGAACGTTCAATAATATTAAGAGTACATCTCTTTATATTAAAGGACGAAAGGCACCAAGGACTCTTTCCACCGCACATCCGGCACCTCATCATACTAATTAATTATGACAATCGGTAAATTTGAACTGGTTAAACTATCACTAATGAGCATTGGTGAAATCTGATACACAACCAAAAGATCGGTACATGGCAAACATCAATAAACAATGAGCAGAGTTAAAGTAAGATAGATTAATAATATTATTGAATCTGCAACGTGGTTAATTCCAGTGGCACCCAAGTTAGGTAGTAATCGCCAAGTGTCTGTGTGTCTTAGTCCTTCTTCTTCTTTGATGAATCACGTGATTCTGGATGATGCTGAGAGAGGTGCTCAACTTGCATGATGATGTCCTTGATCTTGTTCATGACGTGCACCACTAGCGAACTGGCAAAATCGATGAATGGTCCGGTCATGTTGAGCTTGTGAAGGACAAAGGCACCTGATCCAACCAGGATCGTCAGGACCAACAAGAGTGGATTGGTAATGACTGCAATGAATTCGTTGAATCCTAAAATACAGAGTAATAGTATGATGTAGCCTGGTACTCCACCGCTGCTCGAAGCCTTTGCCTGGTCATTGAGAGCATTCATATAGTCAGTCTTTGTGTCCAGTCTAAAGTTGTCCACCAAGTCGACGCATTGCTCATAGGTCATGATAATCTGAGATGGTTGGATGATGACTGATGGCACCGATGTCTTTGACGATGAAGAGGCTGATGAAGAGGACGACTCATCAGCGTCCTCCTTTGTGAAGAATGTGAATTCAAACTCCTCCTCTTGCAGTCTCATATAGGAGAATAGATCGATCAGCTTCTCAGCCTACAATAGTTGTTGGTGATGAAGTGTGGTTAGTGAGCTGGGCCGTGGACAAGTAGTTGTATGATGATCAATGATAATACATACATTGAATCTAGCTTCCTCAAAGATCTTTGCAATGTCGTCATGCTTGGACCACTTTCTCGGCAGCTTCTTGTCATCAAAGCTGAATGTCTCCTCGAATCTCTTTCTCATCCTAAGCTTCAAGAACTCAACTCTCTCCTTCATCTTTGCCTTCAACTGATCCTTGGCATTAGACCTGAATGCTACCAATGTATCCTCAATGTCCTCTTCCTTTACATCAAAGTCTATGTATGTTGTAATGAATGAGTGAGTTAGTAAGTGTCGGTCCATGAGATAATGTTGTCAAACTACATACCTTCAAGTCTCTTTCTGTAATCACTCTCATTCTTTGACAATGACTCGGACAACAACTCGGCAATCTTGCGCCACATATCATCCTTGGCTTGCTCTGTCAGCTTGATGAGCTGTGGGTTGATCTGTTGGAACACAACGTCCCTCATGAACTTGGCCAACTTGTTCAACTGGCTCTCACGCAGTGCCTCGAGCTCCTTGGTGATCTTCTCCTCGAGTTGGTCCAGGTCGGGCTGGTAGTCCCACGACGAACCGGGAACAACAGACTCCTTGGCGAATCGCTCATAGTACTCCAATGTCTGCTGCTTGATGCTCTTGGACCACACAGAAAAGTGTGGAATCAGCTGAGCGCCTGGCGCGTCGGACTTCTTGTTGGCGACGGTGTCCTGCACCAGTGACTTGTAAAAGTCGATGGACTGCTCGTACAACTTCTCCATCTGCTTGTTGAACAGGGTCTTCAACTCGAGCATGGCGCGGTCGTTGAGACCCGAGCGCTTCTTGGCCGCTGTCTCCTCGTGGTACCTCGACGCGGGGATGTCGTACAGCTCGAGACACTGCTGCAAAAGACGCTTGCCAGTCTCACCGTACTTCTCGAATAACTTGCCGCGCTCGATCTTCTCGCGAACCGGCTTGAGCTCGGCCAGGAAGCTGTTGTAGGAGGCCTCGACAAACTCGTCACAACGGAACAGTGCCAGCATCTCCTTCTGGGAGGGCAGGTCCAGATCCTTGTTGGTCTTGATCGTCTCCCAAACGTTGTTTGAGTATTGGTAGAGACCATCCGATGGGATATCATGTCTGTACTGCTTCTTGGGGATGTAGTCTGGTGCCGACGAGTCCAAGAAACGGCCCTTCAACTGGGCGGCCTGCTCCAAGAACTGCTCTGGGCAGTAGACCTTGTGTGGCAACGATGTGAACTCAAAGTCAAAGAAATCTGTTGCCTTTGAATGAACAAAGTCCTTGGGCTATATATGTATGTTGTTGTCAATTGAGTTAGTATACATGTTGAATGTTGTTGCTGGGTATCCACATGATTGATTGATCTATACCTTTGACAACTCTGTCCAAACATTGGTGACATCTTGCAACAAGGTGTCTCTGAGCTGCTCCAAGGGTGTCTGACCATCGTGGTCTCTGATAATAAACAACAAAAGTGTCTTGTGATTGCTTTGTTGTTGTTGTTGAAGAGATGGAAATGTAAGTGGAATGAATGATTGAATGAATGAATGAACGAATGACATTGACTTACCTCTTCTTTTGGAACAACTGTAGGTTGAGCTCAAAGACAGTCTTTAGCAATGAGATGTTGGCAGCGTTGTAACGTCCAATGTCGTGTACCCACATGTTGATGATGAGCACGGATGAGAGGACCAGGGAGAATAGAGAGGTCTTACGCTCGAATGCCTTCTCATCCTCACCACGCTCACGACCATCAGTACCCTCAACATCCAGAATCAGGTAGGTCTCTGGTGCCGTCTCCATATTGGCAATGCCCATCCAGACACCCTGTGTGGTCTGACGTCTACCATGAGAGCTATCCATCACAGCAAACTTTGTCTTGAACAACAAGTTTAGCAATGTACTCTTTCCACTAGACTGTGGACCCAAGATCGCAATCACAGAGTAATCGAATCCACTCTTCAAAAAGTCATTTCTCTCTGACAAACAAGACAAGAATGATTTCTTGTTATCAGTCTCTTCCTTTCTACAATGCAGTATATGAGTGTATGTGTTGGTCAATCATGATTGTTTGTTTGATTGGTTGATTGATTGATCAATCAGTTATAAACACATACATAATCTCTCCATTGTGATCAATAAACTGAACGATCTCTGTGTAGACGTGGTCCTCTGTTGAGGAGGATGTTGAATGTTCTCCTTCTCCCATTGATGACATAATCTGTGTGTAGGTTTAGCAAATAGATATAGTTAGGTAATATATATATATATATAATTATTATGATGTTCAAATGTATATATAACAAGGTTGTAAATATAACAACAGTGAACAAATATACAAGTGGGTGTGTGTATCGTGAACTTGAGTTCAAAGGTGTGAGTTGTGGTCAGTTATGTGAAGTGACTCACACACTTGAATCGATTCCCATCGTCAATGAGATATCACGCATCCACACTTGTCTTCACACTTTTATTAATTTAATTAACAAGTCAACGATTTTCAAACACTTTTGCAAAAGAGACAACACAACTCAACTCAACCTTTCATTCATTGTCAAGATGGATATTGGATAATGAATGGATAATGGATAATGTTTATGAGATAGTCTGCCTTGGCTCTACTTTTAGACTTTGTACTTGTAGCTCTTTGTCGTCTAGTAGTTGGATGGTGTTGGGTATGCCGAGAAGATGCTTCTTGAGTGGCTCAATCAATTGGAACTTGAGATTGGACACTTGATGACAGGCCTGCAACTCCTTAATGATCTTATAGATCAATCGGAACTTCTCCATATTGATCAATCCAGTGGCCGTGAATGTTTCATTGGCCTCCTCAATCGCAAATAGATCCTTGGTGATGATGGCCAGGTATGGCACGACCACCGATGTCGGCGACGACTTGATCGTCTCGCGATAGTTCTTGTAGTTCATCGACATGTCAAACAATGTCTCCAACGCCTTGTAGTCTGCCGCGGTCTTGGCCGACAGCTTGTCCCATGTATGTCTCAGTCGACTGATCGACGCATGATTCAGTCCTCCAACAATGGATGACGCTGCGCTGTAGTTACCAATGTCCACACAACACTTGGCCAACTCTATAAAGTAGGCCAATGTGTTGACGCGATCCTGTGCGCGCTCGCGAGCCAAGATCTCGGTGGATGTCCAGCGAGCCCAGACATTGAAGCGTGCGACCATCTGCTGGAACTCTGGCGAGCGATCTGCAGTCATGAACGCCTTGTGCAGGAACTGGAACAGAGGGATCGCCGTGAACAGTTCCATATCGATGAGGGTGATCTGTGACGCGACCACCTCTGCCCCCAACTGATAGACGTCAATGCCGTGCTCGTCCTTGATCTTGTGCGACAGTGTGGCCGTGCGATACATGTTGCTCGAGTAGGAGTTGAGCGTCTTGACAGGCACCGCCTGGAAGAACGAGCGGAAGTAGGTGAAGAAGTTGCTGGTGGGTGCGCCGCCGCTCTTTGGACTGTGCAGATCGATGAATGCCTTGAGCTTGGCCAAGAACAGCAGGTCCGTGCTCAGATGCTTGTGATGTAGCTTCATCCAGAACAGCCCGACAGAGAGTACGGTGAGCGCCAGCTCCAGTTGCCAGCCTTTGGTGGGTGCGACGCCGGCAGCCTCGTCGGCGGTGGCTGGTGGCACGGTCTTCTTGAAGTAGACGATCAGTTGCTCGAGGAACTCGGTTGCTGATCCATAGTAGTAGTCGTACGTGTAGAAGACCGTGTAGTTGTAGTCAGTGTCGCGGTTGTTTAGGTCGAGTAGACGCTCAAACAGTCGCTCAAACGATGCATGCTTGACGTAGGAGATGTCCTTGATGATGAATGTTAAGTCGACGTTGTTGTCAAAGTGTGATTCAAAGTCGTCGGCCAACTGGCGTAGCGACAGTGCCGTGCGACCAGTGTCCAAGCCAGCCCTGTACAGCACCTTGGCAAAGACCGTGCATATTAATTCCATTCGAGCTGGATCGATAATTGGTTGTTGTGGCGCGGGCTTGGCCGAGTCGATGACTGGCGAACCAGAGATTGGCGTCACAGACAACAGGGTGAATGGTGATGTCTCCCCACTGCTTGGGGAGGCTGGTTCCGACGCTGCGGGTACGCCAGAGGTGGCCATGTCGCGCAGGAACTGGAGTACCAACTTGAGCAACATCCTGTGTGTTGGCGCCATGGAGAATAGTGTGGCACGGGCAAATGCTCGACGAAGGGGATGGTCCTCAATCGCCACGATTGAAAGTAGTTGAGTGGCGTAGCGACCCAACACTGGTTCGGACAATCGCTCAAACACATACAGTAGGGCAGCTGCCACAATATGCGGATTGCTAATATTGAAAGCGCTGTTGTCGCTGCCTGGCACAATGTGCTCGACCGACCTCTTGAACGCGGCCAACTCTGCGTCGTCCACACGTTTGGTGAACAGGCCATCCTCTTGTCGATGTGTCAACAACACCTCTGTGCAACTCCTGATGAATGCTGCCACGCGCTCCACCGTGTCCTCATTGATGCTCAGTCCAAATATCGACTCGGACATGATAATATTCTTCAAGATGAGGTCATCCCTTGATGATCGATGGTTGAGTCTCTCGGACAATATCAAAGACACTTTGTGCTTGTCTCCACTGAATGTCTTTGCCTTGCTCTTTCCAAACATCTTTCCAATCGATGATGACTTCTTCTTCTCTGTGTCAGTGTGATTGAGTGATTGGGCGGTGTTAGTTGTGTGTCGTGCCGCCAAAGAAGCGCCCTGGTCTGGATGATGACATACCATAACTGTCCAACTCTTCAAGTGCACTGGCTATGGACTGTTGTTGGCTCTGCGATGATAGAGCACTGGTGGAAGCTGACATAACGAGGGGCGAGGTCTTGCCAAATGTGAACTCTTCGCTAGCAGTCGCGTCTCTGGACACTAGCGACTTGGATCGCATGCGGATGAGCTTCTCTCGCTTCAACTCCTCGGCATCTGCGTTGCTATAGAGGTTGGTGAAGAAGCCCTTGGTGAGGTTGGCGCGCTCCTCTGTCGAGAGGAACTCATCGTCCTCCCCGGCGGCCTGATCGGTGGCGCTGAACGAGAGGCTGCTCGCACTGCTGTCGTTGGAGTAGGTCCTCTTGCTCATCCACCGTTTGTTTGGACTTTTCTTGTGGGCGGCGGCGACGGCAGCTGCGGCGGCAGACTCGTCAATGGCCATCACATCATCGATGAAGCCCACCTTCTTGGGCGAGAGGCTGAGTGATAGCGTGAAGTCTGGCGAGCCGCTTCTGCCCTTCCTCTTCTTCTTCTTCAAACTGGACTTGAGTTCGCTGTCTGTAATCTCGCTGTCTGAGAAGCAGGTGAAGCTGTTGTCGCGCTCCCTTAGGCTGCCGTGCTCTTGATCGACCTGGCTCGACTCCATTCGTTTGATGCGCTGCTCCAATGAAGCAACGCGTGATTGCAGCCCGCTGATCTGTTCCTCATATTGTTGTGCGGTACTGTCCAAGCTGCTGGCACCATCAGCCGTTGCCAGCTGACTCGTCTGTAAGGATGATCCATTGGCAGAGTTACGCTTCAACTTGCCCTCCGCCACATGTAGTCTGGCCTCTAGGTCATGGCAATAGGAATCGAGTTCAATGTTAAGTTGTCGCTCATTCTTCAAACTAGTGTTCAACTCATCGACCATTGATGTCAACTTGATCACATTTGCCTCCAAGTGTGCCAGACGTTCCTTATCACCTTGTTGCTCCTTGGTCACCACTGAAGGTGTCTTGGTTGATGATGTTGTTGCCACGGATGATGGTGCTGTGGCAGTCACAGTAGCTACTGGCTCGTGGCTTATGGTAGTTGCTGGCGTAGCCACTTTGGTTGTCGCGCTCGACACTGGTGCCGTGGCAGCAGGTGTAGTTGTTGATGTTGATGTAGTTGGTGTTGATTGGGATGGTGTCTCGCCTATGTAGCTCCTGGGAGGGACAGCCGGTGCCTTCTTGGCTGAGGCCGCTGCAGTCTTGGAACTTGATGGAGTGGACGCGTCTGGTGTCCACACCATTGATATTATACTCTTAATACCCTTCTTGTCGGAGGATGATGATGTTGTTGTTGTTGATGATCCTGATGATGAAGAAGATGCCTGACCAGTCTTCAGCCTCGATGGAAGTGTGAATGATGTCTTGAATACCATGTTTGATTGATCGTCTGATGTTTTTGAATCAGTTGTAGTTGATGTTGTTGATGATGAGGTTGTGTTGGTTGTTGGGGTTGGAGTCGATATAGGATGGGGACGAGGAGGAGGTACTTTGTTAGGACCTGTGGAAGAGGATGATGTCGATGAGGTTGTGGCACTTGCAGACTTGGGCGCGACTGCAAGTTTGGAAGTAGTGGTCGATGGTGGTGTGGCCGTTTGACCTTGGAGTGAAGGAGAGGATGGTAGTGACTTGGTTGTTGTTGTCGATGATGTAGTCGATGTGCCATTGACAGGTTGTGGACCAACCTTTTGATTCCAATATTGGAATGATGTCTTGTTGGTGGCCGTGCTGGTGTTAGAACTGGCACTGGTGCTGGCACTTGTTGTGGCAGAGCTTTTTGGAGCCCCGATCACGTGACTCGTGGTGGAAGATGATGTGGTTGTGGCTGTATGTTTTCCAGGTGTGGCCGGTGTGATTGTTGGTGGAGTTGCCATCGATGGCATTGTGGATGAACGTTTCGGTCTGGTGGCCATGACTTTGTTGTTAGGTGTCTGAACTTACCCTTTTGTAATTACCCTTGGAAACAATAACAACAAAAACAAGTTTGGATTTATCGAGTTTGTTGTTGATGTTGATAATGGAGATTGAATTGATACCTCTTGTGTCTCCAGGAGGTGGTATTGGATCTGTCTATCTCTACAGTCCTCCAATCACTGTCTCTGTCTCTCTGTGATCCACTAAGGGTATATGTGTGTGTGATTGGGGAACTAATGTTGTCGTGTGTGGTGGATGTGATTGAAGGGATTGTTGTTGTGGTGACGGTGATGGTGATTGATTGGGGTGAAGGTAAGCAAGTAGTAAGTGATGTTAATGGGACGGGCAAACGGTGATTTAAGAGTGTGACGGTATATATTTGATATATGTTTGATTGATCGGATAATATATTAGTTGTTAAATCGGCACCAGGATATTGGTGTGATTGATTGGTGTGATTGATTGGTGTGATTGATTGATTGGATGTATGTACAAAATAGGGTAATTGACAAAAAGGGTAATCAGATACTTTGTTGGTACTCTGTATATGTTTTTCTAAATAATAATACAACTATGAATGATTGGTCTACTTCACTAGTATCGAAAGTCGAAGTGATAAATATGATTGGTTGTTGTTGTATTTGAAATGGGTAGTCAATGTGAGAATGATTAATTAAGCAAGGCAATCTGTCAAAGCATGATGGAAGGATGGATGGACAGGCCACCACAAAGGACTTGGGCGAGTAAGTGGGAGAGACCTGTTTGAAAACATCAATAACGGTAAAATTAGACACTCTTTGTGTGTGGTGTTGTGTTGGAATCAATCAAAACAGTGACCACAATCGATCACATTCAAATAATTGTTTGTGTTTTTCGATCGAATGTGTCTCTAAGAGTGGGCTTCAATGAAATACTCTATCATAGAGCTTGGGAAGGTAGACCTGAATGAGAGATAGAGACGATTATTAAATTATTTGATTGATTGATTGTTTGTTGTTCAATCATTCAAACTTACTCGGTCATTTGAGTCTTGAGGAGTAATAATAATAATGATTCAAAGATAAAATATTTGATGGGAACTGTACCAAGTTTGGTTTTAGTGGTCTTTCTGGAGCACCTCGAACTACCTTGAAGAATCCCATCAAATCGAGAAAATTGATCAACCAATCAATCACTTTTATCAACTTCCTAATTCATGTGTACTTATAATTAGAATGACAACCAACAAATACTTCTTTCAAGCAATTCATTGTACAATATCATTGTTGGCAATATTGTTATGTGGACTATCATTTAAATGTATGTCATTCACTCATTCAATTAATCAATCAATCACGACACTCGCTCACACTCAATCAATCAGATGAATATGCATCAGTCAATCAATGTACATATTATATAGATAAGATAACAGGTACAGGATCAGTGTATATTGATAAGTTCAAGGGTGCTTTTGCTGGTATTCCTTTTGACTTTGATCTTAGGGATCAATGGCATATACCATTACCATCAATCATCCCAACTACCACACCAACACTATTCCCAAGCGGTGGAAGTAGTGATGGTGGTGGTAGTCACAAGTTCATCGACTCTGACGAGGTTAGACAAATGGTAATAAGATCATTCATAATGTTACTTGTTGCAATTGGACTACTTGTAGTGTCAATCTTCCCATCTGGTACCCTACTCTACAGACGTATGCCCGCCATGCGATTCATATTCTTCCTCCCAATCCCCTTCATCGTGGCCTCAGTCAGTATCTTCTTATACCAAGTTGGACCATGGTTCAGGAAGAACTTGTTTGTAAGTGATCACATGTGGCCCAACCCCTGGAACTATCCCCTCACTCATTCACACTCTCGCTCACACATCATCATCAATAGTGTGATGTTTCACAGAGCACTGGAATAACGATGGCCTACGTCGCCCTTGGACTGGTATCATTCAATGCGTTGATTATCATCGTTGTATGGTCACTGGAACGCAACAAGACACAGGAGGACACTGCCAATGCCAGTGATGAAGGAAGTAAGCTCTTGAAGGACAACAAGACTTGGTACTAGTCGTCGTGACTAGACCAGACAGTCACGTGTATAATAATAACAACAACAGACAAACATTATTTGCTTGCTTGGTTTGCTATCCAATTCTCATTTTAATCACGACCTTTCTTATGATAATGAATTGCTGTTATTGTTGTTGCCGCTGTAGCCGATTGTGCTGCCGCTGCTTTGCAATCATTTTACATGAAGTCTTCGTCATTGAACTGATCATAGTCCTGCAGTTCGCTGTCCATTTGAAGTGACTTCTTTGTTGTTTGGGCTGGATAGTACAGTAAGTTGTTAGTGTCCATTCAATCACATCATCAATCGATCAATCAATCAATCATCAATCAATCATACCTTTGGTTGGCTTCTTCTTTCCACCTGCATTCTTCTCTGCTTTAAGCTTCTCGTTTACAATGACAGTCAATGACTTGCCAATCTCGCCTACCTCGGCTGAAGTGCTGTTCACTGTAGCATGCTTCAGAATGTTCTTCAGCAGAGCTGGGTAGAAGTAGGATTTCTGTTTGGTCGTCAGTAAGTTAATGAACATTGATGATGTTGACGATGATGACGATGATGATACATACATCGTATTTAGTGATGTAGGTGGCTACGGCAGTAGCATACTGCTCAAACTCCTTCTCTGTCTTTGGATCCATTTTGTCGAGCTCACCCTCTACTCTGTTGACGGCCAGTGCGCCAAACAGGGTCTTGGAGTGCTCAAAGTCGGCAGCCTCCTGCAACTCTTGCTTCTTCTTCTTCTCCAGGTATGGATCCATATCATTCTCGGGAATGACGCCCATCTGCTCCTTCTCTCTCAGCTCGGCCAACTTCTTCATAGTCATCGCCTTTGACTTTGGCTTTGGTGCAGAGTTTGTCTGTCCGGCCGAAGTATCCTGTGTGTTCTCAGTCTGTTCCTCCTCATCATCATCCCATGAACCTAATCCATCTCCAGTTGGTTGATTCTCATTATCCCATTTGTTTTGAAAGTCTTCAGAGTCTACAATTTGTTGTTATTGTATACAATGATTAATGTCTGATTGTCTTTCTATCTTGAGTGTTGAATGATTCAAACACATACCCCAGTCGCTCATTCTTTATCTCTTTTCCTAAATACTATGTACTAACTAACTAACTAACTACTAATCGATGTATGTATCTGTATCTGTAATAACTTATAAGTAGTGTTTGAAACAAACTGATGTACACTCAAGTGTGTGTTCAACCTTTTGAAGAGAAACGATTGGAAGTGAGTGTTTGAAACAAAAAAAGAAACTCGCTCGTGTGTTGGTGTTCGTGGTTATTGATGAATGAGAGATGGAAGATGGACTGGACTGGAACGTCAATCCATCAATCAATCAATCCTGGATGATGAAGTTGATTATCTATCTAAGATATATATACTTTAATAATGATTAATGTGTTTGATTGTGTGTCCAATGGCACGCGTTGGAAATACAACTGATTACTTTGCAATCACTCGCTGAATAAATGCAGGATCAGCTTTTGAATGAATGAAAGGGATGATTACTTGTTCTCGGTCTGCTTGTAGTTGACTCTCATGCGAACGGCAATGCTGCCTGGTAGTGATGGATCGGTGATGGTCACCTCGTCACCTTCACCAACACCTAGCTCCTCGAGAGTCTTTTCGAGGTTGGGAACGGTGGACTCGTGCAGGATACCCTGCATGTAGAGGTTCCTTCCATTGCTGCGCAGGTTTGGCTTCTTGAACTGGAACTGCGAGTCGTTGGCAAGCATCTCGAGCAGTGTGGACAGGGTGGTCTTGGGCTCGACAGCGTATGTGACAATGTTGGTGCCGCACACAGCACAGCCCTCCTTCATCTCATACTCAAAGGTGTGAGTGTACACACCGCTCTGTCCATTGTACATCATGTAGTTGTTGAGGTATCCACTGCTCTCTGTGCAGAACTTGAACGCCTCATTGCAGGTCGCCGCGGCGATGATAGCGTTGGTACTGGCAATGGCTGGAATAATGTTCTTTGCCACACCCTGTGTTAGCTTGTAAGTGACACCAGTGATCTTGTGCTCCTCAGCTCTCTTCTTGGCGGTCTCAAACAACCAAGTCATGTGTTGAGGGTTGTCATTGTCAAAGGCCTCTGTACGGAAGGGAGTGAGGGGAGGGTGTGAGTTTGGCATGCAACGAAGATGACGATGTGAACTATCGATCGACAACTTACTTGAATCGAATGGCTTGGGAATGCTCTTGTCCTCGAGACCAAATATCAATGCCCATTGGATGCAATGCTCTGGTACACGTGGTGTGTTGGCGATGGTACAGATGGCGTACTTGGTCTGTGGAGGGAAGGAGTCGAGTGAGCACTCAAAGCACGAAGTGATGCGTGGAAGAATGACTCTTGCCTGGCCCTTGAAACCCTCCGTACCACCATCAATCAATGGGATGACGGTCAATGGATCGATGTTTCCCTCATTGTCCTTGACGACCAAGTTGACCAACAGTCCATTGATCCAACGTCTTGCCTCAATCGAGTCCAGACCAGCAATAATGACCTTGAACTGTCTATAGTAGTCATCATCCTTCTCTTGAATCCTGCACTTGTATCTATTCATGAATGAATGTTAGCAAGTCACATTCACTCATTCATTCGACTTCAACAACTCAATCAATCATACATACGGTGTTACTTTACAACCAGCAACTCTCTTGTTGATAAAGGCAGCGGCAACTTCAGCCTTGGACTTGCCAACATCCTTTCTTCTGAACAAGAACTGTCTGTTGAGGTTTGAGACATCGATGGTGTCCATATCGATGACGTCGATGTTTCTGAAGCCAGAGAGTGCGAGGTTCTTGAGGATCTCACATCCGAGACCACCTGCACCGATCACCAACACCTTAAAGTCACTCTGCAGGCCATTCTTGATGGTTGGTGCCTCTGTAGTGTCTGGCACAAAGTCTGGCGAAGCCAAAGGGCCTGATCTCTTTATGATCTTTTCAATATCTGTCCATCTTCCTTCAATCTCTACAAAGTTCTCCATGACCATAGGTGATTCCATCATCTAAACAAATAAATATGTATATATAATATTATAACAAATTGTAATTTAAGTTAATGAATGAATGAAAGAATGAAAGAATGAAAGAATGAAAGAAATGAATGGTTGGTGTTTGCCAAATTGAGGGAGAGTTGATGATCATTGAACCAATTTGAGAATTTATTTGGACTCTCGAATCTGTATTTCCTTGAAATATCTGTTACAAACAAATATCTTAAACTATTTAAAAGGTTCTTGAAACTAGTATCTCAATATGGTATAGTTCCAGATCAATCAATATATTATTCATTTATACATTGTTAATATAAATATATATTGGAAGTTCCTTAAATTGATACAACTACCAAGATAATCGAAGTGAGAGAAGACAAAGTTGTTCCCAAACTTCAGAGTTCCATTTTTTTTGATTTTTCCAATGAGATGTCGCATGGTGTCTTTCCTCTCTCTCACCATCTCTTACTTACGCTGACCTGACAACACTCTATTAATACATAAATATATATAATATAAACAAATAACAAGATATAATGGATAAGCAATTGAATGATGTTCTGACTCAATGGTATGATTGATATGGATAAGTTTGAAAAAGCAAACATCAGAATCAGCAGGAATCAATCAACAGAAACTGACATTGTTCAATCATATTAGCTCCTCGACCAATGGTGTCATTGGTATGGTTTGTGTAGATGAGTCAGGTCTGTGCTTGAAGGGTATGATCATCATCATGATACAGCGACGACGATAACGACGACGACTACGCAGCTCACTTACACATTGAATCAATCAATCACAATCGAACAGCCACTGGATCTGCCAACGCATCAACCGCAGGATACTATAGAGCTCTGATCGAGAAGGGAAAGCTATTAAAGAACGAGACACCAAACATTACTATAGAGACTGATTCATCGTATGTTTACATGACGTTGACATTCACGATGTTTCACAGCCATTAGCATATCACTAACATATAATCACAACAATAGCAATATCTTTATTCAAGAGACTGACAAGGTCACCTTTGCACTCCACAAGCTCCCATAAATTCACATATTGCAACGTCGATCCAGGAATCCTCATCATAATCACTCACTCTCTCATCTCTTGAGGTCAACAACAGCATCATCATCATAATAACAAGGAAACAGGAAGCAGGACTTGGATGTACAGACAGGCAGGCAGATAGATAGAAGAACTGAACGATTTGTGGAATAAACAGGGACACTTTGTAAATCCAACATTGCACGACAGGCGGATCGACTGTTATTGATTGAATGCCACCAAAAGAGCTCCTTGACACCAATGCATATGTAGTTTGTTATTACAAGATATATAACGCATGGTTACCATCATGGATTACCATTGCTTTATTAATTAATTAATATTATGACGATCACCATCATCCTCGAGATTGATTGATTGATTGAATGATTAGTTCGCCAACATTTGACGAAGGAGTAATGAGGCGGTGGCAGCAGCAGTAGAGGTGGTTGTAGGAGCTTGTGTTGTTGTTGTTGTTGTTGGTGGAGTAGTGGTGGTGGTCGTACCGGTAGTGCCTGTTGTGCCTGTTGTGCCTGTTGTAGTATCGCCAGTTGTAGCTGTTGTAGTGGCAGTTGTGGTTGTTGTGGTGGTGGTGGTAGTTGCGGGAGGATTGCCGCCAGAGTTGTGAACAAACTTCAACCAGACAATCAGTCCGATCGATGCGAGGAGCACGAGGATGATGATAGCCATGATGACCTTGTTGGCGACGGCACGTCGCGACATCTCTCCAATCGTCTTCCTGGCCGATGACAAATAATGATCAATCGAGTCGAACTTCTTCTCAAAGCCCAGCAGACGCTCGCGCTGCTGTGCCATGTTGTTCAGTGTGGCTTCGGCCACCTGGGTGTCTTGGTGCACCTGGTCGTTGGCCATTTTGATCATCTGGATGCCGCTCTCGAGCGTCTTGTTGGCCTTGGTGACCTTCTCGCGCTGAGTCATCGAGGCACTGTTGTTAAAGTCGCGATAGCTGGGCGAGCCGAGCAGATCTGAGTAGTTCTTCTCATTCTGGTACTTGTCCTTGTACTGCTGATATGTCTTCTTTGCCTGATAGAACTGTGTAAAGTACTGATTGGTTGATTTGCCTGTCCTATTAGACTCGAGATTGAGGCTCTCCAAGTTGCTCTCTATCGATGCTAGCAATCGCTCAAGCTTCTCAAGTTCAGCTTGTTTCAACTCTAAAGTATGATGACGATGTTAGGTATATGTTTGATTGATTGATTGATTGATTGATCGATCGTGATTGATTGAGTGATCGTTATGTTGATCTACGTACCTGGTGAAAGATTTGAGAATTTACTGACGATCTGATCAAAGTCTCTGAAGGACAGCTTGATCTCATCCTCATATGATTCGAATATATTGGACTAGAATGAATGAATGAAGGATGTCAGTTTATGTATGTATGATGGTATGTTTGAATCAATCACTCGCTTGTTTCATTTATACATACCATTGATGTATTGTATTGTATTGTATATATATATATATTTATAACTATCTATCTTAAACAAATAATAAGTTGTGTGAATAAACGATCCCTGGTTGAATCTTGATAACAAAAATACATGCTTTTGGAAGGAGTTGGTGTCAAAACATTGAATTTTGGAGCTGACGTTGACTTCCTTGCAAAAGCAAGCACTTTCCTCCTCCCTCAGTCTTGGAAATCAATAACACATTATGTACTTGTATTAATACAAATACA
Source organism: Acytostelium subglobosum LB1 (assembly GCF_000787575.1). Lineage (NCBI taxonomy): Eukaryota > Evosea > Eumycetozoa > Acytosteliales > Acytosteliaceae > Acytostelium > Acytostelium subglobosum. The sequence goes on along the minus strand of NW_012236514.1, from coordinate 277,912 downwards.
AATACAACATATAACATACCCATAGAGACAGGAGGACATGTTGTATTTATTCATTTAATCCTATCTTTGAATGATGAACAAGAATAATAATAATAATATAATACTTCAAGTTCAATCATCATTATTGGTTGATTTGGCAATTGATGTAGCCATTGAGATTGTTGGACAAACAGGAGTTGCAGTTACCCATATTATTTTGGATGGGTGTCATCTGGCATTCGGGATCAGGATACATGGTCAATGATGTTATGTTGCCCTCCTTGTTGAACACTCCATGGCCTGCCTCTGCAGTGCCACATGCCGTCGGGATATAGACACACTGTTCGGTAGGGTACAATTGGCACTTGTTGACACCCTCGCATACATCATCACAGTAGTTGCAGTACGGTACGGTCTTAATAAGATACCAATCATTGATGAGGTTGTTGAGAGGGATGTAGTGTCCTTGGATGATGGACCTGGTGCTGCCACTCAATCAAAGCAGCCACCTTCATTCACAATGAACCCTTCGTCGTGGACAGGGGCAGAGGGACAGGCCAACTCACTTCTTCTTCACTCCACACGCCCAATGACAATGATCCAATCTCGTAGAAATCAGGGATTGGATGAGCAGAGTAGTCAACCTGACATGCTTCCAATGGTCCATTCACCCAGTTTGGATCCTGCCACTGGACTCAATTGAGCTGCAGGAATTCCAGGATTTTTTTTCAGTTATTAACAAAAATAATGATAATTTGAAAAAAAACCGACTTTAACTCAATTGGTAGAGTGTTTGACTGTAGTGTAAACAAAGTAATCAAAAGGTCGCTAGTTCGATTCTGGCAAGTCGGAACTTTTTGGCTATTAAAAATGAATGATATACTATTTTAATATAAAGAGATGTACTCTTAATATTATTGAACGTTCACTTGAGAGTATGACAGTTAGTAATTGAAGACCCACTGTCTATGAATGAACGAATCTAATATAAACTTATTTATTTATATTTATAATGATTGGTGTAACCAAGAGGACATACCTTGAGAGTATGACAGTTAGTAATTGAAGACCCACTGTCTATGAATGAACGAATGAAGTGATTGAGTGCGCGAAGCGACATCAAAACACTTTGGAAAACGAATCATTCGACTCTGGAAGTTCCTCATGTTACACTATCCGAAGTTCGTAATAATAAGGAAAATCCTCGTGGAATGATCCCAAACCCAAATATCTTAATTATAGATATTTTTTTCCCACCACAGACTTTCCAAAATATCTATGTTTATATCAAAATTTGATCAACTCATTGTCCATTTAAACATAACTCTATTTATTATTATCACAACACAAACAACAACAAAGAACAAGATTAAACAATGAATATGGGATACGTTGTCATTGTCGCGGCCATCAACTTGTTGTTGTTTGGTCACAACATCAATCAAGTGTCTGGTTGTTCACTGGATCAAGAGTATCGCAATACATCGGCCACTTACTATGACCTCGACTATGCAAATGGCGCATGTTCCTTTGGCAACCTCTATGGAACAACGGCACCAGGCACACCATACATCACAGCACTCTCGGAGGTCTGGTACAACAATGGAACAAACTGTGGCGATTGCCTCGAAGTCTACTCACCCTACACCAATCGCACGATCGTCGTCTATGTCACAGACCTATGTCCAATCGAGGGCAACCCCGTGTGTGACCGACCCTACCACCTCGACCTCTCGCAGGCCGCATTCGTTCAGTTGGGCAACAAGTCACAGGGCTACTTGGAGAACTTAAGATGGCGCAAGGTCACCTGTGGCAACATGCCAACCAGTGGTGTTGGAGTCAAGATGATGAAGGGCTCAAACTACTCATGGTCGGCATTCCTCATATTCAATAGCAAGGTTGGCATCAAGTCTGTGGACATTCAGTTGGCCAACAGTACATCATTCACAAAGTTGAAGAGAGCTGATTACAACCCATTCATTAGTATCAATGATCATAGCAAGGGTCCATTCACTCTAAGAATCACATCTGATCTAAATGAGAGCATACTTGTCACAATACCAAAGGTTGTGGAGGACACTGTAGTCTTCTCAAACAATCAATTCAACACATCAGACTGTATCAATGGCCAGATGTACATTTCAAAGTACTCATCAGGTTCCACGCTACTCCCCAACATCATCATCACACTACTTGTATTAATACTATCATCACTACTGATCATTGCTTAAATAAATTAATAATAATTATTATTATTGGATGTTGTTACATGATGTACAGTTGATGATTGTGGCGCCGTGGAAGTGGAAGTTGTCACCCCCACACCCACATGGAAGTTGTCTGGGAAGTTGATGTCATCCCAACCTTCATCGTCGTCATCTCCGAATGGATCGTCAACCAGTTGGTAAGGCTTAAATATCAACTTGGTACTCTCTCCATTGTTTGGTAACATAAAGTCGCTGCTGTAGTCCTCGATGGCCAGCCTTGTGAAATGTGGCAACAGTCTCCTGTTCACATCGTTTGGCTTCATGACACAGAGGCCAGGTGGGATAATGACCTCAGGCCACTCCTCTTCCAATACCTCGCGGCAAACACCAGGTAATAGAGCCTCAGGCTTTTGGTCGTGTATGGACCATGGTTCGTCGGCGGACAATGTTTGAAAGTCATCATTGTGTAACCTATGCTTGAGTGCCAGTGGTCCTTCAATGTCCAGATCATCAAAGCACTCCTCCATCATGTTTGGCGTTGAGGTGGCGCTGGACTGAACTGGTGAGAGGTTCGGACTGGTGAGAGGTGGGATGTTGTTGAGTGTGCTGCTACCTTGTCTAAGGTTAAGGCTGCCAGTCTTCTCTGCGCTACGATATGTCTTTGATAGTGATCCACCACTTAATGTCTTTAGACCAATGTGTCGCTTGGCCAATGGCTTGCGTGAGCCAAGTGATGACCAATCCAGGTCATCGTCGTCCAGTGCCTCCTCGCTCTCCCTGAACCTCTCCAGTTTGGCCGAGTCAAAACTACCAAAGTCTGACCACTCCTCAAGCTTGTTGCGTGGCGTGTGCTTATGGCTACCAGTGCCACTGCTGCTGGATGTCTCGTCGTCGGATGCAAAGCCCATCTCCTTGTCCCAGTTGCTCTCCTCGTTGGTTGCGGATGATTCGTGTGTTGTAGCATCGATGTGTGGATTTAGTTTGAGTTGTAGTTTGGGTTGAGGACCTTCAAAGTCCACATCGTCCCATTCATTAGTCTCGTCGACCACCTTCTTCTTCTTTTTCTTTAGTAGCATTGGAAGTACATTGTTGTTTGAACAAGGTACCACTTGTCCATTATCATCGATTGTTGGTATCATTGATGAATTGGATGATGACGATGATGTAGTGTTTTGTATCAACTTGCTTATTGACATCTGTCTGATTGCTCCAAGATGTTCACGATCGTCCAAGTCCCTCGACTCTGGGAACCATCCACCCAAGTCCATAGCATGTTTGTTCTGGCATTCATAGAATGATTGTAACAATGCCTCTGTGATATTGAATTCTCCTTCTTCTTTAAAGGCTGAAGGACGGAGTGTTAGACGCAAGTCAATAGGTCCAGATTGGTTGGTTCACCCACTTACTATTATCATTATTCTGATCGTCCATTGCCTCAAACACGTCCAAGTCATCTTCATTGCCTCGCCATTTCATTGTGACTGGATCAAGGACCATTCCATTTTGGACTTTATGTTGGACATTCCTTTGTTAGTATTCGATCAGTGTCAGCGGAAAATACAAACAAACATACCCTTGGTATCAAGTACACCACCATTGAGAGGAGTGATAAGGCCAGGTGTTCTGAAGCGAAGTAGGTCCGCTTCATTACCTCGCCATTCTTGTAGTTTTGGATCCCATCTCATGTTGCCAATGACCATTGAATCCTCGTGTCTGCCCATGTTTGAGATGAGGGCTGGTGCTACGCCTCGTGGAAAGCCACTCAGTTCATCATCATTGCCCTTCCAGGTGAGTGACACTGGATCAAACTCCATATCACCAACTACCACTCTATTCTGTTTCTTGTTCAACGGTTTGATCAAAGTTGGTCCTCTTCTTTTCTCAAACTGTTGATACATATATAGGTGTAAGTATCATCCATTCCTTCATCCAAAAACATGACCTGGTGAACAGTATAGTTACCCTTCTCTTTGCTTTTGATATGGCATGCTCAAATGATACATCATTGTTGTTATGATGTCTGAATGGACTCGCCAGTCCAGACCCATCAGAGGGTGTGAGATGGAACACCTCCAACATGGCCATCTCTTCCTTTACCATTCGTTCTAGATCCATCAATAATTCACTTGCCTTCCTTATATTTACTCTTGCCGGACTATCCTCTGCATCTACTTTTGGAAATAGGTGTGTATGTGTTAGGTCCATCCAACAAACAACATGATAATGATGATGATGATACCCACCTATTTCCATTATCATAACTGGATGTATGATACCAACATCTGCAACTAAACTATTGTACAATGACTAATAATACAAAGATTGAATGAATGAATGATTGAAAGAATGAAGGTATTATAATGAATTACAATTATAAGTTACAGTACAACAACAACAACAATAACAACAACAACATTAGAAGAGGCATTGCCTATGTGTCGTGATATACACGTGTAATGAATGAATGATGGATGGACCATCCAAGCCAATCCAGTGCTAACAACAACAACAAAACTTTGTCGACAATAACTTGTGTGGTGCTAAAGGTGTGCTTGAGTGTGGTCCTCACTTTGATTATCAGAACCTTTGTCTGAATGAAAAGTGTGAAGTTGGCAAAGTGTCTTCAAAGATAAACAACCTCCGCAGGTGGGCAGACATCCTGACACACAAAGAATAAGAGAGCGGGGACATCACAAAAGGTGAGATCTATTTATGATGTAGTAGTTGTTGTTGTTGTTGTTGGGTTCAATAATCGATTACTAATCATATCTATTTGAAACGACTACTCAATCTATATATCTAACAAATATGTTAACTCTCTATGACAGATTTATTCTTTTCTTTGAAACAGTATGTTTTGGAAAATACTTATGGCAAGTCTAGTATCTAATTGACGATCTTTATGATTTTGATTGTGAACAGACACGTCAACAAACGGTAAACAATTCAAACATGGGATCAAGAAATCCAATCTTCGAAGAAATTCAAAAATTTGAATGACATGACATTGAAACATCATGTAAATAACAAAAATCAGATATTCACAACAGATACAAACATAACAGATACACATATACAGAGATGAAGTTTAACGCAAAGATACATGCTTCGAAGAAACTATTGAGTAAGTCCTAGATAATCAATCATTCAATTAATCAATCAAACAATCATCCTAACGAATGAAACAGAGATAGTACAATCAATCATAAAGATAAAAGGTGAATGTATAATGCACATTGCACCTGAGCTCACTAGATTCATTGTGGCCAGTGATGCGAATGACTCGATGCAGGTGTGGGTCGACGGTGCCACTTACCTCTTCTTTGAGGACACTGTCATCTCCAGTCTGAACAACAACATCATTGCCATTCAGATACACCTACAGCATTTGAAACAGGTGTTGCAGTCGGCCGTCAACATCTCTGGTGACACTCACGTGCGTCTGAGGAAGAAGGACGGATGCAACACGCCCTTCCTCACATTCACAATCACACAGTCGTCACGAGCTGTCTTCCTGACGCAGGACATCCCCATCGTGGTGCTGTCCGCGCAGAACCTGGCCAACTTTGTCGAGCCCAAGCTGCCCGGCTCCAGCTTCAACTTCTTCATGCCGCCACTCAAGCACGTTCAAAACATGATTGAGAAGATGCGCAATATATCCGATCACCTAACAATCGAGGTCAACACCAACACACAGCAAGCATTGTGCTTCTCTGTCGAGACTGGCACTGGATCAATCAAGACATTCTACGATATCACCTATCCTACAATCGAGGGACAACCTTCATTGCAAGCAGACAACTACTCAACCATCAAGGTGGACATCAAGAAGTTCTCAAAGGCATTGGTCTCGCATCAGATCGATGCCAATCATGTAGTGTGCTGCATTCACGAGGGTAGCACACTGGTACTACATGTCATGGAGAAGGACATGTCACTCTCATATTATATTCCTTTAATTTATTGAACAATCTCAATGATAAAATCACATCAACTTGCTACCCTCAACAAACAATCAGCCAGTCAATCAATCACCAATATCGCGATTCACAAATGATCACATGATCAAACCCAATCATATCCAATCAATGTACATACACACACGGACATCCCTTCATTAAACTACCCTCCCTCCTTCACTCCATTATTTGTTGTTAGCAAGCTAGCTATGTTGGTGTTTATTAGGAACTAATAAAAAAATAATAATAATAATAATAATAAATTATAAAGGTATGATGGACATTGATTTACAAGCCGAGACCACCGAGGAGACCGTCAACAGCTCCAAGGACGCCGAACAGGAGACCGTTGACAGTGTTCTCAACACCGACAACCAGACCACCAACAACTTGGGTCAAACCGGCATTGGTGTTAGCAGACTGGGAGGCACCCAGTGCACCTGATGTTGAGACGGTGTTCTTGTTGATGGCAGAGGCAGAGGCAACGTTGCCGAGGGAGGAGATGGACTCTGTTTGAATAATTGTAAGTTAATTATTATTATCCATTAGATGGAATGCAGGGATATTCAAACATACTCATGATGGTCATTTTTGAATTGATTGATTGGATTTGAGTATTAAGTAATAAATATAATTATTAATTGTTTGATTTGATGAATGTAAGGAATGATTAATCATTCTTATTTATAGTGAATATTATTGATTGGTTTGGATATGATTGGATATGATTGGATATGATTTGAACGGATATGAATTGGTACCATGTACAATCCATTGAAAAGATGTAACTTATCTATTCAACTCATTAAGAATGGATATTAGAAGAATGTTAATTCTCACTTGAACGAGAATTAGTATCAGTTTGAACGAGATTCAGATGCAACACGTGACATCTACTTATAAGTATATTAATTATAATCATTCATCTTCCAGGCGAACATTAGCGAACTGCCCAATCTCACTCGCCAACTACGCTTATTCCTTCTAACTTATTGAATGATTGATTGATTGATTAATTGATTGCTTACTTAAATGGATGTTATTGATTGATCACTTATAACACATGAACACCCCTTAATTGTTGAACAGATTTATGTATAAGCGTAGTAAGTGTCATTCTGATCAAACACATGAACCCACACACTACCATTCACACACATCAATCATTCAATCAGCTGACCAGTTTCCGGTTAGCATGTACTCAACTACGCATAATCCAACTCTTCCAATCAATCAATCTATTCATCCAACCAACAAACCATCCCATCAACCAATATGTAATAATATTATTATTGTTGTTGCCGTTGTCGCTTCCTCCACGACTACAATTAACTAGTGATACTAACTTTATTAATACTTTTTGTGATGAATAACAACTCAATTACCATCATCGACCTGCCTGAACCTTAGAATGTAAAGATTGAATCCTCGGTGTAGTTCAATGATGTCAAGTGACCCGTCATGGCCTTGTTCATCACTGGTGGTCCACAGAGAACAGCCTTGTTCTCAGAGGAGGCTTCTGCGAATTGTTGCTTGATCATGTCGACGGTGATGAATCCCTCACCCTGGGTCCAACCAGCGGGTGGCTTGTTGAGTACAAAGAAGAGTTTGAATTGCTCGGGATGCTTGTCCACCAGGGCCTGAAGCTCATCACGCATGAGGATGTCCTCCTCGGCAATGTTTCCAAAGATCAACGAGATCTTGGTCTTGTCGGCGGGGTTTCTGAGGATGGCGTGGATGACTTGGTACATTGGGGTGATGCCAGTGCCACCGCACAACATGCCAATGTTCTTGAACATGTTGGGCACGTAGTTGAACTTGCCCTTTGGGCCACGCACGTCGACCGTGTCGCCAATGGCCAGTCTGTCCATATGACTGGACATGGCGCCCTTCTCGTAGACCTTGATCAGCAGATCAAAGTGACCGTGATCCTCATCCGAGGAGATTGGTGTATAAGGACGTGAAGCTTCCTTTCCATCAATTACAGCGCGCACAGAGATATGTTGACCAGTAGGCAAGCCCAACACGTCTGTTGAACTTGGCAGAGCGAATCTAAAGATACGAGTATTATGATTTACAATGATCTTCTCTTTAAGAGGGAACTGTTGGTATTCATTCGGATTTAGTGCAACTGTGAGTGTAGTAGGAGTGATCAATGTTAGACGTCTGTTTGTTTGATCAATTGAATGATTGAATGAATGAAATGATTACCCTTTGGTACAATAGTTCTCTTTACATTCTCTGGACTCTTTATCTGATTCGATGATGCCACAAAGTACTTCCAACAAAATAGGATAACGAGGGCAGCAAGTAGAAATCCAAACTTGATCTCTGAGCTTGTTGATAACAAATCAATGAATAAGTACATTATTTATATGTATATGTATGTGTGTTGGTATTATTATATGTATAATAAAAATATATTGAAAATAAGATTAATGAATAAATGAATATGAATGAATGAATAGTAGCACAACTAATCGATTAGAAGTACAATGATTGAATGAATGTATGATATTTATGACACGATGCAAGGACGAAAGAGTCCAACCTATTTTTGTGGATTAGTGTCGAAAAACCATGCATGGCGTGTGCGATGACTGCTTGTGAGTGTATGTGTGACAGGTGGGAGGTGAGGTGGTTGAGAGGCTTGTTGGTTGTTGTTGGATTGATGGTTTTCAAAGAGTCCAAGCAACACACACAATAATGTGAGTAGATGATCTTAACGATCATGTAGAGGGGCACTCATTGATGAGTCGGTTTGATGGTGTGTCAGTGAAGGTACCAAGAATCTTTGGAACTTGTGTTGGGTATGTAACATGGCACGATCCATGATGTAACGACCTTTTGAAGTTGTCAATGTTGAGTATGTTCTCAACTTTTTGAATGATTGGAAACTGACAAAATGATATTAATAGAATGATTGAATAAATAAATGGATGAATGTTGTTATTGTCCTTTTGATGGACACTCTTGGAACATATTATGGAACAACATAAATAAAATTGTTAACAATTTGTAACGAGTGAAGTCAAAAGTGACATGGTGGATTGATGAATAGATGGATGGATATGCCATTGATGATGGTGATGATGACAAATGGTAGACTTCATCAAGAAAGCGCAAGTGATACTCGATATTAACAACTTTTAATTCAATCAAGGTCTGTTCTAATTGTTCAGATGCAGTCAACAACATTATCAAAGGTCTCAAGGATGGCGAACCATTTACCTTTCGAATGAGTCGACATGTTTCTAATGAGACGGGTGCAGCTAGACTCACCTGGAAACAGTTGAGATGCCCCAAGTGTGGTACATTATGGATGGACAGAGATGAGAATGCCGCCATCAACATTGGGGTCATTTTTGTTGGAGCCCTCGAGACACATCCTAATGTACAATACCAGAGGATCGAGTTTTTCACAAGGAAGGCTCAGGACAAAGAGACAAAGAAGACTACTCAATAAATGATGAACAGGTATGATAATGGATGAATGATGGATGAATGTGGATAGTGATAATGATGATAAAGTTCTACTCCATTGGTCAAAGGTTGTGTCAATCACAGTCTAGGCTATGGTACTATAGTACCATAGCCTGAAGGTTGATAAGTTACCACTGTTCTTGATCATTCCAAACACTACAACCTTTGAGTGTTGTCTATCAATGCATGTTTAAAGGATGTTTGTAGTGGTGAAGTTATTCACTATGAAGCAAGTGGTCAGTGGTGGTTTACAATAAATGATGAACTGGAGTGATAATGGATGAATGATGGATGATAATGATGATGACGTAAAGTGATTAATGGATGGATGGATGGATATGTCCATGATGATAATAGTTCTCCGCCAATTTGAGTGGTGTTGAATAACACCTTTTGAATTAGACTTCAAGATAAACAGTAGTACCATAGCCTATGATTGACACAACCTTTGACCAATGGAGTAGAACAGCTCAGCTCTTACTTGGCGGCATTCTTGCTGCTGGTCCTCTTGGTGGTTCTTGGAGCAGGCTTGGCAGCTGGCTTCTTTGGTGCAGCCTTCTTGGTGGCAGCAGCGGGCTTCTTTGGAGCAGCCTTCTTTGGCGATGGGGGAGTTGGCTTGGCAACCTCAGCAGCCTCGTGATCGTCGTCTGAAGCTGGGGCAGCAGCGGCGGCAGTGGTCTTCTTGGTGGCAGTCTTCTTGGTGGTGGCCTTCTTTGTCTTGGGGGCAGCGGCAGTGGTGGTGGTGGCAGCCTTCTTGCTTGGTCTCTTTGGTGGGAGCTTGTAGCTGGCCTTGACCTTGACAAAGGTACCCTTCTCAGCGAGACGCTTTAATTGCACCTTGAAGTGAGTCTCGAAGCTCTCGCCGACTGGGTAGTTGGCCTCGATGAACTTCTTGATGGCGGGGATCGAAGAACCAGTGCGATCGGCATAGTGCTCGATGGCAGCAGTGATCATGTCCTGGTAGGAGGGCAAGGTGCTCTTCTTGGCGGCCGTCTTGGTGGTCTTCTTGGTCGCAGTCTTTGTGGTCTTGGCGGTCTTGGTGGTCTTTGGTTTAGCAGCTGTAGACATTGTTGATGGTTGTTGGTTGTTGTTTAATCTTTACAAAGAAAAATAATATACTGTGATTATTATTAATGTAGTGAAGTAAATGTGATTGAATGATTGAGACTAGAACTATATGCTGAAAAGCAAATGATAGAGCTAGACTTGATGGAGTGAAGTAAGGTTAACTGTTAAAGTTATTTGTTGTGAGTGAGAGTTGGAGGTGAAAATAACAAAGTGATCGTGTGTTGTTGGATATTGAATAATAACAAGTGACTGACTGATCCCACTCCTCCTGCTCCACCACAACCAATCCAATCCGTTGCCACTAACCAGTCGCGGTCTTTCCCAGTAACGACCAATTTGGATTTGAATTCAAAAGTTTGTACAAGATGTGGGTTGTGCGGATTTTTCTTCTGGATTTCAGGCGCTTTTTAAACATGTAAACAATTTGAATTCAAATTACAAACACCATTTAGGACCGTTAGATTATATTTACAATCTCCCAACACTGTTGGTAAGGATTGTTATTGTGGCCGTTAGGTTTGGGTATCGGACATTGATCACCTGGTTCAAAAATTGGTATGATCCATTCAATTTCAAAGTTCCACAGATGACATGTCACATTTACTGTTTGGTTGGCGATCTTGGGTATCATCGTCAGACGTCTGATGTTGGTTGTTGTCACAACTCTATTGTGAACACAGAATAATAAAGAGGTTTTGGATTTTAAAATACGTGGATGATTGCTGGACATCATGAACAAGATATCGTTGGTCTTGGATGAGATGATCCAGCATCATTCAAGTATTCGAGTGTTCACTCGATGACATGACAACTGGGAGTCATGGTACGTGAGATCAACAATAACCTGGTATGGAGGTAACCAACCAAAGATTTATCACAATAATTAAATGTACATTTGATTCCGATTGTCAATGATCATACATAGGTATCTCAACTATTAAAGTAGATATTATTTATTAAACCAATGAATCCGACATTATTATTAAGTTAATATTATTATAAAATATCATTGAACTATCATGTACAAATTTTCTTATATATATATATATGTCTTAATACAATTAATTATTATTATTTTTAATCAAAGAGATAAAGTTGGACTGGTGTGGTAAAGAAGGTTCTGTTTTTTCTGGAGTTCTGAAATTAGTAACAAAATGGGGAGATTACAACAATCCCTAAGTTGGTGATGAAAACACAACTAATTAATGATGATGTATCATTATTAACATTAACAATCACAAGCTAAACACTTTACAATAATTATAAGTAGTAGTAGTAGTTTGAAACAAATATAATATAGATATTAAGTAATCAAACAGACAGAGAACAAGACAGACTACAACAACAAAAAATAAAACAAGGCAAAACACAATGGTCAAGTTCGACGGCAGCAAGACCAATCAAAGCTTCAAGAAGAAGCCATGCCATTTCTTCTGGAGGGGCAAGTGTACCAATGGTGATAGTTGTACATTCTCACATGGTATGTATACAGTCATCAGTCATTGTCGACAGCATAATCTAATCAATCCATTCGAATTTAAAGATGGAACTGATAAACCAACTGATGACCCTGATGATGAATATCGTCCAACTTCATTCCTTGGCACATCTTTTGGACCCAAGCAATGCAAGTATTGGATGAAGTATGGTAATTGCCCTCGTGATAGCTGTCCTTATGATCATCGTATGTTGGTCACAGTACTTTCAATCATCAGACTAGACTAGAGAACACTAATACATTACATCAGCTCGTATTACAGATAAAGAGGAGCAGCAACAACAACAACAACAAACAAAACTGAAACAAACTAGTCCTCAAAAGACTTCAACAACATCTACGACAACGACCACTACTACAACAGCGACAACAGCGACAACAAACAAAACTAGTAATAACAATGGCAATAGTAATGGCAAAGGCAAAGTTGTTGGAGATGAAAGTAATGCAGGTGCATCAACCACTTCAACAACTACAACACCACCAGTTCAGCCTTGGACATCGAAGCTCGTTGTAGTCTCTGATGTGAAGGGCGCACCAGAGCCAACTGAGGTGACATCCCCTCCCAAGCTTCAGTCAGTGGAAGGTGAGTGCTTGTTCATCCAATCAATCGGTTGGTCAATCAATCAAATTAACTATTTCTCTTTACAATATAGTTCTGCCTAATTTAAGTAACTTGGATCAATTGGCAAGCGGCAATGTTGTCAACAATAACAACACAGTAACAGCTGCTACCACAATGATCCCACCAACAACTACAACGACCAATCAGATGGATAACAACAACAACTCAACATCATATCTTATGACACCATCTTCAATGAATGCATTCCTTTCGCCAACTATTACTCAATCATTTTATGGACAGCAATTGCTACAACAACAGCAACAACAGTTGCTGATGCTGCAGCAACAACAACAACAGCATCAACTTCAAATGAATGCATACTTGTCAAACGTGGATATCCCAATTACAACAGCAATGCCAACGACACCAACCACTCCAATGGCTTCAATGTACACATCGTCACCCATAACATCGTCGTCATCGCCGCCATCAGCATCATCATCGTCATATCTGACGTGGGGCACTCAAGAGGTGATACTTTGGCTCGTATCAATCAACATGCCAGAGGCAGTGTACAAAGCGTTTGCACAGCAGGAGATCAATGGAAAGTCTTTGGACCTTATCGATCCTGCCGACTACAACGAATTGGGCTTGACGACTGTCGGTCGAAGAAAGACCTTTGAGTCTGAGCGCAGTCAATTGGCAAGCAAGAAAATTGATCATCTTCAACAAGTTGTTGCTGGTCTTGGAAACCTTAGCTTTGGTAAATAGGTCAGGTCATGCCAGATCATCAAGTCAAAGGAATAGCAGGCTGTGTGGCAAGTGTTCCAGCCATCCTCTCCTGCCCTGTCCTGCCCTCACATTGTGATGTGAGTGATTGATTGATTGATTGATTGACGACAAAGATAAGAAGTAATAAAGTGAATTTCGAAATATCTACATCTCCATCACTCTATTCAATCAAACAAACAATCATGGATTGATTCCAGGTTGACGAGGAATGAGAAGTTGTGATTAGTGAAAAATAAAAATGAATTAATTTAATTAAAAAGTTGAAAAACGAACGATTGTTTGATTGATTGATGATTGTGTGTATTCATTCATTCATTCATTTATAACAATATACATATACACATACACATATTCATTAATACTAAAGTTAAAGATCAATAGAGATGACTAGAGTATGTGTGAAACAACTTCCAAAGCATCTCACAGAGAGGAGGCTGAAAGAGCACTTTGAACGATTCGGTGTCGTCACTGATTGTAAGATTATGAAGGCTGGGTATGTACATGATAACGAATCATTCACATCACATTACATCACATACACATACTAACATCATTGATATATAATAGTGATGGATCATCTAGAATGTTTGGATTCGTTGGATTCTCTACAGATAGCGCAGCTAAACAGGCATTGATGCTACATGGATCATTCTTGGACACGTCAAAGATAACGGTGGAGATGGCTGTTGGCAATGAACAGGCTGCTAGACCATGGTCAAAGTACTCTGCAGGCTCATCTGCTTATAACAAGTTGCACGAAGCTGATAAGAACAAACAACTTCAAGAGTTGGCCAAACAGAAGAAGGGGAAGGGCAAGGGCGACGAAGATGATCTCGAGAATGATGATGAATACAAGAAGTTCAAGGGACTGATGCAGCCCAGAAGCACAAAGAATCTATGGAGCAATGAGGATAATGACACACTGAAGAGTGACCAGCCCGCCACACTACCAAAGAGCAAGAGAAGAATAGAGCACGATTATAAGAAGAATAAGGATCTGGTCATGTTTGACGACGATGTCAAGGGTGATGGTGCAGCCAAGGGTGATGACGACGATGATCTATACGAGGACATGCCCTCAGCACAAAAGCAAGACAAACAAGATAGTGAACAAGGCAACACAATAGCAAAGGATAGCGCAGTGTCTGACTTGGATTGGTTCAAATCAAAGTTGCAAAAGGATGATGGAGACGATAACGATAATGAAGATGATGAAGAACAAGAGGACTACGAACAAGAAGAGGAAGTAGAGGAAGAGGACGAGGAGGACAAAGACGAAGAGATGAAGGAGGAGGAGCAAGATGAGGATGAAGAGGAGGAGGAGGTAGAAGAGAAGAAGGTTACAACATTCAAGGAATCAAAGTTCGAGTTTGAATCGGATTACTCCAGGCCAGATGATCAAGAGGATGTTGGAGAGTCTGGAAGACTGTTCCTGAGGAACCTGTCATTCACAGTGACAGAGGACGACTTGAAAAAGCTATTTGAGCCTTATGGAAAGCTGTCAGAAATATATATTCCAATCGATAAGGACACCAAGAAGTCAAAGGGTATTGCATTCCTCTTGTACATGGTGCCAGAGAATGCCGTTCAGGCCATGACTGAGATGGACGGCAAGATCATCCAGGGTCGACTTGTACACATCCTTCCAGCCAAGAACGCACCACACACTGTCAAGAAGGCCAACGCCGAAGACGAAAAGAACACCAGTAGTTACAAGAAGCAGCAAGAGCGTGAGCTCAAGGCTGCAGCAGGATCGACCTACAACTGGAACGCCCTATTCATGAGAGTATGTTATGTAGTTGCGAGCGATACCATGATCATAATCACTCACTCACTCAATCAAACAATCAATCAATCAATCAAACACTTTAGTCTGACGCGATTATAAGTTCATTGGCAGAGAGATATAAGCTGACGCAGGGAGAGATATTGGATCCAAATTCGACAGACATGGCAGTTAGGATGACATTGATGGAGACATATATTATCAATGAGACTAGGAAGTTCTTGGAGGAGGAAGGCGTTGTCATTGATAAGATTGGTGGCAAGGGCATCGAGCGTAGCAAGACAGTCATTCTGGTAAAGAACATCCCTCACAAGACTACGACCAATGAGTTGGAGCAACTGTTTAGCAAGTTTGGCGAGTTGGCAAGGATGCTACTGACACCCGCCAGGACATTGGCGCTGGTTGAGTTCTACCACGTCTCAGAAGCCAAGGTCGCCTTCCAGAACTTGGCCTACACAAAGTTCCACCATGTGCCTCTATACCTCGAGTGGGCGCCCAACGGCGTGTTTAGCAGGCCAGCCGAGACAATGGAGCAAAAGCAGGCGCGCAGGGAGGAGCAGTTACAGAAGGAGAAGGAGGAGGAGAGACAGCGCGCCAAGGAGGAGCGTGAGCGCGAGAAGCTGATGGCCAAGGCTGGTGAGGTGCCAACGATCATGAAGGCCGACTATAAGCCATCATACGTATTTATCAAGAACTTGCACTTTGACACCAAGAACGACACACTCAAGGAGCGTCTCAAGGGCGTCAAGGACTTTGTCAACGTCAACATTGCCACCAAGCTTCATCCAAAGACTGGTGAGAAGCTGAGTCATGGTTACGCCTTTGCCGAGTTCTCATCCAAGCAGGGCGCATTCGAATGCATCAAGAAGTGGAATGGCGCGACGATCGATGGTCACGAGATCACGATCAAACTGTCGGACAAGAACACACTGGAGGTCGGTGGCAAGGACAAGGAGCTGCCCGAGCACGCCAAGAAGAAGCAAAAGACAGAGGGCGATGGTGCGCCAGTTGCCACCGTGTCGACCAAGATCCTGGTCAAGAATCTTGCGTTCGAGGCCACTCAAAAGGACATCAGACAGCTGTTTGGAACGTATGGCGAGCTGCAATCGGTCAGACTGCCCAAGAAGCCACAAGGAGGCCACAGAGGTTTCTGTTTTGTCGAGTATCTCACAGAGCAAGAGGCCAAGAATGCCATGGATTCACTCAAGTATCCTCATCTCTATGGAAGACATTTGGTGCTCGAGTATGCCGAGGCCGACAAGAACGTAGAGCAACTCAGGGAGAAGGCACAGACAGAGTACAATAAACTCAAGGCCAAGAAGTAAGAGTAATAGTTCAATCAAATGGATTGTATTCTTTTTTATTATAATTGTATGATCGAGTGATTGAATGATTAATATGAAATGAATATTGGGCGACATTGAAGTGAAGATGTTTGGAAACCCATGAGATGGAAGTTAGAAATAGTTTGATTGGAGATGGAGATGGCCAAGTGGTTATCCAACCTCCTACATATTCCTAGAGAGTGGGATGTGAGTTGGATCGTACGGACATTTGGCATTGAAGCCATGACCTCCTTAAAGAAGTTGATTTGTCTGCTCTCAGGGCTACCTAATGGAGGTTTAATGATCTTTTTCTTCTTTGAAGACCTTCGTGAACCATACATATTGGACGGTTGAAGTGATGCAGGTAGAATGATTGATTCAATACCTATAAAAGACCTTGGGAATGGCTTTGAGGACTTGTCACCTACATGATAGGGGCTTTTAAACAATACTGTCTCCATCTTCATTGGAAGATTATCAATAATGAGCACAAGTTGTTCAACCGAGAGAATAGTCAGATGACGGAGTGACTCTGGGAAGTAGTCTTTTGATCGTTTAGTGAATGGATGTATCATTTCCAGTGATGTCAATGAGTCGGGAAGAACACCAGGTGACAGAGATTGATTGAAGGTTGGTCCAAAACTCAAAGACCTGAGTCCTCCTGGAAGTGTGCCTGGGGTTATGATTTGATTGAATCCATGTGTTGGAATACCATAATAACCATATGCTAAGTTGTTGTAATTATAATTGAATGACAACTCAACAAGTGAGATGGGCAATGATGTTGGAAGTACTTGATTGAAGTGATCACCAAAGTTTAGTGAGGTGAGTGACGATGGAAGGCTGTCCGAGGTAATAGGTTGATTGAACATATAGCCAAGCTTCAATGTTCTAAGGTTGTCAGGTAATGAACCTGGCATCAATGGTGTATTGTATTGATTACCAAACTCGAGATAGGTGAGCGATGGTAATGATCCAGGTGTGATGAGATGATTGAAATTCTGACCCAGTGTCAATGATTGAAGTGACCATGGTAGCAATCCAATTCTGATTGGTTCATTGAAAGAATCGCCAGTTCTCAACTTGGTGATATGTTCTGGAATGCTACCAATCTGAATTGGGAGATGAACAAACGGGAATGTCAATTGGACAACAGATTGGGGGAGAGTATTGAGAAGGTATTGGTCATTTAAATAGACATGTGTCACCGATGGAGGAAGTGATTCTAAAGAGGTGACGCCAGGAGGGATCGAGACGTATTTGATTACAAAGCCTGGTCCAACTTGATAAGAGGAGGAGTTTAAAGGCCAGTGTATTGGCATTGTAGAATGTGGGTCCATCATAATAGACATCTATTTCATAAATACATTCTTGGTTGGTATCTCGCTTAGGAGGAGTAGATATAGTCTCTTGCATGTTAATGAGACAGAGCGAGTCTATTGGAGGTAGAATATCTGTGTGAGCGAATAGTATCTGAAGCACGGAGTCTGGTATCGATACATGTTGGACATTTCCCCATTGTTTGATGTGAGAGGTCGGAACAAGGACAATGTCGGGATGTTGTTGTTTGTTGTTGTATTTGTTGTTGTTGTTGTTGGAGTGTTTGTTGAATAGTTGTTAGATAGACAGGTTGTTGAGTGACAGGTTGTTCAGATGAGACAGGTTCGACCTTGAGCGTGGAACTGGTACTTGTATCTATGTTGTTGCGTTCTTTGAACCGAACATGTCGTGGAGCTATTGGTAAAAGTACACTCGACTTGAAGGAGTTTGAATGTTTGGCACATAGATAGAGAGTATGCAAACGACCTTTTGGATCAGATTCCGATGCCTTATGTGTTGCCAACAATGGACATTGATACAAAGTCCCTGTACAAATATGTTTGAGGCTGTAAACAGTCTCTTCCTCCAACTCTTTCTTTATTTGTCCACAGGTAACCACTGTGATACATGTAATACATTGTTAAGTTAACATTCCTTTATGGAAAACAACTTTTAGATCTTATCGATAAATGTCTATACTTCCAGGAATAATAATAATTTATTATTATACATTGAAGTTCAATAAAAACTGATCGTCGATCTGGAGTAGTGGGTGAATGTTAATGCCCAAAAAAAGAAAGTCAAGACACAGTTATCAAACCCCCCCTTAATTCTATCTTTAACTTATTATTATCATAATCCGTAGACCTTGGACTAAGGTCTATGGTTGTGTTTGAAGGGGAAGTGGGATAAAGAGCAAGCTTGCGTGTTTCAAACAACAACACACCTTTGAAGCTTGGCTTGTTGAGACTTCTAATTCGCGCTCTCATTCATTCATTCATTTATTCATTCATTCAATCATACAATCAATCATTCAATCGATCAATGAGTTAGATAGTTAGATAGCTCATAAAGTGAGAGAATATATAGATATATAGATATATAGATAGTTAGTTAAAGATAGAGATAGATGATAATGGATGTATGTAGTTTGCTTGATGTCATTAATGACATAATAATCGATTTAATTAATAATAATTTAATATATATAATATATATTTAGAAAGAGAAGGACAGGGACAAGATATCAAAGATGTCCTTGACACCTTCTTTGGCCAACATTGGTGTTGGACCGACAGGAATAACAACAAACTCAACTCAACAGATGCAACTTCCATCAAAGGAACGATTCAAAGACTTGTTGTTGATGATAGAGCGTGAATATGATGCACTTTGGGAGGAGAATCAAGAATGTATGTTTGATTGATCAATTGTCATTTGATTGAATGATTGATAACATTCAGGATTGAGGAGAACTAATTGATCAATCAAACAATCAAACAAACAGTGAGAGCTAGATGTGGATTGACACCTTCTACCAAGAGTATACAATCATCGATCAGTCTTAAACAGAGTATGTGTCCGCCAGCGTGTGATTGACATATGTTTGGTGGATGATGAACTAACCTAGTTCATTCATCATAATCTAGACCTCAATAGTTATATTGTTAATGATTTACAACAACAGACCAAGGGATCGAGCACGAGCAAACCACCCAAGCCAGTGAAGAAGTCAAAGAGTTCGAGTGGAGGTGGCAATGGTAGCACGAGCAAGCCAAGCACATCAAAGCGAGATGGATCACACAAGTGGATCAGGGCAAAGGATTACGTCGGTCACAGGGATGGCATCTGGGAGATTACAACATGTCCATGGGATATCTTTACCTTTGCCACTTGTTCATCAGGTATGTTGTTTGTTGGGACTTACAAGTAAGTATTTATCGACTGACCATACACACAATAATAAACAGATAGGACAGCAAGAATATGGTCAGTGGATGGACTCAAGCCACCAATCATATATACAGCGCACACTGGCACGGTGAACTCAATTCGATTCCACCCGACAGAGAGACTGATCTGCACTGCCTCTGGCGACAAGACCATCCACATTTTCAAACTTCCACAAGATCGTTCAGCCAATTCAGGCTACAGATCACCTCTTCCACAACAACAGCTCCAACAACAGCAACAACAAGTGGCGAACCAACAACCTACTGTTATGGTGACACATGCCAAGTCATCTACTACACAACATCAGCATCAGCATTCACCGCCTGGAGCACGAAGCGAACGTGGCAAGGTCAAGATGTGGACACCTCTATTGGAACGATCAAAGTCACGTGACGAGATCAACATCCCTCCACAACCACTCGACCCGCCACCACATGGTCATGATCTGTTTGACTCCAACGACATGTCTGATCACGATCAGTTTGATTCTGATGATGGTGACGATGAGGACAGCTTTGATCGAGCGGAGGATCAACAATACTTTAGTCCAATCACACCACAACATCAACAGCAGCAACAACATCAACAGCAACAACAACAGCAACAGAACGTTGCACACTCACCATTTGTTCACGAGCTTGACCTTAGAGCATCAGATGAACTTGACCACATCCAACAGCAGAACCAACATCAACATCAACAACAACAGCCCCAACAACCTCAACAACAACAATCCCAACAACAACAAGGCGATCAAAGTTGCACGTTCCTACGAACACCAATCCTGGAACTCAAGGGACACTCTGCCCCCGTCACTGCGGCCGTCTGGACATCGAGCAACACAGTTGTGTCTGCCAGCTGGGACAATTCCATTCGTTGGTGGAGCGCAGAGAACGGCAAGACCACATCACAATGGACCAACGTCTGCTCGGACAAGGTGCATCGTATCACCAACATCACAAGTGTGCCAGGTCTGAGCTTCGCCGTCACATCCAGCACAGACGGCGTGATCAGAGTGTGGGACGCGCGTTCCTCAGCGAGCGGTCCAATCGAGTCGATCCACGGACATCACGATGCAGTAAACTCTGCTCTGTTCACCTACGACGGCGAGCACATTGTCAGTGGAGGCGATGACCGCTCGGTCAAGGTGTGGGACATCCGACAAACCAAGAACTACAAGACATCAATACGTTGTCCATTGAGCATCAACCGTCTGTCCGTATCGCAGAGTACATCGTCTCCGGCGACCATAGCCATTCCACAGGACGATGGAAGGATATCAGTGTATGACATCTATGGCAACAGGAATGGCAAGTTGAGGGACCAATATAAATATGGTCACAAGCTGATGGCAACAGGAACAGCATGGTCCAATGATGATAGTGTAATCTTTTCAAGTGGATTCGATAGGAGGATCATCACATGGGCAACGACAACATCATCATCATCAAACACTGACTGAACTATGCCATTCATTGTTCTACTTCCAACCTCTCCATGCGTGTATAATAAACACCTTTTTCTTGTAAGGTCATTGTCATTTATTCCACTGGACCTGGATATAAAATTTTGGAGCCTAGGGTAAGTTCAGTTCCAAATTTTTTTTATTAACAAACAAAATAATTTCCATTTTAAAAAAAAACCGACTTTAACTCAATTGGTAGAGTGTTTGACTGTAGTGTAAACAAAGTAATCAAAAGGTCGCTAGTTCGATTCTGGCAAGTCGGAACTTTTTGTCCTTTTTAAAGTTGTATTTCCGAACTTCCAAGAGGGCTTTTTCCTGAGTCTCCGATTTTTGTTCGTCTTCTTCGGACCCACCATCGGGATTGTACTTCTAACTTTGCATGTCGAAATTTCCCAAAGACCCACACACTAAAAAAAAACAAACAGCTCTCTTCAACAGACACTACATTTGCAAGTTTACACAAATACTTGTGATAGAGATAGCGATAGAGAGATGTCGAGGAAGTATCAAGTACTGAGCAATGATCAGGCTAGTGACCTATCATCGTCTTTGAACGATATGGAGAAGGCATTGGCCAATGACGATGATGACGAGGCATCATTGCTCGACACAAACAAACCAAACAACAAAGAACTTTACTATGTTCCACCATCGAAGCAACTCAATCAATCACAACAACTGTTGCGTACATCACAGAGCTCACCATACACTTCACAGGGCTCACCCTATGCGACATCGACCACCTCACCAAAGTTGGTGTCGACTCCTACACAGCAGCAACAGCAACAACAGCAACAACAGCAGCATCACACTGGTCCATCTCAATTGAGTTTGGCAAGCGACATCGCCTCGACGTCACCATCATTGAAGCCCGTCGATGTAGATGATGTCGTCACTTCAGCAGCTCAACTCAACAATGTGAACAGCGGCGGACACAACACACCCACGATGATCGCCAATAATGGCGACGACGATGTCCCACTGAACTATGCTATCGCCGCGGATAATGGACCCGATCGTTCGCCACAATCATTCAGACAGGAGGGCAGAAGTAGCGAGGAGGACGACACATTCATGCGCACGATCAAACAGATACGTCACTTCAAGTTCCAAAAGAAGCACAAGAAGAAGTTCATTCATTATCTGCTGGGCATGCTGCCCATCATCTCATGGCTGCCAAAGTACTCGATCAAGGAGGACCTGCGCGGTGATATTGTCGCAGGTCTGACCGTGGGCGTCATGCTGATCCCACAGGGAATGGCTTACGCGCTCGTCGCCGACCTGCCCATGGTCTACGGCCTGTACTCATCTATCGTACCCATCTTTGCCTACTGTGTCTTTGGCACATCGCGTCATCTGTCCTTTGGACCATTCGCCATTATCTCGCTGTTGGTCCTCGAGACGGTCAATGGCGTGGTTGGCGACAGCCAGGACATGGAACTACGCACGAGCATCGCGATACTCTTGGCATTCGTTTGTGGACTCTATCAAATCATACTGGGACTGTTCCGATTCGGATTCGTCGCCAACTTTTTGAGCGACCCTGTCAAGACTGGATTCGTCAGCGGCTGCGCGCTGATCATTGGCAGCAGCCAATTCAAACACATTTTTGGCTACAAGGTCGAGGCGTCGGACTGTCTGCCCGTGCTACTCGTGCGCTATCTCATCAAGATCAAAGAGGCCAACTGGTGGTCCATTCTGATCGCCGTGGCAGGTATTGTGTTCCTGTTGGGCATGAAGAAGTTCAATCAACGCTTCAACCTCAAGCTGCCAGGTCCACTCATTATCGTCATGATCCTCACGTTCATATCATGGGTGTTCAAACTTGAGGAGCGAACTGGTATCGATGTGGTCGGCCCCATCCCTTCAGGCCTGCCCATCCCCACCTTCCCAACCATACCAGCTCGCGACGGTCGCGACAACAACTGGCTGCATATGGTGATCAACATCACACCAGGAGCACTCGTACTCATTCTCGTGGGCTTCATCTCGTCCGTGTCGATCGGTGCCACCATTGCTGAGAAGTACAACTACGACATTGATCCCAATCAAGAGCTGATTGCACTGGGCGCATCAGACTTTATCGGTTCATTTTTCCTCTCATTCCCAGTTGGCGCCAGTCTCTCGAGGACAGCAGTCAACGCGTCGAGTGGCGCTCGAACACAAGTGGCATCATTCATCACAGCGCTGGTCATTGTCAGCTCACTATTCTTCCTGACACATATCATCAAGTTCCTACCCAAGTCCATCTTGGCGAGTATTGTGATCGTGGCAGTGATCGATCTGGTCGAGTACAAGATCGCCATCAGACTATGGAAGGTACATCGCATGGATCTCATGCTATATCTCATCTCATTTGGATCAACTATCCTGTTGGGCATCCTACAGGGTATACTCATTGGAATGGTGTGCTCACTCCTACTCATCATCTACAGGAGTGCCTATCCTCCATTCGCTGAGCTTGGCAGGATACCAGGTACAGAACTATATAAGAATATTAAGAGAGTCCCAGAGGCTGAGACCTTTATGGTATGTATATATATTGATTAGACAAGCAGATGATTGATTGAATGAATGGACTTGCTGAGACCAGACGTACCAAACCAATAGGGCATCAAGGTTGTAAGAATCGATGGATCAATATACTTTGCCAACACACAGTTCATTAGAAAGAAGCTGAGGCGTTATGAGCCAACAAAGAAAAGAACGAATGAGTCACAAATGTCTGACAGCGAGACCGAGATGGCAGACATCAGTGATGATTTGGTCACCGTGGACATTGATGGACATCCAATCAAGGGCGCCATCATCATTGACTGCAGTAGTATGAATGATATCGACTCCACTGGACTAAAGATGCTCAAGGAACTGGTGGCAGAGTTCACCAAACGCAGTTTAGTCATCTACTTTGCTTCGATCAAGGGTTATGTCAGAGACCTGCTCAAGAAGGGCGGTGTCGTCGAGACGTATGGAGCCGACCATTTCTTCTGGACTGTTAACGACGCTGTCGAGCATCATCTGTATCTAATCCGTCAGCGCCGAATGCAGCTGAACATACAGTCACCACCAGGTGGACTTCAAAGTCCACCATCTCCAAACAGCGAATCAATGTTTGATACAGACAAGAATGCAATACCATTGAAGACATTCACATTGAATAAAGAATAGTATATGGTTGATTACCTGGTCAATTTAATTGGATTGATAAAACTTTGTTCGTTTGGTAGTTGGATAGAGCTTAGGGCCATCTTAATTAGATAATAGGCTTTTGTAGGACTGTCCACTTTACATTCATTAATGGTCTTATTATCCTTCATCCATCTGAATATCCAAGTTGAACCAAGGTCTGTTATGATATGTACAATAGGATGTTGTGATTTTTGTGATCCAGATATTAGTTTGGTACAACATTGGTGTCCTTTACTTTTTATAATATCCAGGTCTCTTATTATATCAATTCCAATCATAAATGCATTGTCAATAAAAGATAAAGTGAAATCAGACCTTGATACTATAATATCCACTTGACCAATGAGAGTAAAAGGTATTGATTGTCGAGGACCTTTGAAAAGGAATATTCTCCTAGAATGAACATCTGAGTATTTAAGTCCTTCTTCTACCGCCATGTTGTTTATAAGATACTCCAAACATTGATCCAATTGATTATAAACAGATTGTTTAATCCATTTATAAGGTTGTACTTCTGTCAAAGTTTTGGAAAAGTCATATGAGTCTATCTCTTTAACCTTTACTCCCATTTTTGCTGCCATCTGATCCCATTGAAGAGGGGTCATCTTTGATATTGATAAATAATTGACATCCATTGTAACTATGATTGATTCTGTTGTATTAGTTCAATTAATCAAGGAGTAACATGTCCTTTGATATTATATTCGCTCAAAGGTTGGTCCAAACCCAATGCCCTTTTCCGGAAATCAAGCTTGTTATTAATAAAGGGAGGTAATGTAATTTTAATGTAATGTTTAAAGGAGAAGCTTCAATGGGTTCTCGATGTAGTCCTTGAAGCGTTGCAACCACTCAGCACCAATGGCACCATCGATGACACGGTGATCACAGCTAAGGGTAACGGACAAGATGGTGGCAGTCTCGTATGGCAGCTCGCCCTCCTTGGGCTTCTCAATTGGAACCAATCGCGACTCTGTTGTGCCAACGGCCAGGATGGCAGCCTGTGGTGGGTTGATCACGGCTGAGAAGCTCTTGATTCCAAACATGCCCAGGTTGGAGATGGTGAATGTGCCTGACTGGAACTCGTGTGGCTGCAACTTGCCCTTCTTGGCCTTCTCGGCCATCTCTCTGACCTGGTTGGCAATGGTGGCCAGGCCCTTCTTGTCACTGTCGCGAACCAGTGGAGTGAACAGACCAATGTCAGTGTTGACGGCCACATTGATATCGACATTGTGGAATTGTCTGACAACAGTGGACATCCAAGTGCTGTTGACAGTTGGCACGTCTCTCAGTGCTGCAGAGGCTGCCTTTATGATAAAGTCGTTGACAGAGAGCTTGTATTTTCCATCAGCTTGAGCGTTCAACTCAGTGCGAATCCTATTGATTGTTTGATTGATTGATTGTAAGTATGGGTAGAATACAACCTATCATGAATGTCACATGATGATACATACTTGAGAAGCTTGTCAACACGGCACTCCATGGTGAGGTAGTAATGTGGGATGGTCTGCTTGGACTCGGACAAACGGGCGGCGGTGACCTTGCGAATGTTGGAGTGTGGAATGTCGGTGTATCCTCCATCTGACTCGACAACAGCGGCAGCGCCTCTGGATGGCGCGGCGGTGGCCTGCTCGACAACCTTTGGTGCCTCATACTCGAGTACGTCGGCCTTGAGCACACGGCTGTTTGGTCCGGTGCCTGGGACGCCACTGACATCGACTCCCTTCTCCTTGGCAGCGGATCTAGCTGCAGGTGATGCGAATACACGTCCACCCTCAGACTTCTGAGGGGCGGCTGACTGTTGTTGTGGAGCTGAAGTTGCAGCTGATGGAGCAGCAGCGGCGGCAGCTGGGGCAGCGGCTGGGGCAGCGGCGGCTGGAGCAGCAGCAGCAGCAGCAGTGTAATCCTTGAACTTAGCAACGTCATCCTTCTTGCTAACTATAATGCATACTGGTTCGTTGATGGCGATTCCAGACTTTCCAGCTGGAACCAAGATCTTGGCCAAGTAGCCAGAGTCCTGACACTCAAAGTCCATTGTAGCCTTATCAGTCTCAACCTCAGCAATGACATCGCCAACCTTAATCTGATCGCCCTCATTCTTTCTCCACTTGGCGAGACCACCAGTCTCCATACTTGGGGACAAAGCTGGCATTCCAACAACCAAGTGCTTTGGATCTAAGTAAGAGCGTTCTCAAGGGTTAGTAATGTTGTTGTTGTGATTGTTCATGTCAATGTGTGTATGAATATTGTACGTACAGTTGCTTGGAGCGGCAGCGGCTGGAGCTGGAGCTGGTTTGGCAGCAGCTGGAGCAGCGGCGGCGGCGGGGGCTGGGGCAGCGGCAGCGGCTGGAGCAGCAGCGGCAGCACCCAACTTGTAGTCCTTGAACTTGGCAACATCATCCTTCTTTGAACAGATAATGGCTATAGTCTGGTGTATATGATGTATGAGTGATTGAGTGAGTGAATGATCGTGATGATTGTATGATTGAACATTTTGGCGATTGATACTGTACATTGTTGACAGGGACACCCTTTGCTCCATCTGGTGAGATGATCTTGGCAAGGTATCCATTCTCAGTGGCCTCAAAGTCCATTGTAGCCTTATCAGTCTCAATCTCTGCAAGAATATCGCCAACCTTGATCTGATCTCCCTCATTCTTTCTCCACTTTGCAATATTTCCCTCAGTCATTGTTGGTGACAGAGCTGGCATATCAAGCTTCTGATGAGATGGGTCTATACAAGGTGATGCATTGTCAGTCAATCAGTGTTTTGAGATGATGATTCTATCACGCTCGTGCGTGAAACATACAGTTTCCTGATGAGTAGAAACGGTAAGACATTGAAGAGAATGATTGCAGTGCTTGTTGTTGTTGCTTCTGTTGCTGTAGCTGTTGAATGTTGTTGTTGCTGAACATTCTGTATGAAGATAACTGTTGGTAACCAGTCGAGTAGTTGCATTGTTGCTGCTGTGACTGCTTAACATTCATCAACTGAGTGATTGATGATTGTTGTCTAGTGAGGGGTTTCCTCACGACAAGTTTGATTGATGTTCTCAACATATTTAGTCTTTCTATATGTATGTATATAATAACAAATGAATGATTGAATGAATGTTTGATTCAATTACACAAGTTGAATATGATGTGCGTGGAATTGGATTGTGTTGTTTGTTCGAGCTTTAAAGATGAGATGAAGAGAAGGGTCACTCATCAGGTGTGCACTTCATAAAAAAAAATCCACATTGATGGGATCTCTGGGACAACCAGACGAAACAACATAACTTTATTTGTTTTATCATCTCATCACTATTTATTGAGCTGATATTTGTAATACCCAATACCATTAAAATAATATAGGATTAATACTTATATGTATACAAATAATAATCATAATATATTTATTGCCTCTGTCTCTCTTTTGAATCATCTTTAGATATACCATACTTCCAAATAAATACAAAGATATATTATATATTATCAAATCTGATTGTTTTGATTCGGCCGATAAGTTTCATTGACTTGTGCCTCCGAGAGTAGCGCAATTCATTGACAAAAAGTAACAATCATGTGTTCATGTTAACGAAGATGCTGCAAATAACTGACAGAGTGACCTAACCACCTTTAATGACGACGATTCACACACCATCATCGCCATCTCAAACTCAAACTCCGAAACACCCTGTTTTTTTCATGATAAACCTCAGAGGTAGTTGCATCCAATGTAGATTGAAGGTTAGTTGTGTGTGTTTCAACTTCAAACTTTGAAAGAATCTTCATTCATACATTCATTCATTCAAATATAACTTATAATCATATAAATATATATCTTATCTATATAGAGTTAGAGTCAATGGAACCAAAACAAGATATGAGTGATAGTATGGATATAGGAAGTAGTAGTACCTCGACAACAACAACAACAACGACCACATCATCACCAACTACAACTACAACAACAATAAATAATGATACAGCAACAACAACAACAACACAATATATATTAGCAATAGATGTTGGAACTACAAATATAAGAGCGATGATATTCGATCAGGAGTTGAATATTGTGTCAAAGTCATCACAGAACATTCCTTTGATTATCGATGAGAATAGACCCGGCTACATTGAGCAGGACCCAATGTTGATGTGGGAGAAGTGTCAGGTCGTCGTCAAGGATGCCATTGCCGCGTCGCCTGTGGCGGCGGACCCCGCCCGCATCCGCTGTCTGGGCATCACGAATCAGCGCAGCTCATTCCTCAACTGGCGTCGGGACACTGGCAAGCCGATCCACAACCTCATCACCTGGCAGGACACGCGTTCCGCTGAGATCTGCAAGAATATGAACAGTTCGCTCGCCGTCAAGGGTATCCACGGCGCCACAAAGGTGGTGCACATGTTCACGGGCAAGCCACGCTTCTTGCAGGCCAGCCACCTGGACGTGTCGACAGCACACTCGAGCTCGCGTCTCGCCTGGATCCTCCAGAACCACGCCGAGGCCAAGCAGGCGGTCAAGGACGAGCAGATGATGTTTGGAACGATCGACTCGTGGCTGCTGTGGAACCTCACTGGCGGCAAGGTTCACGCCACCGACTACAGCAACTTCAGCACCACTGGCCTGTACGACCCGTTCGAGATGTGCTACAACAAGGTCGTCTTCTACCTATTCTCAATCCCCTACCACATCATGCCCAAGATCCACGACACTAGCTACCACTATGGTGACACGCTGCCCGGCCTCTTTGGCGCGTCCATCCCAATCACGTCGCTGTGTGGCGATCAGCAGTCTGCCATGTTTGGCGAGTGCTGCTTCAATGAGGGCGACACCAAGCTGACGATTGGAACCGGCTGCTTTGTCAACATCAACACGGGCGCGCACGCCAAGGCCAGTCGCTACGGAATGTACCCGCTGATTGGCTGGAAGATCGGCAAGGAGATCTCCTACATGATGGAGGGCAAGGGCATGGCTGCCGGCACCGTCGTCGACTGGGCTCAATCATTCGGCATGTTTGAGAACCCAGCCGAGACGTCCGCCATGGCAACGTCCGTGCCACATACTCAGGGCGTCGTGTTTGTGCCCGCGTTCACGGGTCTGGCGCCGCCACAGAACGACCCGCGCGCACGTGGACTCATCATTGGAATGACTCCATCAACCAAGCGAGAGCACGTGGTTCGTGCACTACTAGAGTCATTTGGATACAGATGCAAGGAGCTGATCGACAGCATACGCTCGGACAACTACTGTCAGATTCAGAGTGTCGTCGCCGATGGAGGTGTATGCCAGAACGACTTTGTCTGCCAGTTCATCTCGGACATGTGCGCGACTCCGATCGACCGCGCAGGACACCCCGAGATGACAGCGGCTGGAGTCTGTATGCTTGCTGGATTGAACGTTGGAGTTTGGAAGACCAAGGAAGAGTTGGTCAAGCTTAGATTGTAAGTTCCACCAAGTTGATTGATTGATTGATCAAATACTCACTCGCGACCTTGATACACACACACAAAACAGGAGTTCCAAGATGTTCTCACCATCGATGAACAGGGATAATAGGAAGAAGTTGTTTAAGAGATGGCAGAGAGCACTGAGAAGGTCAATGTGTTGGGCGTCAGAGGATAGTTTCAGTACAGCGAATGATGGCTTTGGTAATGACAGTGACGACGAGACTGGATCGAGCAATGGCAGTCCGCGAACATCTCAAAAGATACCACCTGTACAACAACAACAACAGCAACAGCAACAGAAGCAACAGCATAAGTGACCTTGGCGAACTATAAATAGCACTCGCGAGTCGTCTTCTTGTAACCCTTTTGCCGCCCCGTCTGCCCCTTCTTTACAATTGTTCATCATCACATCAATTCATGAATTCGTGTTTGTTTGGTGTGATCACATGACTGAGGTGTGATGTTCGAAGGTCATTCATTCATTATTGTAACATTTCATAACAGAGATATAGAGAGAGTAGTGTAGTAGCAGTAGTCTTAGAGAGAATGAATACATTCTGGGATGATGGAGAGGATACAGAGAATGAGGAGACTTTTAAGACTGCGATAAAGACTACCAACTTCCTCGTGGACGATGATGACTTTGATAATTGGAACTCACCATCTGCCGCTGAGTTGACCAAAGGTTGGGGAGACGATCCCATTCACACTAGCAACAATCATATGCACAACATGTATCATGGCTTTGGTAGTAACAATAACAACAACAACAACAACATCAGCCACAACAACAACTTCTTTAATGGTAGTAGTGGCATCGATCATGTTCAACATCAGCCACAGCAACAACAACAACAACAACGACCTACCAAGGGTAAAGCTCAAACTAAGCAACAACCAAAGGAACCTAAACAACCTAAGCAACCGAAGCAGCAACAGCCAAAGCAACAACAAAAGGAACAGAAACAGACAAAGCAGCAGCAACAGCAACAACAGGTGGAGTCCATCAAGAGCGAGAGTGTTGTATCACTGAGCGAGAGTGATATACATGCTGCTGCTAAGCCAATACAAACACCACCACCTCCAACCCATGCCGAGCATTTGGACATCGAGTCTGATGAAGATGATGACGATCAATATCCATCACTCTCAATGAAGAATCAGAGAAGGAGGCCTACGAGAAAGAATGTTACCAATTTGGAACAACAACAATTGCAACAAGAACAACAACAACAACAACAACAACAACAACAACATGGTGATCAACCGACTTCGCCCAAGTCCTGGAGTGAGGTGGCCAGCCTCCTACAGATGCAGCAGCAGCAACAGAGCAAGCAGTCACAACCGCCACAACTGCCCAGACAACAGACCAAGCAACAACAGCAACAACAACAACAACAGAGGAATCATCAACATGATAATGACAACGATTATGATGATAGTAATGATGAGCATTATGATGATGAGTCAGTGGAAGTGACACCAACAGATTACAATCAAAAGTTGATCATCAAGTCCAACAAGACAGTGAACACCTACCAGCCATTAACAACCAAGATCCTGCGGTCCAAAGAGCCACTGACAGCTGTTACTATTATCTCTAACAAGGATAAGAGCCAGAGAAAGAAGGAGGCCAAGAAGGTTGCATCAAAGTCAACTTCCAAGCCAACAACAACAACATCATCAATAGCGTCCATTCCATCCCCATCCCAATCCCAATCACAGTCCCCATCACCATCTTCAACAAGCCCGGCAATGTTGTCCTCGTCAGCGTCAACCACAGTGATATCAAAGACTAAGAAGATTGCGACTCCACCATCAACGTCATTGCCAAAGCCTCAACAACAAAGAACATCCTCTTCCTCATTGATGCATCACCAGAACCAAATCCAGACTTCTCCAAGCGATAACAGTTCAAGTTCCAGCTCGATCTGTGGTACACTGTTGACCGTTGTCCTCGGTCTATTGATAACAATCATTGCATTTGCTGTTGGTCTCAAGTTGCCAGACATAATGGCCGCACTCCAACAACAACAACAACAACAATGATCACAATGCCGGAAGTTAATACAATGGATTGGATGACATATTATAATTTACATGATGGTCGTTCCTTCGTTTACTTCTTCTTTTTCAATCCGCCACCCAATGCTGGAAAGTCATCAAGTGAGTCGTTCGATGGCTTGCTAACCTTTGTAGGTTCGACAGACGAACTGCCTCCATTATCAAAAGTCGATGGCTT
The DNA here is from genome assembly GCF_000787575.1 of Acytostelium subglobosum LB1. Taxonomy (NCBI): domain Eukaryota; phylum Evosea; class Eumycetozoa; order Acytosteliales; family Acytosteliaceae; genus Acytostelium; species Acytostelium subglobosum. Next base: position 245,645 of record NW_012236514.1, on the reverse strand, counting down.
GCTTGAAGGTACTGGTTGCTTCTTTATCAGTGCTGCCCATGAGTTTGGATTGGCAGGCGTCACATCCTTGGCAACCGGAGGTTGTTGAGTTTGTGTCGAGGTGGTACTTGTGATTGAGTTATCAACAAGTTGTTGTTGTTGTGGCTGATCAACCTTGGAATTGCCAATACTTGAGTTGGCAATCTCTGCCAACACATAGCCCTATTGTGTCGTATAAGTAAGTTACTTGTCCTCTTACATAGTTTGAATGATTGGATACATACATGACAGTTTAGAGGAGCACACCAACATGCCAGTATCTTTCCTTTCAGCTCCTTCTTTGCCAACTTGAATAGTGCATCCTGTTCTGGACTGAATATCCAATCACGATACTTCTTCATACATTCATTCCTATTTCCATGCACTCCAACCTTGAATGGATTGCCCCATTTATCAGAGAATCTTGAGTCAATCTATTGGCATCACTCCATTGGACAATTAGTTACCTTGGTCCATCAACCATTCAAATTGAATCAAATACATACCAATGGATTCCTTCTTCCAATGTACATATCATAATCACTCTTTTGTGAATGTACAACATAATGTGTATAGTCTGGATTATATAATATATTACCAAGTTGATCAATTGGTGAAGAGTCCTCTACTTGTGATTGAACTGTTTGATTTCCAAAAGGTGGTGAAGCCATCATCCTTGGTTTGGAACTATAATTTTGGAAGTCAGACTTCTTTGATTTGACATAAATTGTCTTCATTTTGTAATTATATATATATATTATCTCTTCTCTAGTATTATTTATAACTCTATCTAACCTTGAATGAATGAATCCCAACCCATCATTGTCTCGGTCAACATTGCCTTTCTTTGGCATAGTGTGCTGGAGCTGGAAGAAACCTGGAAAAGATGAAGAACCCCCCTTGTCATGAACAACATAGGGAGGGGTTCACGAACATGCACACTTAAGTGATTAATCAAACACAGAACAATAACAAAAGGATAGATAGATAGAGATAACTTGAACTGAAGTGAACTGACCTGATGTCTACCGAGGACCATGCGCTGGCCGCTCAACTTCAACTCACTACTAGTAATGAGGATGAACAGACATCAACATCATCAACTGGTTTGCGCACATCATCTTCAAGTACATCACCAATACAATCACCACATCATAGTGGCGTGATCATACCGATTCGATCATCAATCGGATCAAAGAATATCTATAGGTGGATGATACCGACTTTAGAGTACTTGTCGTTGGATGTCAAAGGATCGACCTCTTCAAACAAGAGCAAGGAGAGGGAGAGGGAGAGAAAGAACATCCGGAAGTTGCCATCAACATCATCAACAGTTGTGTCAGGTTCTGGGTCAGGGTCAGGGTCAGGGTCAACATCCACAACATCTACAGTTGTTCAAGGGTCAAAGAAGAACAACAACATCCCTGCATTGGCAACTATCCCTGCCTCTTCCTTAGAGACATCAGCAGTGTCTCCATCAAAGGAGGATATCAAATGGAGCAGTAACATTCAAACATTGTGTATCACAATGGATCAGATATATAATACATTGGAGAACAACCATTCAATCGAGAGATGTGACAGTGTCATTCAAACGCTCTCCAATGTGCTCAAAGATTTCCAGACTCTGAGGACCAAGATAACGACTACTCCAGCGCCACCATCATCAACTCCTTCAAGTCAAGAGAAGAAACAACAAATAGACAAGGATGTGACACAACCAACATCATCATCGGCATCAACGGTAGTATCGAGTGTACCATCAGCTGACACAGCTGGTACCTCGACCACTAGTACCGCCACTGGAATGAAATGGTCGGACAGACTAAAGATTGCCATGGAGAATATGAGGAGTGGATCGGGTCAATCACAACATCAGGAGCATCAAGGCACAAGGAGTCAAGGACAGTCCATCCCTCCTCCTGGACCATCATCCCAAGCACAGCAGTCCAACAATGAGAGAAGCGGCAACAACAACAACAGCAACAACAATCTTGAGTCAACAATACGACATAACAAGGAAAGAGAGTTTGAGAGTAGACAACAAAAGGCAAAGGAGAATAGAGAGGCGATGTTGACGAGCAAGAAACATCAGAGCAAGTATTTATCCAATCAAAGTGATCGTGTTAAAGAGTTCAACAAACGTACGGAGGAACGTGTGGCACAGGAGCGTGCAGCACATGTAGAGAAGCAAGAGCGTGCCGATCAGTTGCACGATGAGCACATCAGCTCAATCCAGCTCAAGGGCATCAACGAGTTGAAGCGAGCCGAGGAGATCAAGTGGATCAGTGATCAGACTTCAGAGAACGATCGATACATGCAACAGAAGAGACTGGAGAAGTCTGAGAGTCGTCGTCAAAAGATTGCCATGGTCAAGAAGCAGAAGGAGTCCCTGATCACAAAGAGAGAGGAGGCTGCCGCAACGAGGCGTCGTGAGATTGACGCGTCCCGCGCACAGATCCTGCTTGGATCGATGCCCATTGCTCCACCAATCAGCGACGATTACAAGAGAAAGATAAGGAGTTATTGTAGATATTGTAACGTGCCTATCACGTCAGAGGCTGCGCTCCAGGCACATCTCCAGGACTTACAGCATCAGAACAATCTGAAGAATGCCAATCTCGAGAAGAAGACTTCGCTGGTGACCACTGTGGGCCAGCGTGATGGCAACTCCTGGGTGGTCACATTGCCCTACGACTCCTTCTCCACCAATCGTCTTGCGCCACTCTCCAACGAGGTGATTGAGAAGATCAAGTCGGAGGAGGAGGCTAGCAGACCCAAGCTCGTGACTACACTGGCCACGCTGAAGAAGCTTGTGATCAATGACTTCTTCTCCCTCCAGGCCATCGGAGGTCAAGTGTCCGATGACTACACATTGAAGCAAACGTTCACCAAGACGATCAATGAGCTCAATGGACATATTCAACGAAAGGACTATGCCAAGCTCCAGTACCATCTCATTGACATCACAACTCTGCTCAACAAGTATTGTTCGCAAGATGACTATCTCAACTTTGCCAAACTCAATGGCCTACAGGCACTGTCAAAGATATGCTTCCTGGGCAACACCAACAGCAGCGAGCACAAGACACACACAGCAACACCAACTAGCATCACAAAGACTACGATGGAATTGATCTCAAAGCTATGCTCAGTGGATACCAATGTTTGTTATCTACTATCTCTTGGACTTGGAGCTCAGTTCATTGATCTTTTGGGTCGCAGTATCCTGTCCACACACGACATGGTCATCCCATTCCTTCCACCTTTGATTGCACTCATCAACAAGATGTTCACCATCGCCAACCTGGAAGGTCTACCATTACCAATCAATGAGTACAAGAGCGCATTCATCAAGTAAGTGCACCTGTCATCTCTTCTTTACGCTCACATCTCTAACTCAACTCCCTTCATAGCTACATCGTGGACAGCTGCATCTTTGAGAAACTCGAGCTTAAGTTACCTCATTTACAACTTGGTATGCTGGAGGGAATGCAAGGACCAATGTCAATGGCTGAGGAGACGATCCAACTTTTGGTCAGTGTCACAACCTACTTCAAGCGATTTGATACTAGACAGGTCACACCATTCCTCGCGCTGCCAGAGTCGGCCAACCTTGTGATGGCACTCAAGAAGACCAATGTCGTCGGAGTCCTATCACTGCTCACATTCATCATGCTACACAATCGCAAGAAGCAGACTGTTCGCATCGAGATACCTCCATCACTATCACACATCCTACTCCAGACCCTGGAACTCTTTGTCAATCTGTCACACTTGGACCTACCATTCGTACAGAGTATGTTGGGATCAGATGACTACCAAGTGGAGTTCTACCACTTTGTCATCCATCTGTTGCTCTACTGCACCCAGCGACAGGAAACCGAGAAACAGTTCTTTGCCTTCAAACAACATGTCATTGAGAAGATCGTCATGTTGCTCGGATACTACAGCCTTCGCAACGAGCGCAATCAAGAGATACTACATTGGGGCGACAAGATATCAATCATACAGATACTCTGCAATCTACCATTCATCTATTTCTTTGAGAAGGAGTAAGTAGTCGGGAGATGTACAACCATGATGGACGTTGTTTAACAACCCTCTCGTTCATTAGTTACATGCGAATACTACTTCCAACATTGCTTGTATTGTGTAATAATAGAAGGAGTAGAGACTACATCAAGTTGGAGATGGATGTAAACATCTTGTTGCGATTCATAACTGATATTACCAACGATGGAACAGTGGGCGATTACAAGCAGTTGATGGGAGAGAGCTTAGATGACATCTCCAAGCGATTACTTGATTGAATGGACCAATGCCAGCCTACAAGGCCTTGTATAATTGTAAAGTAAAGTTGTATTATGCATCACTACTACTCTCAGAGTCGCTTGATGAGTAGCTCGAGGACACAGACTCGCTATCGCTCTCGCTTGTGTCGCTGTGGTCGCTGTGATAGTGAACACCAGGTGGAGGTTGCTTCTGTGCCATCTGATGGTGCACTTTTGGTGCGGCACCATTCCCACCGGCCTTGAATCCTGCAAAGCCTGGAGGGTTGACAGTTGTTACAAGAACGGGTGGAGCTATTGTCTTGCTGTTGGTGTTGCGACCACCAATGGTAGTGGAAATATCGGTTTCGAGAGGGCTGTCCAGAATCTTCATGTCCTGCGACAGGATATCATTCATGTCACTAGAGGTCGTGAGTGAGGCGTGGCCTCCAGCCTCGCCACCAACTGGATACTCGGCCCAATCAATGTCCTCCATCGAGGCATCGATCTCGTCCTTGTTGATGTCCTCCAGCTCCTTTGCAAAGTCATCAAACTCATCAGAGATTGACAGGTCGTGAGGTGTCGATGTCTTTGCGCTGCTAGAGTGCTTGGAATGACTAGAGTGTGATGAGCCACTGCTCGAACCATGTCTATGAGGTAGAGAAGCAGAAGATGATGGTGTGTTGGACATGGGAGGAGGCTGTGCTCGTGTGGAGTTGGCTGATGATCGTGATCTTCGAGAAGATGATGTCGTTGGTAGTTCGCTTGGAGCTGACATTGGTGGAGGAGTAAATGTATCTGGTTCGTTCTTCTTCTGTTTCTTAAGATACTGAGACGGGAACACTTCCTCTGCCTCCATCTTCTTCTTTGAAGACGACGAGTGTATAGATGATGATTGCATTGATGTAGATAATGAAGTGACCTCATTGTATATTGGGTCATTGATTGATGGAGGTGGTCCGCCTACGCCTGATAGTTGTTGATTGTTTAGTTATTGGTTCATGTGATGATGTGATGTGATGTGATGTACAGTACATACTCTGCTTCTTTAGATGAGATGAACTTGATAGCCTCTCCAATCTAAACACTCCATTATCAAATATCAATAGACATTCAACTGTATTGTTCTGTGCTTTCTTTCCAAGTGGACCTTCATACTTTATCATCTCATTTGGGTTCTGATGTTATTGTTGAGTTGAGTAAGTAATCATTCATACAACGACATCATCACATCGACATCATCAATCAATCAATCATTCATTACATTTTGATTATGGTATTGTACACTGATATGACCTTGATTAGATCGTATAAAGCCTGGTTTAGTTGTATCTAGACTGTTTGGCTTTATGTTAACTGTTAAGGTTGGTTGTTGTGTTAGTTAGATTGATTGATGATATCGATCGAGTTGATTGACATACAGAGTAAAGTATGATATTGTTCCCTTGTTGGTTCAGTGAATGTAGTTCCCAGTGCAACATCATATTCACCATCCTCTATCGCTTTCATATCTATATCTTATATCTTTATCTTTATGTTTGTTAAATGAATACAACACATATGGGGAATGATTGATTGATTTATCAACTTCACCCATTTTCGGAAATCATTAAACTCCTGGAAACATGTTTATGTTATTGTTGATTCATAATATTATATTTATTAATGAATAAGTAATGTTGATGATGGTGTTACTTTGTGGTTTGTAAAAGATCATGATCATGAACTTATTGATCATATCATGTTTAGCAGTGGCATCCACCACCTCCTCCAAGAAGACCTCCGAGTCCGAGACCTCCGAGGAGTCCTCCAAGGTTGAGACCAATGTTTCCATTGAGGGTGAGGAGTGCACCACCTCCCAGACCACCTCCACATGGAGATGGAACACGGACAACACCACCCATGCCACCACCACCACATGAAGCGCAGGAAACACCATTGGCACCTTGTCCACCAGCAGATCCAGACGATGATCCAAAGGCAGCATTGGTGATTGAGCTAGTCGAAAGGCTCATCTTTGAAAGTGCACCTGATGAGATTGAGAGTTAGTAAATTTTTGGAATAGAAGGGTATTGATTGATTGATTGATTGAATGGAATGGACTTACTCAAAATAGTCATTTTTTAGTTGGTAGTAGTAGTAGAGGTAGTTGTAATAGTAGTTATTGTATTGATACTAATGATGTCTTTTCAAATCCAAAGTGATTGCCTTTTATACATGTTTGATCAGAGTAAATCTTGAACTATTCATTAACATCTTCTACACTTTGTCAGGTCCGACAATGCCCAATCCCATATCCAACTCGCATGTAATATCATATGACAATATCAATATCCTGGTTGGACAAGTGTGGTAATGATGATCAAACATACCCCATCGTACTATTGTAGTGGTGTCTATCATCTGATTGATTGATTGAATGAGGGTGTGTGTGAGTGTGGGTGACCATCCCCCTTCAATCAAGCAAACAACTGATGTCATTGACTCTTCGACTGACCTGTCTACATTATTCATCACTACTATTTATTGTTTGGTCGTTCTATAGTCTATTTTTACACTCTTGATGTAACTTTGTCCATCTAGTCAATGACTTTCAACTCGCTCGTTCGTTCATTGACCCGACATCCACATCAAATTGTCCCACCTGCCAGACAAGTCTGAGAATGCCGATTATATGGAAATTGATATTGATATTCCATATGAATGAAATGTGATTCATATGCATATAGTTGAACGAGAACTTGTCTCGCTACTAGTCCAGCCCCGCCCAATACATCCAAATTCATTGAGCTTGAAGACATTCAATTGATGACTCGGACAAATTTGTAAATGATAATAAATAATATTAATATTTATTGGAGATGTGACAATCGGCATTGACGAAGACACTGGAGGAACATGACTACGGTTGGTGGAACATTGCCCTCCACATACCACTGTGAGGCACCACCTCGCTTGCACTGCAGCGCTTGAGGTGATGTCCACATGTAGGACAGTGCGTCGCTCTGGTTGTTGATGTACTCGTTGGACTCTTGGCGCCACAGATACTTCTGAGTGAGCGTGTTGTTGAAGTACCAGCCAAGACGCACACCATTCCACTTTCCATTGCCATAGCTCTTCATGCACTCCTTTGATGGGACAAACTGCTGTCCGTTCCACTTGTAGCGCACTTGTTTGGCCTTGGCTCCACCGTGATCCAGGTCGACCGAGTTGTACAACTCGCCATCCCCACGATAAATCCATTCCTCGCCCTTGCTACATCTGATTACTCCTCCCGACATGGGTTGGTCTGTGTTGGATACGCTGTTGTTGGACATGTTGCTACTGATGGTCTCGAGTAGTGTGTCCTTGATGTAGAGGTTGATGCATGATTGATTGGTCTCAAAGTTCTTGCGCGGAAGTCCGTCGATTGCCAACATCCAATGAGCACCTTCCTTTTCAGTCTTTGCCTTGATCACCAGCTTTGACTTTGGACTCTTCAACTTTAGAATATAACAGTTCTTATTGTCATACTTTGTAGTTGGCTCGATCGATACTATATTGCTTAACATTATCTCCTTCTTTGGTTTACACTTTGTCTTCTGTTTAAGTGTTCGTGTTAGTTATTGGAATGATTCCATAATGATTGATTGATGGATATTTACACTCTCGTTCGAATATATTGATAGTCGGTCAACTGTTAGGACGAACCATTGATTCTTCCAGACGATCAGTGGACCTTTGGTACCCTTTTTGACAAGGTAGCCTGATTTGTAAATGTAGTCATTGTCGTAGTCTTTGGATGCTGAGATGGTCTCAAGCTCACCTGTTGAGTTGCCAAGTTGTAAGTCGATAGACTTGGGCACGTCCAAGACCTCGCCAGACTCCAAGTAGTATTTAACAGCGGTGATGAACATTGTGAGCAGGTTGACACGCTTCTCCGACACATTGCTTCGCTTCAACTCGCTATCCACTCGTTGAATACATTGTGTGATCGATGTGATTGATTGGACGATGGCCTCAGTCAGCACCACACCATGTGCTGGATGCTGTCCAATGAAGCTACCACTATGGCCACGCTGCATCAATGGCTCCAAAATATTGATAATTGTCCGGGTGTCCTTGATCAGGTATTCATACTCTGTCGATAATATATCATGACTCAGCATGAACATGTCTGGTAGCGACTTGATGATCTGGAGGTATTCAGCCATTCGATTGGAAATGAACTGACAGTTGTTGATGACGCCAAACTTGATGAATGTAAGATCGTCTGGATGAGTGCCACCAGTGAGTGATGAAGACACTGGAGTGGACGCCAATGAATCATCGCGAACCATCATTGTCATTGGTGGAGGCGACTTGCGAACCTGAACTGGTGAGGCCGACAAGCTGAAACGATTGAGTTGTGGGACTGAAGCCATGACACTCTTGGCCGGCGTCAACACTGGACTACTGGAGGGCGAGCTGATGGGGGAATCCTTCTCCTTCTCCTTGTCCTTATCCATTGCAGCGGCAAAAATCGATGGGCATTGGACACTGGAGGACACAAGATATGAAGATGACATTGTATGAGAAGACGACAACAGCATCTTGCTGGGCATCTGCTTCATGGACTGTGGTGGCATATACATCATCTCATCGGTGGACGAGCTGGACAGGTACTCGGATCCAGACAGTGGGGCATACAGCTTGGTGACCTCTTCCAGGCGCATCTGTTGTGTTAGTCGGATACTACGTCTATTCAATGTATTGTTGTTATTTGTTGAAGGTGAGGACGGGTCACTAAATAGGTCGTAGGAGGACATTGATGTCTGGAGTGTATTGGAGCGACCATAAGTGCGCTTGAGTGTCGAGTGAGAGTTGACTGGTTGTTGCTCAACTGGTGGTGGACCAGCTTTGTTGGTGGCTGACTGTGAAGTTGATGAAGAGGATTGCTTCCTTAGTGTGGCGAATGATTGTATCTTTGTGCTTATTGTTCGTCTGAGTGTGGATGGTCTTCCATCCTTATGAGCCTTCTTTGGTCTTCCATCCACAGTAGTTGTCGCGCCATCCTTAACTTGTGGCTGCTCCATTTTAAAGCCAACGTTTGAACAATCGTTGATATTTATGCTACTGATCATTGATCAATCGTATAGTTTGTTTGTTTGATTGATTGGATGAGTGAATGATTGAATGATTGAATGTCAAGGTATGGAATGAGAATGAAAGAGATATGAGATTAGATTGAGATTGGAGATTGATTGATTGGTTGTATTGGATTGAGTGTAGTTGTAGTAGAAGTAGTTGATTGATGGTGAGAGAGTGAAAGATATAAGGTTGATTTGAAGAGTAGTGAGGTAAATGGTAGTAGATGTCCCTTCTGTTGCCCGTTGAGATCAACAGATGGCTCAGGTCAAGAGATTGATTGATTGCTTGATTGATTGATTGATTGCTTGATTGCTTGATTGATTGGTGGACGAGTGAAAGTCGGACTGGACAGCTTGTAGTTTAAACTGATTAATTGATCGTCGTACGTGTAGTGATTGATTGATTGATGGGCCAGGATATGTATGTATGTAATTAATTAATTACTATCACTATGCTATGCTTCTCTCTACCCAGGTATAGTGAAGTGAATGAATGGATATTGAGTGTAGTGTGTGTGAGTGTGGATGTTGGATTGACGCACCTCACCTCACCTGACACACACCATCAATGGGACTAACCTACTACTATTACAACAACTGAAACACCAAACAAATAACAATTAAGAGAGTACCACTACCTAAGTAGTGTTAAGATATGTTGTGTGTTGAGGTTGATGTGTTCACCATCACCTCCCTCCCTCCCTGCTCGGTGACTGACCGACTGCTAGTGACTGACTATTCCATGTGTCCGGACACACTTGTGATGGGATGCGCCATCACTGATACCATATGGTATATATGTGATTGATTGATTGATTGATTGAATGGTGGTAGTGTGTGAGTGTGAGTGTGTGTGTGGAGAATGATCACCCCTCAGGATGCCCATCAACATCAACTACATCACATGATTAAGCTTGTGTGTTAACGATTGAGTTATAGTAGTAGTGAATGGCAACCATTGTAGGGGGTACTTCCTGCCAGGGTTCGTTTGTTAGTGTGTATGAAGTACTACAGTCTGTAGTACCAAGTGAACAAACAACATAAATGTTGTGTTGGTTGTTGCAGTGATATGGATGTCGAGTGCTGGATGGATAGTGGTAATCTTGTTGTCTACATCAATACGTGTAAGTGGAGAATGGAGAATGGAGAATGAAGGAAAGAGGAAGAAGGAGTGGAGTGCACTTCCTTATCTCAATAATGGATGGTAGGATGGTATGGATGGATGGGAGGGTAGGTGGTAGTAGAGGTATGGGAACATGATAAATGGAATGGGATTACCATGATTGGGTATGGTTGATAAAGTCGATCGATTATTACCAATGTGATGCTGCCCATTGCCAACACTGGACATTGTTGATTCGACCACGATTGATTGATTGATTCATTCAGGCTTGTCCGCCGGCCATACCATCAATCATTCTATCAATCAATCAATCAATCAATCATTGTCCATTAGTCATTATAACGCCATTGATTTTTGATTGAATGTGTACAACTAACCTAACTATCTCTTTATAATTTGGCCAATGCTCTGTAGATGATGGCATGTGATTCTTTGAATCCTTTGACTTGCTCCATGTCCATCATCCATCGCTTGATAAGTGGAAACTTGGAAAGGTCAAACTTGACTAGCCACAGCTGGGTGATCTCGCAGAAGCAAGAGATGTCGGCGATGGTGGCCGTGTCACCAGTGATGAACTTGCGATCCTCGCTAAGCCAGTACTTTTGGAACAGGTACAGTGCCTTGGACACGTCCTCCTCAAGCTGTGGCAGCTTCTCGGCATTGCCAACCTTGAGGAACTTGACCTTGAAGTACTCAAACAATGGCGATCTAATGTTATGATGATGCCAATCCAAGTAGCTGTCAACCTTGACCCTAGTCATTGGCTCAACAGGATACAACTGTTGCTGTTTATAAAGATCACACAACAGACGCATCTGTGCATGTGACTCCCAAACATATTGATCATCAACTTGCAATGTTGGTATCTTGCAGAATGGGTTGCTGTATGTGAACATGTCAGGTCTTGTCTTGTTTGATGGTTCGTTCATTCAGGTGATGACACATACATCTTCTTGTACTCTGGTGTCCTGTGATCGGCATTCATAATCCTTGTCAACTGCATCTTGTGCTCGATGCCACCAAAGGTGAGAACCCATGACACTGCACGACATGGCTGTGACATCATGTCACCATACAATATAATAGTCTTCTTTGATGCTGCCATATTACTCTCTATATATATATCTATACAAATATTAAGTCCGACTCAACAATAAATGAATGATCCTAACATGTTCAACTTCATTAATATCAAAGTAGGCCCAATGTCGCGCAACAACTGTGTAACCCACACAACATCAACTTGTTTATTTATGGGATAATCATTGGATGTTGAAGTGATGGTAGTGTCATCATTGAGAGAACCACATGGCTAAGTGGAATGACATTGTTAACAACTATAATGTTGATTGATAATGATGTTAATGAACTAAATATTTTTGAATCATTGAGTTGTGTAGCCAAGCTGGAAAGGTCGGTGTAAAGTGATCCTTGGACCTGTCTCTTAATAATAGATTGTATATTAGTAAGTCTAATTGTCAATGATGTTATTGGTGTTGAACAACTTGGTAGTAATGTATGGATATCACTCAAATCTCTAACATCCATTGAGATCTTGAATGGTCTGGAATTATTCCTATTTACATAGAACTGATGTAGATATTTCAATTGTTCTTGCTGTTCAAAGGCATAAAAAATATTACTATCAGGCTTGGGCAGTGCGATGACCAGTTCGTCAACATAACTGTAGTTGTTGTTGAAGCCAATATATTCCAAACAATCTAGATAATGAAAGCTATTCAATCTAATTGAGTCCAAATGAGTTGGTAAGAGTACCTTGCCTTTGTTCATAAATTGATGGTTGTTGTTGTAATGTCTCCTAACATTGAGGTGGTGGTGGTGTCCAGTGTCCATGATGTTGCCGAGTGGATCGACGATTGAGAACATACGATAATCGATTGATTTCAAGCTTGGCTGATCTTGAATGTAGTATTGGTACATTCGTTGGATTAAATAATATTGTTGTTGATTATCATTATCACCATCACCATCATCTTTGTGACTTTGAATGCTAAAGTATTGACAAGAATTAATTTCCAGTCTCGATATCTCAGTTTCTGTAAAGTGATGCTCGATGAATGTTATATGTTGTAGGTGTTTGGCGCCATTGACCTGGATGAATGATGGTGGCTTGTATGTTTCATCAAGTTGCAGTATCGAGTCATTGGTGAACAAAACAATCAGATTGGTCAGGCGTTCAATAGAACGCGGTAGATGATTGATTGGTATGTGCACCAGATCCGTGGCATCAAGTTGAAGTGGTGTGTCTTGGAACAGACAGAATCGTGATCCAATGTGATCTAATGATGTACGTAGTTTAATTGGAAGTGGAGTGTGTGTGATTGTCGATGCACATGCCTTGTGAATGGTCTTGCAAACCATGGCCAATGACACCACCCATGATTGATTGATTGTCTCCCCATAGCCAAGAATGCATTCATCAATAATCTTATTGATGATGAGTGGTGGAAGTGTGTGCCAAGACATGTGAGGTTGTGGCCGTTTTGTGATGATCAGTTGAGTCTTCTTGAACTCTTTGAAGAGACCTACTAGCTGTTGATTACAATGGCCAAGTAACATGTGTTGGCAATGTTTGAATCGATTGAATCCAATGGCTTGAAGGCAATATGCATGCTTTAGGAAGCGGTGCACATGGATATTGATGTCAATGCCTTGGTCACATTCAACAGCACACAATAGATAGTCGTTAAGTTCAAAGACATCGGTCCACTTTACAACATGAAAGTCCTGACTAAATACAGTGTCGATGACAATAGTCCAGGCCTCTGTTTGATTTGGACATGCATTGATGATCATTGCCCATGATGATTGATCAAGTCTAATGGAGCCCAATAAAACCATGAGTGTTTGTCCTTGATCAATCATTGATCGTTGACAACACTTGATGAGTAGGTCGATGTTGAGAATGTCTCGTCTTGGGTTTGGGAGCAAGCCATCCAACAATGTCTTGATCTGCAATGGGTAGTTATTGATCACGTACTCATTGAATGGGTAGTGATCCTCTTGACGCTGCCAAATCAGATACAACAAGCCGATTTGAAGGAACTTGTCAATGCGCGTGCTCTCAAACACACCAATCATTCCTCTGGAAATAAGTTCCGTGTAACACTCCCATCCAGGAACTGTTGATCTGGAAACTTCTTGTAGGGTTATTAGGTTGAGTCTGTCCACCAACGATGTGGGGAGCGGCTGCTCTGCCGCCTTGAAGCAACTGGTGATCCCATCCAGGAGACCCAAAAATGACCATCCCATTGGGACCAGAGGTCGCATTCTTGAATTGATGAAGTTCTCGTGCTGGTCGTAGATCTTGACGAATAATGGACCCATCTTCTTGATAACTGAGCTCCAAATATTGAGATTGTGCTGACCGCGTATAATCCGACCATCGGATTGTTTGAAATACTTGTTGAAGGTATACTCTAATTGAGGAGAGTGGAGAATTAGCAACTCGGCACTTTTGAGTGGAGTCTTGTCATTCTCAAAGAATAACGACAATTGTCTTTGTTGCTCTATGTTATCCTTGTCCAGCACCACTTCCATAATGTCATTGAGCCTGTACATTGAGTCATCGGCCAGTTGGATGTGATACCATTTGTTAAATATTGTTAATATGAAACTAAGGGCGAGGGTTAGGGCAAGGGTTAGGGCGAGGGTTAGGCGAGGGTTTCCATTTGACAATGGAATGTCTCAAGCTACTTACTCGAATATAAGTTGTTTGTTGTTGAGAAGCAGCTGGGAGTGATGCTTGTCTTGAATCATCAATAGATAGGACAGTTTGCAGTGTGTGGTCCTCAGGGCCTCTTGGGGCGTGGCATCGATGGGAGATTGGCAAGAGAGGAACCAATCACTTAGCCTCTGATCAACTCGTTGTGCACCAAATACTGAACAGATGTTGTTGTATGATCTCAACAAATCGTTGTTAAGACCAAACATAAAGTATTCTTGTCTATTATCAATCATTGTATTGATTGCTACAATGATATATCTCGAGTATTGATCGATTATTGACTTCATCATCTGTGTATTGTCGTCGTCGACGACTTGATTGATATTTAGGTCATAGTGATCGATCAAGATATCTAGGAATGATGTTTCAAATAGAAGCCGATAATCGTATTGTACATTCCTCCATTCAACTCTATCGACTGATGATGCCATTGATAATAGAGCGGATGTCAATTGAAACAATGATATCCTAATTCCAGTCATTGAAGATAGTTGTCTAAAGTTAACAATCATAAGTTGATCATCATGTCTACAAGAGTTGGAAGTTGTAACAAAAGTGATAGCCGTAATCATCTCATTGATAACATTTCTGATGGCAGGTATTCTAATGAACAACTAATATATGTATGATGGATGGACTTATGAGTTAGCATGATTCATTCATTCAATCAATCTTATATAACATACTTTGGCAAGCAATGGAAACTCATTGATGATGTCCACAGTGTGATGCAATTGATTTCGAATGTGATTGAGTTCGACTGATGTAATAACATTGTTGGTTTCAACTTCAATGTCTGGTGATTGAGACTCATTGTCAACAACATGTATCACATCATGATTGATCAAAGTACAAAGTTGATTATTGAACTTTTTTATCGACTCCATTATCACTTTGGAATATAAATATAATTATAATACTTATTACTTATTATTATTATTCCTAATGATCATCACTTCTCATCATATGTGCAATAACTTATTCTCACAAGTTTGGTTAGTTGATTTGTAATCAATCTGAAGTTCGAAATCAATCAGGAATTGTCAAGTGAAGTATCTTAGTTTGGAGGGGGAACTGAAACCCAGATTTTTGAGGATATCATTGTTTTGATGGATTGTGGATAGCACCCTCAGAGAGTCAAGTCAACATTTAGTAGTAGACACAGACAGACATATATATATAATTATAAAGACTTTAATCTTTATATATCTTTTATTGTGATCATAATAATAAAGTCATCAATCAGGTTAGTGAAGCCTGTACGTCATCAATCAATCAATCACACACACACACACACACACACACACACACACACACACACACACACACACACACGCAGATATACACAGACAGATAGACAGCCAATCTCACACAAACATCTTTGCACAACACATCTTTGTTTGCAACAACCTAGCTCTCCATCCACACACATACACAACCAACCAACCAACCAAGCTAATCAAGCTAGCAAGCAAGACAACAAGCAAGCAAGCAAGTAAAAGATGAACAAAGAACAACTCCAACATCTTGAGAGTATCTTTAATGAGTGCGATACCAATGGTAGTGGCTTCATCGACAAGAATCAATTGAGGATGCTAGTATCAAAGATCACTACAACTGTATGTATCATAATGATTGATTGGTACCAATCATTGATTGAATACTAACAATACTATGTGATATGATAGGGATTGGAAGAGGATGAATTAGACGCTCTGATGAAGGCTTTGGACAGTGATAATGATGGAAAAGTGGCATTGCAAGAGTTTATCAAAGGTTATGACATGATACATCCTGAACTATTGATCAATGATAGCAACAACATAGATGACTCTGGTGCACCAGTCGATGAAGAGAAGATTGAAGCTTTGTTAAACTCTTCAACTGCTGATGCTGCACAGGTATGTTGTTTGATTGATGGAATGAATGATTGAATGAATGAATACTAACATAAAACAACAATAGCAACCATCACCAGAGGATTATGAGAACTATATTAGATCTATATTCAATTCATTCGATAAGGATGGAGATGGAGCTGTTAATAAGGAACAGTTGAGAGAGATGTTGATTGATATCAAGGCAAAGAGTGGAATAGAGGAGGGAGAGGATGAGGACATTGATTATATTGTGGACTTGTTGAGCGAGTCGGGCAAACGCAACTCTATATCATTCAGCCAGTTCATGAGCACCATTGAGCATATGAACAACTCACCCGCCGACGACGACGAGTCTGACGACAACACTCTCCCTTCAGCGACTGGCCAACATCAGCAACATCATCACCGCAACAACAGTGTCGAGTCGCTGCTCCTCAGCAACAGCATGCCAAACCTCCACAGTGGACATGGCGACGACCAACACCACCACCACAACGACGAGAACAACTCTTCATTCGAGGAGATCGTCGACCAACCAGACTTGTCAAGCTTCTCGACCTTCTCGTCGTCGTCATCAAGACGTCGCAGCCTGCGATCGGCGCGCTCCAGCTGGTACGCACCCGTCTCAATCGTGCAGATGATAAAGAAGCGCACAGACCTGTTCAATCACAAGGAGATCGAGGAGTTCACCAACGTCGTGGAAGACCCAGAGGTCGTCGACAAGCTCAAGGAGAAGGAGGCGCATCTCAAGTCGGTCAACCTGCATCTGGGCACCAAGATCAACATGGTGGAGGGCCAGCTGCGCGAGGTCAAGGAGTCGCACGACAAGCTCTCCGAGGACAATGCCCAGCTCAAAAAGTCGGTCGTCATTGGCAAGAAGACGCTGATCCAGAACCAGAAGCTGGCGTCGCACAACAAGCTGCTAGAGGAGTCGATCGAGATGCTCAAGAAGCAGCTGCAGGACAGCATCGATGCAAAGAACGAGTTGAGCCACCTGTACAGAAGACTCAGGTCAGACCGCGAGTCGCTGAGTGCCAAGCTCGACGTCTCGTCCAACAACCTGTCGACGACTCAGGATCGCGTCGCAACGCTCGAGACACAGTTGGCCGCCCGCGCCACCGCCTCGCAGTCCGTGCCACTGTCTGAGCTTGAGCATCTCAAGGTCGAGATGGATATGCTCAAGGAGCGTCTGGAGAAGGAGGTCAGCAAGGCCAATGAGGAGGTCAAGCTGCTAAGCGATGAGGGCCATCTTTTGAAAAAGCAGAACAAGGATCAGAAGCAGCTGCTCGACTCGTCAAATCAGATCATCCACAAGCTGCGCTCGACGATCGAGGAGATACAGTCCAAGAATCACAACTCTGACTCGAGCTACAAGCTGTCACTGCTCAGCGAGTTGGAGCAGCAGGTCGTCAACAGACTGGGCACTCCCGGTCTTGAGGACTCGACACACACGAATGGCCAGGCCTTCACGCCACAGAACACACCTTCCCAAAGTGCCTACACGCCACAGAACACACCAACTCAAGGCATCTCAATCGATCTAAATGGCAATGGAAGGTCGCGCATGCTTGGAGGCAGAGGAAAGGATGACAATGACACTCACTCAAATAACGATTGGAAGGCCAAGTACGACGAGTTGTCCAAGCAGCTGGTTCAGGTCGAGCTACAGAACTTCCAGCTCAAGCAAATCAACGAGACGTTCTCTCTGAGCGTCGAATCGTTGGAGCAGACAAACCAGACTGTAGATCAGTTGCAGAGCAGGATCAAGGAGCTGACACAACAGACGACACGTCTCGAGGAAGAGAACAGCTCCCTCAAGAGCACCCAACAGAACAGCATCAACTTGCCTCAGCCAATTGACCCAGTTCACATCAAGGCCGAGCAGACACAGGGCGAGCTGTCGCTGCTGAAGCAGAGGATCGAGGAGTTGGCCCAGAAGAACACATCGTTGCTCGACGAGAACACAGCGCTCAAGAGAGAGTCTGGATCGTTCTCGCCTGTGACCAGCAGCCACGAGATCGCCTCTCCAGACCTGCCATCGCTCAACCCAGCTTCAGAGAACAACGCTGCCTTTGACTCGATTGTCCAACTGCAGGGCCAGGTCAACAGCCTCACCAGTGTGAAGGATCAGCTTGAGAAGGACCTGCTAAGATACAAGGAGAAGCTTGAACGATCGGACAAAGAGGCCCGCCAGGCTCTGGCATCGGTTGCCAACGACAGTGTTGTCGATGAACTGAGGCGCGAGAATGAGTCACTCAAGGCCAATGGACAGAAGCTTGATGAGAGGAGTCGCGTACTCGAGTATCAGTGCGGCCAGGGCATTCAGGAGATCAATCTGCTTAAGGAGCGCTATGCCGAGCMAGCTCAACACACACGAGGCTCTGAAGCAAGAGCACAACAAGACATTGACCGAGCTCGACAAACTGCTCAAGGAGTCAAAGGCACTCAAGACACGCTTGGCCAAGTACGAGAGCATTGGCAGCGAGCAAGAACTCAACAATCAACAGGAAGAGATCAAGCAGTTGCGCGCCGACCTCGAGGATGTCAACAGCAAGCTTCAAAACCAGACCAACCTCAACCGCTACCTGCAGAGCCAGCTCGACTCACACGATCAGTCCATCAACCAGGACCAGACACCTCTGCTGCCAAAAGAAAACGCCGCCAAGCAGAGCCGACAGTGCTGCGGCATCTGTTAATCCCGTCCACATCCCCATCCACATCCGTATTTAAATGCAACCCTACTTAGATAAACCTCCCCCCTTGTATTACATATCTTGCTTGCCTTGTGCACAGGCTTCACGGGTGCGGAGGTGGCGGTGGCGTCGTCCTGCCATCATTGCCCTCTCCACCTCCAGTGACCCTGTAGGTTACTATTACATTCCTTCTTTGTAGGATGTTGCCGTGGTCGTCGAGTTGGTCTTCTTCGTCGTCCATGATATCCGATGAGTATGATGATGTTGGTGAGTTCTCTGACTCTGACGCTGAAGACACTAGTAACTCATTCTGTTGGTCCAGACCGAGTCCTGCCTCGGGCAACAACATTGCGTTGGCATTGGCAGTGGTCGGATCTCCATCAGCCAGCTTGTCTTGAGGTGTGTCACCCAGTTTGTCGTCCATGTCGTCTGAGAAGTCGTCGCCGGGGCTGGTGTTGCCAAAGGTGTTCATCTGGATGTATCGTCCAGCATTGCTATGCTTCTGACCGTAGAATATGTAAATGAGCAGGCCAATGAACAGCCAGACCACTAGTCTGATCCAGGTCTGCCAACTGAGTGACATCATCAAGTAGACATTGACCCAGATGCCAAGTATGGGTACGAGTGGCACGAGAGGACATTTGAAGCCAACGGGTATATCACAGGGTACCAAGAAGAAGATGGTTATACTGGGTATCAATCCAAGCACTCCAAACACCAGACTGACTGACCAATGCATATAATGTATATATCCAGCCGAACATATCGCTGCAAAGATTGCAATAACAATACACAAGTAAATAGGACGTTGCAACACTGCTGGCAAGTACTTGACAATCCATCTGGCTAATGGTGGTGGATGGTATGAATATGAGTGATTGATTGACGGATGGAATAGTTCCACCACTACCACATAACATACCATTTGAGTCCTTTCGATCCTTGAGGACTGGATATCTCTTGGCCAATACACATGCGCACACTAGGGTGAAGGATAGGAGTGTTCCAATGGATACCATGTCAGCCAATACTTTGATATCAAAGAATAGTGCAATGATTGATGCACATATTCCTGTTAGCCATGTTGAAAAGAATGGTGTCTTGAACCTGGGATGTATATATGAGAAGATCTTTGGTAGCAATCCATCCCTACTCAGTGAATAATATAATCTTGGCTGACTGATCAATCCACCAAGTTGTGCCGTAGTCAAACCTGCAAATGCACCAACAGCCACAATCACCTCTGCCCACTTCCACCCATATGATGCAAACGCTGCTGATAAAGGTGCATTGACATCCCTACAATGATAACGTGATCAAAGAGTTAGTGATTGATTGATTGATTGAGAGGGTACATAACACATACATATCGCTGTACTTGACCATTAGTGTGATCACGACACTGACACTAAAGTAGAGTGCTGTGGAGATGCCAAGTGATCCAAGGATACCAATGGGTATGTCCCTCTGAGGCTTCTCTACCTCCTCAGCCACATTACATATAGAGTCAAACCCAAGGTAGGCAAAGACTAAGTCATGAGGGCGAGGGCGAGGGCGAGGGTGAGGGTAAGGGTAATGGTTAGAGGATGGACTTCACATGACGTTCCTGGAAACAAACATACATGTGATGGCTGCAGCATTGAAAATACCACGGATACCAAATGGAGTGAATGGTGTCCAGTTGTTTGTGTTGGTCTTGAATGAACCGGCGATGATGACAAAGAGTACTACGATGATCTTGACCACGACGAATACTTTGTTGAATCGAGCTGATTCCTTCATTCCAAAGGCAACGACTGCAGTCAACACCAATACAGATAGCATGGCAATTAAATCAATTGATATACTATCACTGATGTAGTATGGGTCGAGTGGATGCGGCACTGAGCCTCCAAATGATTTGATCAACTGATTGAGATAGCCACTCCAGCCTCGTGCCACTGTCGCGCTGGCTATCATATACTCTAGTGTGAGATCCCAACCAATGATCCATGCAACCATCTCGCCAACAACAATGTATGAGTAACTGTATGTTGATCCAGAGACTGGCACACGAGTGGCAAACTCGGCATAGGACAGACCTGATAGACAACATGCAAATCCAGATGCCAGGAATGAAAAGATGACGGCGGGGCCAGCATAGTCGCGTGCTGCCACACCTGTCAACACAAAGATACCTGAGCCAATGATTGAGCCAACACCAAATGCAAGGAGATCGAATAAGTTGAGACATTTGCGAAGGTGAGGTTGATGTGTGACCATCGGCTCCGAGGTGGATGTGGTAGAGAGGTCGTGCTCTTTGGCCAGGGGTACTTCTGGAGTTGTCTGAGTCACTTGTAGGTACTCTTCCAAAGTGCGCTGTCGCTTACACATATGTCCAAATGTCTTTAATCTTGACTTTATCGGGCCTTTGCCAAAGAATATATTAGGTATACTGTCATTACTTGTGAACATTGATTGAGTACTTTGGCCGCTGGCGTCCGAGTATATTGGCGCTACGACTGGTGCTGGAGCGGGCGATGGCGATGGAATCGACTCCATCATTGTAATGATTTCTTCTTTAAACTTGGTCGGTCTTTTCAACTGAAATGGTAAGATTAGTAGTTTATAGTAATGTGTGATGTGTTGTACAATTCCATCTCTTCATCACGATGCCGACATCCATCCATCCATCCATGTGGACATCCACCATCTCAATCATTATTCATTCATTATCAATGGTCAACTAGTTGTCAATTTATCATATGTGAGTGTGTATGTGTATGTGTGAACATGTATATTTATGTGTGTGTTTGTGTTCTGTCAAACGTGATCACTTTCGTCTTTGATCGTGTGTTTGAATATGTGTGTTTGTGAGTGTGTGAATGTATCTGAATCAAAGATTGTTTGCATTCTGATCTGGACCAGACCCCCTTCAACAATCCAATTTGATTATCAAAAAGACCGATCGGGGCTTGCTTTTAAAAGTTTTTGATCAAAAACACTGGCTTCACACAAGTTTGTACACATTTATCAAACCTTCAAAAATATCATATCATATTTGTTCGCTACACGATATTATTTATTATTATTTGTTATATATATGTATGTATAAATAAATAAAAAATATATATATTATTATTACATTCAAATAAGGAACATCACTCACTCATTCATTCAATCTCCAACAAAAAGAATCAAGTGTGAGACTCAACTCATTCACTCTCATTCATTCATTTGTACAATTCAAAAACAACAATAACAATAGTAGTAGTAGTAATAGTAATAATATAATATAATATATAGATGGCCAATGACGATGATGATAATTGGGACGATGAGTTTGGATTCGATAATAATAGCAATGATCATCCAACTATACATTTGTCACTGCAGCGCAAGTTGACTATTGGTAATCTGTCAAAGAAGTTCTTGCCAGTGTCACCAGCATTGTCATCGGCGACGACTACCACTTCTCGTGGTGTTGGTGGTCCCGCAACAACTATATCCTCATCGCCAAAGAGTGGTTCGAGCGACTTTGGATTCGACGATGGCGATGTCGAGGACGATGACGACTGGGATGCCGTCGTCAACCCCGTGGCATCCTCTGGTCGCACCGCCACAAGTGGCGTGAGCAGCACCAGCATCCCCAAACCCAAGACACAACAGGACGACGATGATGACTGGGACGCAGACTTTGCCACGAGCATCAAGTCGCCACTGTCTGCCGCGACACTACAGCCACAGATGAAGATCTTGGGTATCCGCGCGGATCCCACAGTCAAGACCGAGTGGGACGACGACTTTGTCTTCAATGACAGCTCAGAGTCGGAGCAGAGCTCGTCAACGGGCATTCCAGCGTCAATGCCAAGTATCACCGCAAGTGGACTCGGCAAACCTGGCAACAACATCAATATTAGCATCAGCATGACTGGCAAACCGAACATCACCAGCAGCACATCCATTCACCATCATCACAATACCAGCAGTGGCAGCATGTCTGGTAGCAAGTCCATTCCATTTGGAAGCAGGACGACATCCACACTAGATGCCAAACTATTGGCAACTGTATCCGAACTGATATCATGTATTAATTGTAAGATCCGAAGTGAGGATGTTGCATCTGGCACTCACTGACCCCTCATTGCCCTCCCCACCTCTAGTTGGCCCTGGACATGTAGAACTTAATGAATCACACCAGACCATCGATGTAAAGACACCTCCACTCAATGAACTCAAAGTACTAAGTGGTAAGTCTGTCCTCACTTTGTGCCGCCACTGGTCTGGTAACACAGTTGCCGCGCCAGGAGCTCAACGGTGGACCCTCCCACATTCACATACTGACACTCACTCCTTCCCAATCAATCAATCAATCAATCAATCCATCAATGAATACAATCAACACAGAAACAGAGATGAAGAAAAGATTGGACGCACAGAATGTAGTTATTGATCGCGCTACTGGTGGAGTTGGCGTGGCAAAGGTAGACTTGTCAAAGATGTACTTTGACTTGGGTCTGATATACTCTTCGAATCAACAGACAATGGCAGCATCGGCTCAGTTCACAACAGCTAATCGTATATTACAAGAGCATAAAGACGACTTTGATGCGGCGCCACTCGACGACACACAGACACTGTACGAACTCAACCTGTACTACCAACTGGGGCTGGCCTACAAGGCCATGGCCAACATCTTCAACACGACAGAGTATCTCAAAAAGGCACTGGAACTGTGTATTGCGCGTTGCGACTTGGCGGCCATGCAGCAGAAGATCAACGTTGAACTGGGCATGTGCTATCTGGCCACCGAAACACCAATATATGCGGCACGCCACTTTGAGAGCGCCATTCGCGCCATTCTCTTTACGCCATGCACACAGCAACATCTACACAACAAAGACTGCAAGCAGGTCGACTTGAAGAAGACAGTGGCAGGAGAGGCTTCACTTGTACACTCACTGGCCAATGGATGTCTCCAGTTGGCAAAGTCACTCAAGATGATGGAGGAGCACGATCTGGCCGTGCAAGCAGCACAACGATCTTTTGGCGCCATACACCTGGACGCTACTGCAGCACGTCAACAACATGGCGCACTATACAACGAGTGCGTCCAACTCTATCGCGATACAATTGTACACTTGAAACAGCAACAACAGAAGCCAATCATACAGGTACAGGACACGACAAAGGCGACGTCGACACAGGACTTTGAGTCGGACGAAGAGGACTGGGATGCAGAGCTGGGTCTTGACGTCGAGGAGGATAGTCGGCCGGTGTTGCAACTGGCTGGCCAGGCACCAAACGTCGCGCCCAACAAGGACAGGATGCCATCGCACTACAAACTGATTGAGGGTGTCAACAATCAGACGTTTGAGATTGTCAAGTACCCCAAGCCTTCCTACCTTTACTCGATGAACACACCAGACGGCCATCCATTCATGCATGAGGAGGCCCTTTCGCAGTGGCTCTCTGGCCTCGTCATCAAACACCTCGATGGCGCTGACATGGCCCTGCGCGTGCTCCCCAAGAAGGCAGCGCTTGAGGAGCTTCGCAACGAGTTCACGCTCGAGTCCACCAAGGTGAAGAACAACCTCAAGAAATGGACACAGATGAACCTGGAGTTCTGCTACACACTGCACATCTTTGACTATGACGAGCCGTGTTGGGACAGCGTTCATGAGTTCTTCCTGGCGCTGCGCGACTGTGGTGGCAACTCATCGCCACTCGTGCGTCCAACCGCAGGTCGACTGACGCCCACAACCACCCAAACCTCACTGCTGCGGCCACCTGCATCGCCGCGACAATCATCAAGAAGGGCATCAATGGAGATAGATGAGAGGGATGCCACATACCACTATGCACTTCAGATGCTCTATCTTGCTGCCAAGCTGTGGCGCGCCGAGGAGGACTCGTCGTTCCGCCATATGTGTCAGGGCCTCAAGAACCTGTCGGCGTCCAACGCAGCACACGTCGAGCTGATGGCCGCCGAGACCTATTCACATCATTTACATCACAAGTGCTCATCAGGTGACTCGGACAGCGACAATGACAACAGTGACTCTGACCTTGAGGAGCCCGAGCTGCGGACGCGCCCCGAGGAGTTTGCCGGAAGCGAGGAGGAGAAGGTCAACCCTCTGAACGTGTTCCTGCGCGTGTACACACAGTGCGCACTCAAACAGCAGCAGCAACAGCAAGCAGACGCCAAGTACAAGGACTATCTGGAGATTGGCCTCAAGAGCGCCATGGTCAAGGCCCTCATAGACGTACACTTCCACGTCAATGGCATCTCACCTCTGACGACCGCTCGACTCTCTGACAAACCAGCCACCAGCGTCAATGTCGACGCCCAGTTTGTTCAGCTACTCGATGCCAATCATCGCATGGCCCTTCTGACCAAGCTGTACACAGAGCTTCCCGCCACCAACTTCCTAAAGGCCAAGGCGGCCTATGCATTGGGCCTTCACGCCGTGGACAACAGCGAGCTTGCTCTGGCTGAGAAGCTGTTCTTTGAGTGTCTGTACATTGTGGATCGATGCAAACAGCCTGTGGTCGGACTGCCGCTTGTCCTTTCCGAACTAGCCGGCAATGCATCCTTCAGCTACGCGAGCGTGTTGCTTGACAACTACAAGTACCAATACGCCATCGTCAGCTTTGACAATGCATTGCTCAATCTCAACATACGCAAGAAGCGCAAGGAGTACCTGTCACTACTGAGCAAGGTGGCCACCTTGGCTCGCGAGAACGATGACATCAACTCCGCGATCTACTACTTCAAACAAGTGCTGAATGGTTACCTTGAGAGCGACCCACAGTCCAAGACCAACGAGATCGTCTACATCTGCGAGGTGATCAGCTCAATGCATCGCGAACTCGGCAACTATAAGCAGTGTGAGGAGTACCTCAAGGTGGTGCTTCTCATCCTTCATAAGTCGACCTCGTCGCAGTCCACAGTCGCGGCGCATCCCATCGGCCCCGGTGACCCGGCATCAATCAGCAAGAACCTGGTCGAGTCACCCAAGTATGACAACCCAATCTTCTTCCAACTGCACATGAAGTTGATCAATCTGTATCTGGAGAGCTATCACTTTGAGAAGGGTCTCGAGCTGCTTATGACCATGCGTCGCCACACACTGCCACATGGCAAACAGAACTCCCTGTTCTTCCTGCTGGCCAAGGCCTACACCAAGATGGAGATGTTTGATGAGTGCACCAACGTGCTCAATCAGCTCGATTCGTCGGCCGAGGAGAGCGGAGCTCAAACTCAACACGCTGCACTCAAACTCGGCATCCTCAAGGGCGCGCCAATCACCGCGTTCACCAACAAGAGTGCCAGCCAATCGGGCGCTGCTGGCGGCGGCAGTGGCGGCAACAAGAGCGACCGCAACCTCAACTATTGGGTGCTGAACTGTCTCAACTACCTCGCGGCCAACAAGTTTGCAGAGGCCTTGCTGTGCATTGAGTGCGCCATCGAGATATGTCCACTAAGTTCACTCAACGCTCGTGGCCAGTACTTCTACACTCGTGGCAAGATATTCCAACGCCTCATCCAGCTGTGTAACGCCACGTTGATCACATTCCCCACAAACTTGCGGCCATCCGGAGAAGAGTGGCGTGACTTTATCGACTCCTCCCAGCTGACCAACTACACATCCACGGGCGACCTGCTCCAGGAGGGAATTGCAAGCTTCAAGCGCGCCTACAACTACTTCAAGAGCACGGGTGACGATGTCAAGATCCAAAAGACCGTCAGCCACATTGCAGAATTGTACCTGGATCGTTTGTTCGCACCCGTCGCCCTACATCACTATCCATTCGATGATGTTGCACGCCTCTCCATCTTCAACCTATCGATCTTCATGCAAAGAGACAGTGAGCAGCAGCAACAAGACGACAAGCACAAGCGTGGCAAGGCCAAGGCTGCGGCTGAAGCTGATACAGCTGCCGTCAAACCTGCGTCTGGTGACTTTTACATCACGCTGGACATGATAGAGAACCCATCAACCGTGGCCATGGACGTCAACATCAACACATGCAACATACTCCAGTTGCTACGCACCTATATGAACATGGCCGAGCTGCGCTTCTTGCAGGGCGACCGAGATCTGGCCATCTCATATTGGACCGAGGCGCGCAACCTCTTCTACACGCTCTTTTGCGATGGACCACACTTTATCGGCAAGAGCGCGCCACTACACTTCCTCAAGAAGGTGTTTGAATCATGCAAGCGAATGATACGATTCCTCTTTGCCTTTGATCAGGACTTTATCAATAAGAACCTGATGCTCGTGGACAGCTACCTCTCGCTCGAGATTGACATTGCCCAAGCACGCAAGCGTCCCATCAACCCCAACCGACCAATCTCATATGATGCCAACCCTATGATTGGCAAGATCTACATCCCCTACCTGGGCAAGTCATTGACACTGGGTCGCAACATCAAGCGCAAGACAGAGATGACTGCCGCCATCTCGATGGACTTCTCCGTCCATACGCTCAGTATCCCCAAGCAACCGTTCTGTGAGCGCACCAGGCCAGAGGAGCGTCCAGTCAAGACAGGAGACGACGTTGGCGAGAAGCTGTGGGGTGCACTGCACTACATCAAGAATGAGATCAGGAAGTACTCAATCGGCAAGATCAACCAGGACGATCTGTCCACACGATGCAAGGTCACGATCAAGCACATCCTGGCCATCCACCAGGCGTACAAGAATCATCTAGTGATCAGCCAGAGTGCCCCAGCTGCGACCCCCTCATCGCCAGGCTCACCCAACATCCCCATGCTCCAGAGTTCAAACAGTCTGGCATCATTGTTCCGTCAGCAACAGGCTTCCGGCAACAGCAGTAGCAGTGGTAATGCTAGCCCCAAGATCACTCAGTCACAATCACCATCTCACGAGGCTTTGATGGGCCGCACACGAACACCCTCCAACGCATCGTCCACAACCACCACCGCAGTGTTTGGAGCAAATAGACGCGACCTTTCCACAAAGTATGAGGAGTTGTCATTCACAACGGCGCAGGCCAAGATCAACGCCTCGCTTCAGAAGCTGGTGTACTCTCTACAGGTCGACAACTACTTTATTCACTATCTACCGCACAGTGGACGCAAGAGATTGAACAGAATTGGTGGCATGGAGGAGTTGGATACGATGCAGCCCTGCACCAACATGGTCTATCTGGACATCATGCTTCTTTCCAATCCCAAGGAGAAGGTGTCATTCATGGTCAGCCCTCAGATCACACTGGACAAGGTGTTGTACACCCTCTGCAACCGACCCTACTGGGCGGTGGACGGCGCGCAGGCTGCAGACCCCAAGAAGAAGGGCTTCCTTGGCTCATTCAGCAGGAACACACACAACGCCCTCAAGTCTGCCCCACGATTCATAGAGAAGACGACAAACTTCCATAACGAGCTCGTTGGATTCTTGAACTCAATCATTGGACCACCCACAGCAATCGAGACAGTCGACGGCGCAGGCTCAGAGGTCCACCACCAGCACACCAACACTCAGCCCATACTACCATCGGGCGGCGCCACCTACGACAAGGTGGCGGCTGCCGCGGCAGCTGCACAGTCCGAGCCACACAACCGAAGCTACAGTGTGGGCGCCTCACAGGGCAGGAAGGTGTACACCAAGGACCAGCTGTCACTCATCTCTTTGGCAAAGCGCATGACCAGAGGAGGACCGGCACACGCCAAGGGCTACATGTCATTCGATCAACTCAATGTTCCACTCAGCAAGGTGTTCTCACAGAGGGAGATGAATGAGTGCACCGAGAGGAATGCGCTACAACTCTCACTCTTTGTCAACAGTGGTGAGGAGAAGAAGAGTTGCAGCAGTCGTGCATTGGACAGCCCTCTGACCACATCGTCAGAGGACGTCAATGATCAGGCCATTGCATTCAAGCCCGACACCCTGACATCGTTGCTCTCACTCTTGTCGCTCACCTCATCCAAGGAGGTCACACAAGAGGACATTGATCGCAAGAAGATTGTTAACGATCTCAGACGCTCAGTCTTTGGTTCGCTGTTTGAGATACTGCCCACAGAGAAATCAGACACAGAGGCCCACAAGTCGCAGGCGGCAGCAACAGCAGCTGCCAATGCCAAGAAGACCAGGTCATTTGTGTTCTTTGGCAACTCCAAGACGTCAGAGGCAACAATGTCAGCAGCCACCCTGCCAGCGACAAACATCTCAACCTCGCCAATGATCTTTATCTGCTCAAAGAGTCTCCAGGTGTTCCCTTGGGAGTTGATCATACAGGACTTTATGGTGCGATACCTTACCCTTTACGACCTGATGAAGACATCATGTGTGGACGTTAGCGATCCAGAGAACCAAGAGAATGGAATTATCCCAACCTTTGTCAGTTGCTGCAACTCATCCATTGACAAGACTCACTACATTGACAACCAACGCAAGGACAGATTGCTCAAGAGCATCTTTTACAACCTTTACACGACCATCAATGTATGTTATATAACCCACTCCATTGGCATTCCATCTCACTCACTAACCATTATGATCAATCATATATAGACACCATCAGGCCGATTGCCAAACGATAATCAACCATTCCTTTCGCCATTGATCAAACTTGGAGTCAAGCCAAGTGTTGTCAAGAAGAAGTACAAGTACTTGGACTTCTTTGACCTGTCCACATCCAAGATATCTGGCATTGTCAACTTCTTGGAGAGCTTTGACGACTCTATCCACTTCCCAGTATTCATATTCACATACCATGATATAGTAGACCTTTCACAACTTCCACTATTTATTCTAAGGTATGTATAATATCATCCTCCTGTACTTCAAGATTGACTAGATTACTAACCATTCATTCATTCACAATAATTATAGGAGCAAACCAATTTGTAATGTATTATTCATACCCTATTGTAAACAAAAGGAGATTATGTCTAGACTGTGCAAGATATACGATGTACACTTGAAGCAGAATGTAAAGAATGCAACGCCATCCACTAGGAAGGAGAGGTATCAATTCTTAATCTCTGCTGTCCAGAACCTAAAGGAGGAGTTCCAAGTGCCTATTGCCATCTTTAACCCAACCTTCTTTGTAAATAAATAGAGGGTGTGTAGATCTAAGGACCAGCAGCAGCATCATCTGTCTGGCAGGTCCTTTATGTAACATCAATCTAATGAATTGGTTTATTGGACAGATCAATGAATTAGTAAGTGAGGTGAGAGAAATGATCAATCAATTATTATTCAAAGTTCTCTACAAATAATATAAGAATGATACAAATACAAACATGGATTAACAAAGGTAAATATGGAAATAAAATATCAATTTAGGACGCCATCCACTAACAAATATTTTTTAAAGATCCAAGTGATTGGACGAGACCAGATGTAAAGAATTGGATATCAAATTTGAAGAAAAGGAAGATGAAACATATACAAAGTATCCCTCATATGACCAAATATGAATTCTTAAAGGGTAGTGATCTATTAGGCTTGAACATTGAACAATTTATGTTATGTTGTAAACTGGATGAAGTAGCATATATTCTTTGGGATGATCTTCAACAAAGAAGAGGTCCAACTTCTAAAATACCGGAATCAACATATGATTGTTATCATACATCTACTACTTCAACATCAAACCAATATTCACCTCCAATAGTAATTGAGTATTTTGATCAAAGAGATATTGAACCTAGATTAGGAGAATCTCATCCAATCAGTAAGTTAGAACCTTTTTAAAAAATATATATTTTTATTAATTTTTTAATAATAGATGTAGTTGAGAAATTAGAATATGATGGATTGGTGAGAACTAAAGTGATCATACCTAGAGAGGAGAAAGTAGATTGTATTATTAATTTATTGGATACAAAGATGGTCTATATCAGATCTCCACCATTCACTGGCAAGACATCATTTGGACAATTAGTAGAATATCAATTGAAACATTCAAAACCTGAAGCAGCAACTAGGAGGATATCTTGGAAATGGATTCACAAGCTGGACCTTGATGATTTATGGATAAGACAAAGTGATCATACTTTTTATCAATGGTTAACTATCGCTAAATCATATGAAGTTTTTTTTATAATGGATGATTGTCATAGGATATTCAATAAGAATTTATATGACATCAAGAATAGATCATTTTGGTTATTGATGAATACACTTCCCAAATCAATTCATATATTATTTTTGTCATTATACGGAGAGGATACAAATGATAACATAATATCTCTGCCCTCGGTACTCAAGAAATTGAAACCAATGATGTTGGATTATTCATTCCTTAGATTTTCATACCAAGAGTATAAAACACTAATCAAATTGTTCAACTGTAAGGATTACATTTTGGAAGATGTTTGTGTTGATATGTTATGGAATCATTCACATGGACATGTTGGATTGATTGGAAAGTCTTTATCATTATGCTATGATAAATGGATCAGCTTTCAGAAGGGTCATATTTCAAAGTTCAAATCAAAGTATCAACCCTTGGTACCTGTCAAAAACATCAAGGAATACTTATACTCTTCTGAATATTCTATTGAAATTCAGAATAGTAGAGCTGCTCCAAAATTATTCTTTTTGGACAAAGAGGAACAGAGAGTAATGGATCAAATAATATAATTCGTTTGATGTTTATTTTGTGGGGTGTGAAGGGTGAAGGGTAAGGGGTGAGGTGTGCAATAGCGAATAGGCATAGTAGATAAGCTATAGAGAGAGATAGGAATAGAGAAAGAAGTAGAGAAGCGAAGGCATAGTAGATAAGCTATAGAGAGTAGGAATAGAGAAGCGATTGATTGACCAAGTCAAATAATGGCTAGCGATAGTAGTAAATTTAAGGCCATCATCTATGACCCATATTTAAGAAGGATTCTGTTTGGACATGTTCACCAACTGCTCTTGTGCAATCAACAACCTAAAGAAATAGAACTCAACGATAGTACTCCAAATTTAATCAAATACAAAGACCTACAATTGACCTGGTCGATCAAATATGGCACCATATCTTTGTTCAGAGATTTGTTCAATATGAGGGTGCGATCACTGAACACTCAAACTAGACAGTATGTTTTGTCTGCCTCAATTGAATTATGGACAATCACTGCAATCAAGCTTGGCAAACTTGACATGCTCGAGGAGATCTATGGACGTATCTCAACAATAACAAATCGTCTAGACATCAACACCATTGCCACACAAATCTATCTTTCTGCACCAGCTGACATCGTCCGATTCTTTGACAATGGTGGAGTTGGCATACTCACCAAGTACCCAAACTTATCAATCATTTTACAAGATGTGTATTCAAGTAGAACCATCAGACACTTAGTAACAACAAAGAATCAGAATCATTTGGTCACCTTCATCACAATATCCAATAAGAGAGGATCGAGTATACCATCCACGTCACAGTGGTTCGACATTGCCTTGATTGCGTCCGAGCTGGGAGATCTGTACCTAATGCATTATGTATTGGAAAATGGACATATCATTGATGACGTGAATTGTCAACAATTGCTCGATGTTGCCAGTGCATTTGAAATAATCGAGTTTTTGCTCTCTCAGTTCAAGAAATGTTCTTGTGGACCAAAGATGCTCAAGCTATTCGCATCAAAAGGTGCACTGGAGTCGATTCAATTTATTACTCAAGGTGATGCCTTTGAGCACTCTGATGAGAATGTCAACATAGTCATCGACTCAATACTATTAGCGAGCACGTATGGACATCTCCACGTATTGAGGTACCTCATCTCCAGATTCCCGGACATTCGCCTTGGAAAGAACGACATATCATGTATTGGCTTCGTGGAGGACAGTGTTAATATCCTACAGACATTGTTTTCAATCGTAAAAGAAGCAGGTGGATACAGTATGTTTCATAAGTTATGGCCACCCCCTGTTCAAACAGGTACGAGTTTGATATCTCCTACAAATATGGTTCAAGATTCTTATTCACTTCCAAATATAGTAGTCCACTTTTGCTCAAAAATTTCCATTTATGAATATTTTTCCAAAAATGGAATTAATATATCTTTATCATTCAAACGATATTTTTGTTAAAGTAATGAACATGTCCATTATTTATGCAATAGTAAAGAATGAATGAGTTCAAACATCAAACACTTTGTTGGAAGAGATAGAATATTATTTATGTACATTACAATTAATCATGTCATTAACAGAAGAAGAGAGAGCTAAAATCGTGAGAGCCAGAAGGAGAGGATATTCAAAGAAATTAATATCAAAGATGTACAATATTTCCCGATCAACTGTGAGCAGGACTATTCAACGACACAGCGAGCGAGGAGACTTCAAGGACCGTCTCAAATCGGGACGCCCTTCAAAGTTTTCAAGAAGACTTAGAAGGAGGATCATCAAAGCTTTGGTCAGGAAGGAGGTCATCACTTTGGACGAGTTGAAAGCCAAACTTGAACTGAGATACGATCAATGCTCCGATAGATCGCACCTAAGGTTGATCTTAGGTAATATAAAGATAAACATCCTAATGAGTGCATCAATACAACAGGTATAATAGATCAGTTCAGTGAACTGAACAGGTGTTTGTAGATCAAAGATAAACCTGACCTTTATTATCTTTAAATGATTGATTGATTAATTAATTATGTTGTTGTGGGATTATTTGTTTGGTTGATATTGTTGGATTGTTGGATTGATTGAATGATGGTTGTTGTTGTTGTTAGATTGATTGAATGATGGTTATTGGATATCCAGCTGAAGTGAGTTGATTGAACGCAATGTCATGATCTGGTCCACTGTCTCTGAAGCCATTGAGCTCCTGTTTGGGGTCACTATATCTGGTCCATCACTAAACTCTGTTTCGAGGAATGTACTCGAACATCTGATGGCAAGATGGTCTCTGGCCATGGCTGAAAGTATAGGGTACTCGTTTGCATGATTCTTCCACCATTTGTTTTTTTTGACAGTTGGTTTCTCGAT